>NW_016107514.1:6657689-6761990 GCF_001604975.1 Cebus imitator
AAAAAAAAAAAAAAAAAAAGAAGTCTCAAGTACTCGATATGAACTTTGCTTACTGTCACTGGACTGAGTTCCTTAATACTGTAGAATACCTCCTCTAACAGAGTTTAACATTAGAGTGTCCAGCTTCTTGTCTCTGCCTTGGCATGTGTAAGGAGCTTGGATGTTGGCACTCCTTTCTAAGAATTAGTAAAAAGCTGAAAAAACTAAAAAACTGTAATTCTTTTTAGGTTCATCAAAGAAATGAAGTTCCAGGGCAAATTGCTGTCCTACATCCAAACTAAATTAGAGACAGGCAGTAAATACAGATAATCTAAACTTACTAGAGCAAAACCAGCAGGAACAAGGCCTGGGATAGGAAAACTAAAATGTTCTTGACAAATTGCTGGAGGCTTAGTATGAAGAACACTGAGAAATAAAAACCCAATCATAGGGGCGTCTCCACCCTTTTATAAGTTTTACCTCCAAGACCCTGACCAGATTCTCAGCATGAATATTGAAGAATGCCTTGGGTTTGTCTTGAGGGAGCATTGGAGGAGGATTCATTTTGATATATGCCAAAGCATTCTGTTTTTTTAAAATATGGCCTCCTCAAGGAGGTTGGAAGGATGAGAGGAACTTGTGAAATTTGTAGTTCAGAGGTAAAGATTCAGTTCAGACTGAGACCTGAGTATAGGACTATAGAACAATTCCCTTCTCCCTGCACCTTACCATCACATTAATAAAAGTCTTTTACTGAAGCATTGGTTGAAGGGACAGCAAGAATCAAAACTAAAGTTAACTATAGTAGGGATATTGCAATTATCAGACCAAGAATGTAAAAGCACTATAATTAATATGCTACCGGCTTTAATGGATAAAGTAGACAGCATACAAGAACAGATGGACAATATAAGCAGAGAGATTAAAACTCTAAGAAAAAATCAGAAATAAATGCTAGAGATCAAAAATACTGTTTCAGAAATAAAGACTGCCTTTGATTAGCTTATTAATAGACTGGGCACAGCTGAGGAGAGAATGACTGAGGTTATGGCTACCTCAAGAAAAACCTCCGAGGTTGAAAAGCAAAAAAAACAAAGAATGAGAAAAAACGAACCAAATATCCAAGTACCTTAGGATAACTACAAAAGGTAAAATATTAGTAAAGAAAATCCCAGAAGGAAAAGAAAAAGAGATAGAAAAACCAAGAAACATTTGAAGTAATAATGACTGAGAATTTTTTCCAAATTAATGTCAGACACCAAACCACAAATCCAGGAATCTCACAGAACACCAAATAGGATGAATGCCAACAAATGCATAATTTATTATGATATACCTATGCATATCAACTTTAAACTGAATAAAGTAAAAAATAAAGACCAATTTTGAAAAGCCAGAAGAAATAAGCTCCAACAGGTTTATAGAAGAATTATATCCAACTTCTCAGAAACTATGCAAACAAAGGGAGACTATAGTGAAATATTTAAAATATTGAGGAAAAAAAGGCCTACCAACCCACAATTTTTGCCTGTGAAGTTATCCTTTGAAAGTAAGGAAGAAATAAAGACTCTCAAACAAAAATTGAAGCACTTTTTTGGCAATAGACTTGCCTTGCAAGAAATGTTTAAAGAACTTCAGAGAGAAGGAAAACAGTATGGATCAGAAACTTGGATCTACATAAAGAAAAGAAAAACAAGAGAAGAAATAAGTGAAGGTAAAATAAAAAAAACATTTTTTTATTCTTAATTGAGCAAGCATATAACAATTTATTAAAATAGTAATAGAAAATTCATTCAATTATGTATGCTTATATGTGTGTGTGTATACACACATACACACATACACACACATATAGTTGACCTTGAACAACATGGGTTTGAACTACGTGGGTCCACTTAGATGCAAGTTTTTTTTTTTTTCCCATCACCCCCACGAACACAAGACCTTTTCCTTTGCAACTTATTCAATATGAAACTGACAGGATGAAGGCCTTTATAATGATCCACTTGCACTTATTAATTAATTAAAAATACATTTTATCTTCTTTATAATTTTTTGAATATTTTTTCTATAGCTTACTTTACTGTAAAAGCACAATATATAACACATATATCATACAAAATGTGTATTAATTTACTGCCTTTGTTTTCAGTAAGGCTTCTGGTTAACAGTAGGCTATTCGTAGTTAAGGTTTTGGGAGTCAAAAGTTACATGTACATTTTCAACTGCATCTGAGGGAGTCAGTAACCCCTAACCTCCATGTTGTTTAAAGGTCAACTGCCTGCCTCTGTGTGTGTGTGTGTGTGTGTGTGTGTGTGTGTGTGTGTGTGTGTGTCTGTGTGTGTGTGTGTGTATAAGCTTATGAATAACTGAAATGAATGATAGCAGTGATGGAAGGAAAGGAATGGCAGTGACAGAATTGGGATAATTTTGTTATTATAAAACATTTGAACTAGCTGAGAAAGAGTATAGTTTTATTTGAATTTTTTTTTATTATTTGTAAATGTATATTGCACATTCTAGAGAAGTCACTAAAAAGGTAAATAAAAAAAAACTAAAGTAGTATAACTGTGTTTGGGACAATACAACAGAAATACTATAAATACTATAAATTGGGCGTCTTAAACAACAGTAATTTATTTCTAACAGCTTTGTAGTCTGGCATCCAAATTCAAGGTATCAGAATTTTTAGTATCTGGTGAGGATCTACTTCCTGGTTTGCAGATGTTCATCTTCTTGTTTTATCATTATATTGCAGAGAGCAGAGAGTAACCTCTCTGACTTCTTCTAATAAAGTCAGTAATCTCATTTATGAAGGCATCACCCTCATAACCCAGTTACCACCCAAAATCTAAGGCTCTAAATACAAACACATTGGGTTCTGGATTTCAACATATAAATTTTGAGGGCACACAAACATTCAGTCAATAACAAACTGATATACTAAGAAAGAAAAGAAAATAATATTATGTAAAATGCTTACATAAGGCAGAAGAAGAGTAGAAGACAAAACTAGGGAAAAGTGAGGAATAAATGTAAATAGTAAGAAGTGTGATAGATATTAATTCAACAATATTAATAATCACTTTAAATGTCAATTGTCTAAATACTCCAAAAAATAAGGCCTCACTATATGTTATCTATGATAAATACACTACAAATATAAAGACATATATTAAAAGTAAGGAGATAAATATATATCATGCTAACACTAATTTTTAAAAATGTAGAACTATATTAATTTCAGACAGAGCAAATTTCAGATAAAGGGAATTCATCAAGTATAAACAGGGCCATTGTGTGATGATAAAAGAATCAATTCCCCAAATAGACACAATAATCCTTAATTCATCTAACAGCACAGTATCAAAATATATGAGACAAAACCAACAAAAGTGAAAGAAGAAATAAATGAATGAATCCATCACTATGGCTGGAGACTTCAACAGGCTTTTGTCAGAAATGGACACATACTTCGCAAGAGAAATCAACAAGAACACAGTTGATCTCTATACTATCAATCAACGGTATATAATGGACATCTCTGGGCTGCTTCTTCCGAAGCCAGAAGCACATCCCTTCTTTTCAGGCTCACATGGAACATTTACCAATATAGATCAAATTCTGGGCCATAAAGCATACCTTATCACATTTAAAGGAATATAAATTGTACAATAGCTGCTTTTAGACCACAATAGAATTCACTAGAAATCAACAAAAAGACAACTGAAAAATCCTAAGTTATATGGTGAATAAACAACACACTACTAAATAACATGGTTCAAAGAAAAAATTTCAAGAGAAACTAAAAAGTATTTTAAGCTTAATTAAAATTAAAATACAATGTATCCAAATTTGTAGGACACAGTGAAAGCGGTACTTAGAGGGAAAGTTATAGCATTGAATACATATATTAGAAAAGAAAAAAACCCAACATCTCAAATTGGTAAACTACAACCATAGGAAACTGGAAAAAGAAGGGCAAACTGAATCCAAGAGTAATAAGAAGAAAATAATAATTGAGCAGAAACCTATTCAACTGAAAATAGAAAAGAAATAGAGAAATAATGAAACTAAAAGCTAGTTATTTATACAGATCAATAATATTGATAAGCCTCTAGTCAGGCTAAGAAAAAAAACTAAGAAAAGACACAAATATTACAATATCAAGAATGAATGAGGGAAAATTACTTCATATCCCATGGACATTAAAAGGATAACAAAGAAATATTATGACAACTGTATGACTACAAATTTGATAACCAGGTATAATGGACTTATTCCTTGAAAAGATGTTGTCTCAATCAGCTCAGGCTGCCATAGTAAAACATATATACTAAATGACTTAATCAACAGAAATTTATTTTCTCACAGTTCTGGAGCCTAGATGTTCAAGATCAAGGTGCCAGCAAGGTGCCCTATTTCTAACAATCACATTGAGGGTTAAGTCTTGAACATATAAATTTTTGGAAAACACAGTTCACACAGTTCAGTCCATTTCAGATGCAATGTAACAAATCAACACAAGAATAATTTGAATAGGCCTATATCTATTAAATAAATTAAATTAATAATGAATAACCTTTCCAAACATAAAATACCAGACCTAGACACATTCCCTGGTGAATTCTATCAAACATTTAAAATATATATATTATTAAATCTCTACAAACTATGCCAAAATATAGCAGCAGAGGAATTATTTTCTAACTCATTCTATGATATCAGCATTATTCAAATACTAATACCTTAGACATTACAAAAAAAGGACATTACAGATCAATATCTCTCATAAAAATAGATACAAACATCCTCAGTTAGATAATAGAAAATCAAATCTACCAATATATAGAAAGAATAATACATCATGACCAAGTAGTATTTATCCCAGGTATGCAAGACTGGTTCAACAGTTTATTCAATTAATGTAATCTAGTGTACAAACAGGCTAAATAAGAAAAATTACATGATAATATTAATAGATTCATAAAAAGTACTTGACAAAACCCAACATTCATTCACGATATAAACAAATATTTTAGCAAACTAGAAATAGAAATTTCTCAACCTTATAAAGCATACTTTAAAAAAAACTCACAAATAACATTATACTTAATAGTTACAAACCAAAAGCTTTCCCTCTATATCAGGAGCAAAGCAATAATATTCCTTTTAATCACTTCTTTCAACATCATACTGGAAGCCCTAACTAATGCAGTAAGGCAATAAAAGTAAAATATATATTGATTGGGAAGGAAGAAATAAACTGTGTTCACAGATGTATGACTGTCTATGAAAAAACTGATAAATCTTTTGTAAGTAACAAGCAATTTTTGAAAGGTTTCAGGATAAAAGATTAAACTACAAAAGTCTATCATTTCCTTTATACCAGTGCTATAGATTGAATTGTGTCCCATCAATTGGACTGGGCACAGTGGCCTATGACTGTAATCCAAGCACTTTCAGAGGCCAAGGCTGGAGGATCGCTTGAGCCTAGGAATTTGAGACCAGCCTGGACAATATAGCAAGACCTTGACTCTTAAAAAAAAAAAATAGCTGGGTATGGTGACATATGCCTTTATTTCCAGCTATTAAGGATGCTAAGGTGAAAGGATTGATGGAGCCTGGGAGGCTGAGGCTGCAGTAAGCCAAGATCACACCACTGCATTCTAGCCTGTGTGACAGGGCGATACGCTGCTTCAAAAAAAAAAAAGGAAAAGAAATCTCTTTTGAAGTTTTAACCCCACTACAATTATTTGAAAATGGGCCTTGGCAGGTAATTAAAGTTAAATAAGGTCATGGAGCTGGGGAGCTGATGATGGGATGAATCATTTTATTAAGAAAAGGAAGAGAGATTAAAAAAAAAAACAAAAAAAAACTCTCTGTTACATGAGGACATAGGAACACATCCAGAAGGTGGCTGTCTGCAAGCCAGCCCTCACCAGGAACTTAATTGACCAGAATTTTGACCTTGGAAATACCAACCACCATGAGAAATAAATACCTGTTGTCTAAACCAAACAGTCTGTTGTATTTTGTGATAGCAGCCCAAGCAGACTAAAACAACCAGCAATGAAAAAGGAGAATATTAAATTAAAAATGATATTGTGATGGAATTGCGGATGACAGGCTCAGGTCATTCCCCAATAGGATGTGTTCTTTCAGGTCCTTGGTCCCTCACTCACTCAAGAATGGGACAGAGAACCCCACAGGGCATGGTGAACTCATTTTAAGTAAATATCGGACACCGAAGAGTTTTGCAAAAAGTGATTTAGTTAGGCAGAGAGAGAGAGAAAAAGGAGAAAGAAAAGCAGCTCCCACGATGTCTGGAAGGGAATCCAGAAATGGAGTCCTCCCAGATGTGGGAAGGGGACTTTTAACCGCGGAGATATTCCTTCCCTATTCAAGTTTTCTGTCCTATGAAAGGAGTTCCTTTAAACTTCCACTAGAGTGATTGATCTTTGATTCTGACCTTTGGTTTATTGTTTGGCCCAGAGTCCTCCCATAGCTTCTCGCGGGTTTTTTGGACAAAGGAAACTTACCTGGTCAGTCTATCTTCCCGGGAAAGTTAAAGAAAGACCTCTAAGCTCCAGGATGGAGAGTAGGTGGAGGTATGGCCTTGGAAGTTCTTGCCTTTGAAACTGCGCCCCCTTGTGGACCTGGGAAGAGAATACGTTTCCCCAATATTATTTATATGAACACCCCAAATAAAATATTCAGGTAGAAATTTAGCAAAATATTTACAAGAACAATATGAGAAAAACAAAACAAAAATATTCTTCTGAAAGTTGTCAGTTCTTCCAATTTTATTTATATTTCAATATATCACAAAAATTTCAGCAAGTTGTTTTGTGATATCAATAAACTAACCCTAAAGTTTATGTGGAGAAGCAAAAACCCAGATTAGCTAACAATAGAAAAAAGAGGAGGAAAGTTAGAGGACTGTCACTACCCAACTTTAAGACTGATTATAAAGTTACAGATTATCAAGATAGTGGATAAAAGAATAGACTGGTAGATTAATGAATTTTGATTCATTAATAGCAACCCTTGAAAAGGACCCACAAAAATATAGTCAGCTAATTAAAAAAAAGGGGCAAAACAATACAATGAAGCAAAGATCGTCTAATTGAGGCAGGATGGGTAGTTAAGGTCTTCAGGATGTGGCAATAGTGTGAGCCCCTGCATTTGCATTTGAATCAAGCTCATTCAAGCAAAGCTATCTCCAGTAGGAAATTTCCCCTATAAACAGCTTGGACATTTTAATTTTACCTGCCCTCAAATTGATCACTTGCTGATTATAATAAGAAAAACATACCACTGGGTGAATATTTTAGATGCTAATGAGACGTGATTTGTGAAAAAGCATGTACAGCTACTGCACATGTGCACCCAGAGGACCACCCAGAACATGCTTACTAGCAACACCTCTTTGCAACCCCATAAAAGTCATGTAAGAGTCCCATAAAAGGAGTTTCCCCAGTTACAGTCAATACTGCCTCATCCTTATATGCAGCCTGCCCTTAATCCTCTTTCGGGGTGTACTGTTTATTCTGCACCTGGCTTTTAGAGTATTCTTCTCCTTTGTAATAAATTGCTCTATGCTGCATCACCGTTGCTGTGTGTCTCTCGTTTAATTTTTTTTAAAATTAAGATGATAAAAATTGAGGTTTTACTATAGCTGTCAGCATTTCTAATAAATGATGCTGGAACAACTGGACATCCATATGGAAAAAAAATGAATCTAGACACAGACCTTACACCCTTCACAAAAAATAACTCAAATTAAATCCTGAATGTAAATGTAAAATGCAAAAGTATGAAATTCCTAGAGGATAATATAGGAGATAATTTAAATAACCTTATATATGAAAACAACCTTTTAGATATAACACAACTCCATAATCCATGAAAGATAGAAGTGATTAGCTGGACTTCATTAAGATTAAAATCCCTGCTATTAGAAAGACACTGTCAATAAATAAGAGTAGAAAAATTTACAAACTGGGAAACAATATTTGCAAAGGACGTGTCTGATAAATGATGGTTATCCAAAACCTACAAAAACTCGTAAAACTCAGCAGTAAAAAAATAAAAATAAAAATAAACAACCCAACTAAAAAATGGGCAAAAGTCCTGAAGAGATCCCTCACCAAATAGGATTTACAGATGACAAATAACTATATAAAAAGATGTGGAACATCATATATTGCTACAAATTGAAAACTAAAGTAAGAGAGATACCACTGTAAACATGTGAGAATGGCCCAAATCCAACATGCTGACAACCGCAAAAGCTAATGAGGTTGTGGAACAAAAGGAACTCTCATTCATTGCCAGAGGGAATGCAAAATGATGGTACAGCCACTTTGGAAGACAGTATGACAGTTTCTTAGAAAACTAAACATACTCTTACCATATGGTCTAGCTATCATGATTCTTGGTTTTTACCCAAATGAGCTGAAAATTTATTGTACACAAAACCCAGCATCTGAATGTTTCTAGCAGCTTTATTCAGAGTTGCCAAAACTTAGAATCAACCAACTTATCTTTCAGGAGGTGAATGGATAAACTGTGATGCATCCAGGAAATGGAATATTATTTAGTACTTAAAAGAAATGAGCTATCAAGTCATGAAAAAGACATGGAGAATTCCTAAATGTATACCACTAAGTGAAAGAAGCCAATATGAAAAGGCTGCATACTGTGTAATTCCAACTAAATGACATTCTGAAAATGTCAAAACTATAGAGACTATAAAAAGAGGAATTGTTTCCAGGGCTTAGCAAGGAGGCATGGATAAATAGGCAGAACACAGAGAAATTTTAGGACAATGAAACTACTCTATTTAAACTATAATGCTGGGTACCTGTTGTTACATATTTGTTAAAACCAATAGAATACACAACACTAACAGTGAATCCTAATGCAAACTATGTACTTTGGGTGATAATGTATAAATATAGGTTCATGAATTGTAACAAATTTATCACTCTTGTGAGGCATGTTGATAGTGGGGAAGACTCCATATATCTGGGAAAGGGTATGATATTGGAAATCTCCATATCTTCTACTTAATTTGTCTGTGAGCCTAAAAGTGCTCTAAAAATTCGTCTATTATATAATATTATTTTAAAATGAGAGAAAAAATTACAATGGTCAGATTGCCCCAGTTGTCACTGATGCAAAACGCAGCTAAAGATTTATATGAAAAAATATATTGCAAAGAGATATTGAAACACAAAATTTGGTTACAATATTGCATTACAAAAAATTGCAGTGACCAATTTGAAACTATGATGGACATTATCAAAACAATGAAAATAACGTTATTGCTTTAACTAACTAGTAATATGCCTGTTTTCTGCATGTTGGGAAACAAAAGTGAATGTAGTTTAAGAGAACTGTACTCTCATCTACTGATAGTACAAAGCCAGTGATAATATTTAACATTGAACAATAAAGACTTAGATAAGCTTGTGATGGGGAAACATAGTAAATGTTAATAATGTGTACTTCAGGGTTGTAGACAGATGGATAAAAAGTGATGTGTTAGAAGAATTGGTTTTTATTGCAAGCATTTATACATGTTTTTAGATGTATGTAGCATGTTTACATAATGAATTTATACTTCATATGCACATATACTGTTATAAAAATAAAATACACTTTACATCACTATAGGTTTAGATGATATGACATTACAACATTAAAAGGCTAGATGTATGCAGTAAAATTAATTAAAAATTTAAATGGGCTGAGTTTTAAAATATTTTTCTAATTCCTTTTCAGTTCATCTCCTTTCATCATCATAATGAAAGTCAAATAATACCCACAAAAATATTTAGGATAATTTGCTGTAGTGACAGAAGGGAAAAGCTTTTGAGGTTTCTTGTTGGACGAGCCCCATCTGGCACATTTATCATTTGTGTGGACTCTGAACATTTTATAAAATACAGCACCTGGCAATTAGCACTGTAAAATCTACAGATAGATTCTGGTATTTCATGCAGGTTGCTGCCAAGGATATGCTTTAAATTTATATATGCCATCTTTACCAGCCAACATGTTCCCTTCAAAATAGGAAGAGACTGAGAATTATTACTTTAACCACATTTATAATTGAAGAAAAGGATTTCAACTCTAACTCCCCGAGATAAGAGAACACAGTGCTCCAAGGAAAAGGTATCTATTTTAAATATTATAAATAGTTGATCATATAATTTATTACCCAAACTGAGATATTTTTGAGAGGAAAAGGGAGTGCCATAAATTATTATGCCATGATAATGGGCACAAACAGAGACTACCTGGTTATCCTAATTGCAAAGTCTGTTAGAGAGGGTGTTACACAGAATTAAGAGGGCTAAGGCTACTGACAAGAAACACAGTGCATATCAGCTAATTGGAGTCTCTTTAGTTACCCGCTGTCTGAAAGATCTTTAGAATTATTAAGACCAATATATATGTTGGTAGTGAGCATTTGTCATTTGCCTCCCCAGATCCCTGAGCCCTACATTTTTACAGCCCTATGTTTGTTTAATTCCATCTTCCATATTTAAGTCCACATGTTCCGATAGGGCTTCACCTCGTATTTTTATAGGCCAAAGTCATTTGAAATCACAAAAATATTGTGCATTAGCATTATTTATATTTTGATGTTTTGTTTGCTTGTTGATACCTTATTGGAGAAATTTCAAAACATTTTGCTCATAAATATGTGAACAAGTAAGAAAAGCAGAGTGTTAGTAGCAACTGTGAGAATATCTAATTCAATTTTTAACCTTTCTACAAAGCCCCTCTCATTTCTGCCAAATAGCTATTGATTTATTTGCTGCTTGCTATTCTGATGACATATGATATCATTAGGACAGTACACCCCAATGTTCTCTTGTTTTCTCAAATTGAAGTATTAAAGACTTGACTTTTATTATTTATGCTCTTAAATCCCAACGTAGAGTAGACACGGAAATAAGCATCAAACATATTTCTAGGTCTATTTTGTAAAAACCCTTTTTTGTAATGCTTTTTCTTATTCCTAGTGTTCAACATCATATCCTGTTCAAATTAGACTTGCTATAAATAATGCAAGAAAGCATGAATCAGTTTTAAATGCATATCATTTCATGCATAAAAATAAGTGAATTACTCATTGACTACTAGGCACGAAGTTCAAGATCACATTAGTTGAACAGTGACAAAAAATACAACCTAAATTTTTGTTCTATCATCCTTAACTCTCACTATAACAAAGCTTGTAATTAAATTTTTGAAAAGTTTTAACTGTACCATTTTTTTGTTTAGCTGTTAATGCCATTTTATTTTATGTACTTCATTACCTCTACTTTCATTAAAGTATATTATACACACACACACACAATTTTGCACCTGTAAGATTTGTGATAGAAATGACTCTTAAAGATAGCTGCTATAAAGAATGATGTACTAAATCAGGCATGCTAAAAATACCATTTTTATTTTGAGGCTATGTATACACATGTCAAAACAACTGGTTGAAAATTTAAATTACTCAATCAACCAGTTATGTTGTCTACGTAATGCTAAAACAGCCAGCTTGATTGATATTTGTTCCCAACTAGATGAATTGACTCCATCGAACTATTGACAGTATCTTTATAATGAACAAAGTTGATCATGCCATAACTCTACTGAAAAATCTATTCATGATTTAGAAGATAAAATCCAAAATCCTCAGCTTGACATAAAACTCCTTTCAAGACCCGTCTACTGCTTGCTTTTCTTACTCCACCTTCTCTCATCCTCCCTACCTTGCTGTAACAATGTGCTGTTGATGATGTTACTTTCCTTCTGACATTTCAGACATTTTCATGATTCTTTTCTGTCGGCTGTTTCTATGCCAGCATCCTCCCAGCATTTTCTACTGTGCCTACTGGCTTGCTTTGTTACCTGAAAATTCTTTTTTCACTTTTTAAATTATAGCCTGAAGGTCACATTGTCAGATGTGCCTTATTTTGCCACCTGCCTCTTCTCAGTCCTATTTTCTTTCTTAATATTTTCACTTAGGACATAGTAAATAAACAATGTTAGTTCAATAAAAATGGGAATAAACGAATGAACTGTTTATTTAATTTTTAAATCTGAGTCAACATTCCTAAAGTTAATTATATGTCCATTGTACCTCTTCTGCATTAATTTACTTGGAAATGTAATGTATATATCTTTAGTTTTGTGGAAACAAATTTTTAATTGAAGTGACAGCCTCTTTATGTGAGGTCAGCAGTGTTGTAAAAAGTAATCTAGAAAAATCAGGCTTATTTTCATATTCACGGTTAACGTTAATGGACAGTTTTATTATTTTCATAAGCTTTGGGATAGCTTGAATATTTTTCTTCTTCAGTTTAGTTTCATCTTCCTCAATGATCTTTCACAGTTGATTCTGGTGCATAAATGCCATACAGAATCCCAGGTATAGATGAATGAATATGGTAGAGATTTTAAGGTATGAGGAACAAGAAACTTTCTTCTCTTTTCTTTTTGGGTTCAGAATCAATTGTTTTCACTTGGATCCAAAACACCATATTCTCCTGACTTACTCCTATCTCATTGGCCACTATGTCTTCTTTGAGGCTTCCTTCTCATTCCTCACACTTCGTAATACTGGTATGCCGTGGGGTTTTATCTTTGGATGTCTGTACTCCACACTCACTCTCTTGGATCATATTCAGTCTCATGGCCTGACAAATAAAATGCCATATGCATATAATTCCAAAATTTATGCCTGTAATTTATACTTTTCTCTGAACCTTGATAGTCACTTTCTACATTACATCACCACTTGTATAAATAGTAGACATGTTAAACTTAACCTATTCAAAGCTAAATCTCTTAATTATCCCCTCTCTTCCAAACCTATGCTCTTTCCTGCCTTAATTAATAGCAGTTTCATTCTTTTAGCTTCTCAGGGAGCATAAATAAACAAGTACATGAAAAGATAGATAAGCAGACAAGTATATAAGATAGGCGGACAGATGGAACTGGAGACATCTTTGACGCCTCTAGTACTCCATATGCAATCTACTGAAATACATGTAATATTCTGGCACTTTGCAACACAACTACACACATATTTATCTTGGGGGTAAAGACACTATCATCTCATACTGTAATATTTTAACAGCCTTTTAACTGGTTTCTGTACTTAGAAATGTATAACATTGAAGTCTATTCTCGACTTAGCAGTCAGAGTGATCCTTTTAAAACAGGAAATGAGATCATGTCATTCTGTTCAGATCCTTTAATGGCTACGTAAATAAATCGAAGATCCCAATATGCTTCATCAGCAGATGCTACCAGAAAATAATTTGCTATTTTATTGCTTGGAGGTTGATCTCAGTGACTCATCCTAACATTTCCTAGTTTAAGCTAGTTTTACACATTCATCTCAGTGTTTTATAGTATTTAACTTGCATCATAGACTATTTAATTAGATATGTACTAATTAGAATCCAAAGTGTCTTATGATTATACTTTTGGAAAATGGTTTAGTAGGAAAAAAGTCTTGGGAATTTCTAAAGTTTAGTAGTCAAAATCAAGATCCATTTTAACATGTTAAGTTATTCCAAGGACAGTAGAGCATATGCTCACACATTAACAAGTAAAATGAACTGCTTTCAAGCTTTTAAAGCAGGGAGAGAAGTTAGGGAGGCAAATAAAGAAAGATAATTAAAAATAGCAGCAGATAATCATTCAGAGCAAATTACTCATGGAACATTCTGGGAACTATTATGAATTTAGTATCCATATTCAACTACACCAAAAAAGATGGAGAAAAACAATGAATAATAGTACTATTCGCTTTACGGACTTTATTGGACTTAATTTTACTTATGCAGAGAGACCAAAAATTCTAGGGAATTTTATAAATAGATAATCCATGTCATGTTATTAGCTTTAAAGTAATAAAAAATAAATGTATTATTTTGCATGTGTTTAAGCAGGCAAGTAGTTAACAGAACCCTTTTATTTAAAGAAGCAAGAATCAAATTTCAACTCAACACAACTCAAAAGTTTCAGCACTGTAAAGTAATACTGCATTGTCAGCTATCTTAGATATTAAGGATTTGTCAGGACAGTAAAACATTCTCTCATAAAGAACACACAAATAAGATTTGGCAAAATTATTCTATAAACTAAGCTCCTGACTTGGTATTGGTTGCCTACAGACATTAAAATATACATGGACTTTTTTTCTTTTTAATATTTGCAGAGATTGATATGATCTGCATCAAGAATTAAGACAGTCAAAGGAGTTATCACTAAAAGCTTAATTCTTCTGGGCATGAGGTAGTAACAGGATTGAAATCTATTTTACTGTCTGGAAAAAAACTAAAAATAATACAATATATCAAGACTTAGAAGATTTTTTCTGTAAAGGAGCAAATATAACATATTTTTGGCTTTGAGGGAGATGCAGTTTCTGTTACAACTATTTGACTCTGCTATTACATCCCAAAATCAGTCACAGGCTATATGTAACTGAATAGGCATTACCAAATTTGGTCTGGGAGCCACAGTTTGATGACCCATTGAATGTAGGAAACAATGTTTTTCTTTTCAAGATATTGAAAACAAATAATAAAGGAAGGTCATTCCTCTGACATGGGAAACAAATGAAGTTAATTTTTAAAAATTATTACTTCCTCAGCTTATTTCCTGTTCCAGACCATAATGGAATGAATGAGAATGTCTGTTGGAACCTTGTAAACTCTTACCTTGAGATGCCAGAGCGGAGAGTCCAAAGAGACATTGAGTTTGCAGGAAAAAATATAATGAGAGATGGGAGAGTTAGGCAGAAAAGACCTCTGAAAATCTTCCGAATATCTTAGTCAAGTAGTTTACAGAGTGCTGACCCACACATGAATGTGAGGAAACTATTGGATATCAAAGCAAGCAAACTATTGGATATCAAAGGTGGGGTTTAGGAGTAGATTAGCACATGAAAAAAGTAGAGAGAATGGTAACAGTATCCAGGGCTCAGAAGGCCTCAGAAATAGCCACTATTCCCCCAAGCTAGAATGGAAATCCTTATAATTCATTAAATATCAAATAGATTACTTTAAAAAGCATCTTTCCTCCATGTTATAAAACAATTGTCTCCAGAATAAATGCTACACTGGTTCTACAAATCGAAAGAAAAACTAAAAACAAAATCAGAACACCAAATTGTTTCCCAGTAACTTATGTGCAGTCCAGAACAAGACTCAAAAATATATGGTAATACAGAAATATTCCACATCTGAAAGGCAAACTTTACAATGTTTGTCATTCTATAAAACTTTATTAAGTATGGAAAAAAGCGAAAAATATAGCCCCCACAACTAACATAATATAATTCAATACAAACAAAATTGCACAGATGTTAGAATTAGCAGGGAAGGAAAATAAAAAGTTATTATACCTGTATTTTATTCAGGATGGCAGGCAAAACACTGAGCAGGTTAAGTAGAGACATGGAAGACATAGATGTTTTTAAAATGATCCGGCTTCTAAAAATGAAAACCAAATTTCTGCATTGACAATAATACTGCATAGAAATAAAGGTAGCTTAGAAATTACAGGAGAAAATATTAGTAAACTTGATGGCATAGCATCAGAAACTAGCCAAAGTCCAACAGAGGGAGAATGAGGATGCACTCAAAATCTAGAGAGTATTCCTGAGTTGCGAACAGCTTTATGTAACCTAAAGTAAGTCCACGATACATATTTTACATATATGTATTATATTGTATTGCTGCATACACACACACACACACACACACACACACACACACACACTGTGTTAGTCTGGTAGTCTGGTGTTAGTCTGTTTTGCATTGCTATGAATGAATATCTGGCACTGGGTAATTTATAGAGAAAAGAGGTTTATTTTGGCCCACAGTTCTGCTCTGCAGGCTATACAGAAAACACGGTGCTGTCATCTGCTTCGGTGAAGTCCTCAGAAATCTTACAATCATGGTGGAAGGTAAAGGGGGATGTGGCATATCACATGACAAGAGAGGAAGCCAGAGAAATGCCATGCTCTCTTAAACAACCAGCTCTTGTGTGAACTAAGAGTGAAAACTCATTCACCACCCAGTTGATGGTTTTAAGGCCTTCAATAGGGCTCCAAATCTATGACGCAACACCTCCCGTCAGGTACCACCTCCAACACTGAGGATCATATTTCAACATGACATTTGGAGGGAAGAAAACATTCGAACCATGTAATATACTTACACATAATTCCCTTCAGGAATTTTAGAATTTCCAAATTAGATAAAATCTCTGCAGTCACAAGTACAGAAAAAATAATTATTTCCAAGGATAAAAATCATCAGGAAAACTACAGTAAGGCACATCATAATCTAATTGCACAAAACTAGTGATTAAAAAAAAAGTCTTCAAAGCAGCCAGATTTTGAAAAATCATGGTAGGTGCAGTGAAACAAATATATAGCTTAGTGCATCATGCTTGTTGGAAATAATGCAAATGAAAAGGCAGTGGAGCAGCAAAATATGAAGAAGTAGTAAACAAGTAAATAACAAAGAACATTAGAGATTGTAACAATAATTATAAGAACATGAGTTCAATATATAATATTTTTCAATATTTAAAGCTGTTATTCAATATTTAAAGCTTATTAATTAAGCAAAAATTTCAACAATGTACTGTGATATTTACAACATATGTGTTTCTCAAACATGTAACAACAGCATAAAATCCAGGAGAAGAGAAATAGAATTTTACCATCCTCAGGTTCATATATTATATTTGTAACAAGATTGTAAAAATCAAAGATTAAAAGTGGTAAGATACATATGTACATAATAAATTCAGGAACAATTACCAGTGTAAAAAGAAAGCATAATAACTAAAACCCAATGATGGGTATGTAATGGAATCATTAAAAAAAGTAATTAATACAAAATGAGAAAGATACAGGAAATGAGGGAGAAAAAATAAGAGAAAATAAAGAAAGCAAATAGCAGCATGGTAGATTTAGACATAAACATACCAATTGTCCCATTAATTTTCTGTAGCAAAAAAAGCAAAAACTTTCAGATTGGAACAAAAAAAAAAGCTCAACTATGCAGTGCCAAGAATCTTGTTTTAAGTTTAAAGACAGAAAAAAAGCAGACGTGAAAGAATACAAAAAGATATACCTTGCAATTACTCATGAAAGGGAAGCTAGAGTGTCCGTATTAATATCAGGCAAAGTTGATATTAGATGAGTTTGGCAAAGATAACTAGTGTGTGTTAATGACTTTTGATGCAAAGCTGTAAATGCTTTCTGACAAATAATTAAATTCTCTCAGATTTCCCAAAGAAGTTTTAATTTACATACAAATATCCTTTTTATATATTTTTAAAGTGGTATCTCATGCTACAATGGCATAGTTGTGTAGTTGTGAACAAAGACAGTATAGTTTACAAAATTGAAAATATTGACTAACATTTACATAAAGTTTACTGACAGAACATTTAAAATATTTTTATTTCTTCTCTCTTTCAAAAATTACATAGGCTCAAGTGTTACAGAAAATGTAAAGTCAGACAAAATTTACATACCCTTAAAGTTATTGGAATTCCCTGGCTATTGCTCAGAAGATTGCATATAAAAATTGTATTTCTCTGCCGAGTGCAGTGGGTCACACTTGTAATCCCAGCACTTTGGGAGGCTGAGGCAGGCAGATCATGAGGTCAAGAGATCAAGACCATCTTGGCCAACATGAGGAAACCCCACCTCTACTAAAAATACAAAACTTAGCTGGGCGTGGTTGGTGCATGCCTGCAGTCCCAGCTACGTGGGAGGCTGAGGCAGGAGAATCACTTTAACCCAGGAGGTGGAGGTTTCAGTGAGCTGAGATTGTGCCACTGCACTCCAACCTGGCAACAGAGCAGGACTCCATCTCAAAAAAAAAAAAAAAATTCTGTTTCTCTAAGCCAGTGGTTCTCAATCTTGGCTACATACATATTTAACAATTCAAGTGTCCAACGCATACCTCAGACTAATGAAAAGAGAATGAGTATAAAGGAGAAGACACTATAATCAAGATTATTTTTAAATGCACATCAGATAATTTCAATGGGCAGTCTAGGTTAAGAAATGTATCTTAGTAAAATATAATCTCTTTGCTCCTTCTATAATGTTCAGAGAAAGTAAATGCATATCTGAAAAATGGAGAAATTAGTGTCTGAAGATAATATGCTACTGAGGCAATATTACTGAGGCAATGTACTACTGAGGCAATTTTTAAAATCACAATTATATTGCTTAAGTCTGAAAAAGAAACTTTGACTTAGTGTGTATCCAGGGTTCAGGTAAATATATGGGTAACTCGTCCAAATTTTATATGTGGTAATGTTTAGGTAAAAATTTTTGATTATCACTCTTTCATCATATTTTATTTCCTTCAACTTTTAGCATGTGCAATCTTTAAAAACATATTTGAAATATGAATTGACACAGAGAAAACAACAGCATTTTTCTTCATGGAAAGTTGTATTCTTTCAACTAAAGATAATATACAAACAAAAACAGAAAAGCAGCAAGTTCTGGATTGCCAAGAAAAGAGATAAATTATTCTTCATCCCTAATAAAGATGAAGCTTCATACAAAAAGAGTTATTTTTTGAAATATGTACAGTCAGAGAAGGTGAAAAACGGTTATAAAATTGTACATGGACAAATGAATAAAATCAAACAATAAATTCTGAATATAAAATTTATCAGGGGTTCAGTAATAGAGAAAGTGATGTGGAATCTGAAAGTTAAAAAATTACATTATATATCTCTAACAAGGAAAGCATATTCTTTGTTTTCTCAATGCTAGTTTTGGAAATAGACTACAAACTGCAGAAAATAATAAAGTTACAGTTATAATACTACTCTTGCTTAAACAGAAGGCTTCATGAAAAGTATAATTATTATAAAATCTTAAAAATTAGTAATTAATACTATGACTTTTTTTCTGTACCAGAAGAAAAAAAATAAGATATTGCCAAATTAAACTGGTTCCAAGTTATAAAGACAGGGGAATAAAAATGGCCATTTGAAAATTTAAAATAAACAATAATATTAGTGCTAATAGGCACATTAATAAAAGTAAAACAGTTACAGAAGAATTCATAATTTCTGATTGTAATTTTATAGAGATTTTCTCTTTGAAATTGAAATAAATAAAAAAGACACTTTTTTGCTATAAATATTGAATCTAGTTTACAAATATGCAACTCAATGAGAATTACAACTTGTATGTGCAGAAATAGCCTTCGTTTTTCTGAAATATATATACTCATGAGACTGAGGAGTAGGTAAGGGGAAGGTAATTTTATAGCCTAAAAGTAATTATAATCTCTTCCAGTTTATTCAATTTCTTATGGATAAATATTTTTTCATAATTTACCTCAGGACTTTAAAAATTTTTTTCTAAGCTCAAATAAAATTTGTATAAGCTCAGTTCCTTAAGAGAGAGACATTTGCTACTGCATACTATTTTTTTCCAATCTTCACTGAGTTAGCTGAATTGCTTTATCTATTAGTACCTTGAATACCTGGGGTATCCTTCAGTTCATCTACCAATAGATGTTCACATACAAGCAACTCACAGTATCTTTTCTCTCATGATCATTTTCTACCCAAAGACCCCATTCTGACTCTGTATCACTTCATTTTCAAAGGCAGTACTGATGATATGAAACAAGTCACCTCCTCCATGTGAACCAAATTATTATCAAGTAACAGACAAGTAAACAGCAGTATTAGACCCCAGGTATCCAAACAGAGAACATTGAAATTACATGACTATAATTTAATTATGTTTAATACATATAGAGAAATAAGGGATTAAAAACATGAGAAGGAGGAAGACATCGTAAAAAGTATCTGGCTAATGTAGAAGTAACTTAATTCTCAGTAGCTGCCATTCATGTTCATAACAGAGAGGGTACAAAATGATAGAATAGGACTCTCCAGCAATCATTTATCTACAGAAACATGTATTTGAAAAATTATCCATGTAAAAAATACCTTCATGAGAGCTAAGAAGACTGGGTATACCTGGTTATAATAAAGACCTAAGAAAAAACATATTGAAGAAGGTGGGAAGGACAGTTTTACATTATGTGGCCCTTTCTCCAACTGCAGGAAGCAGAGCACAGCATGGACAGAGATGCCATCTGATTGGGAAAAAGAGAGGGAAATGAGCGTAGGGATTTGAGTTGCACCCTAATACAAGGCTTTCCAGAGTAAAACCTAGCATTGGTCGGAATCTCATGTCCTCTGACTCCAGGCCAGTACCCACGGACTGAGCTTCTAGCTCTGCCTCAGTGCCAGGTGGGAACCTATACGCTGTGAGGCAGATTTAATCATTTATGTATACCACCACTCGCTGACTACAGTGCATTTGGACTCCACACAACCCTCAGAGGAAGACGGTCCTTAGAAGCCATGAACTTCAAGCGTACCCCAGTGATGCACCGAGCTAAACAACTATTACACTTGGTAATGCCCCACCTCTGCACCAGCCTCAGTGGCCATAAAATTATGGCTTGGTGCTGCATCAGCCATAGTGGTCCTGGACTTTGGAACCATACCAGATGGCCTGTCTAGGATCACTGGACAAGCTTACCATTGAAGGGCATTCTTATTCAAAGCCAGTTGGTAAAGACTGAAATAAGTGCTTACTTATTCAAATGCACAGACATCAATGCATGGCCACAAGGATCATGAAAAATCAGAGAAATATATTACTAAATGGATAAAAGAAAGTGATAGTGATTAACTTTAAAAATAAAAATATATAAAATACCTGAAAAATAATTCAAAGTAATTATGTTAAGGAAGCTCGACAAACTTTAATAAAATACAGAGAAACAGTTCAACAAAATGAGAAAAACAACAACTGACCAGAACACGAAATTTAACAGTGATTAAAATAAGAGTAATAATGAACTGAAGTCCTGAAGATCAAAAATACAATGAATAAGATAAAAAAAGAAATAGAAATGTCAACAGCAGCATTGATGAAGGAGAAGAATCTGTGAACTTGTAGAAAGATTATTTAGAAATATAAAGTCAGGGGAAAAAAAAGAATAAAACAAAAGTTTACAGGATTTATGAGACAGCTTCTAAAGAAAAAATATGTGAGTTAGAGGACACAATAAGTAAATGAATCTATTAATTATGGGAGTCCCATAATTTAGGAGAAGAAAAAGAGAGAAAAAGAGATAGAAAGCTTATTTCAAGAAATAATAGCAGAAAACACATTTCAAACCTAGAAAAGATATGTAAGAACAAGGAGGTTAAAGGTCTTCAATTAGATTCAAGGCAAACAAGACCTTCCAAAGACATATTTCTCAAACTGTCAAAAATCAAAGGCCAGGTGCGGTGGCTTATGCCTATAATCCCAGCACTTTGTCAGGCAAAGGAGGGTGGATCACCTGAGATCCTGAGTTCCAGAACAGCCTGGCCGACATGGTAAAACCCCATCTCTACCAAAAATACAAAAATTAGCTGACCATGGTGGTGGGAACTTGTAATCCCAACTACTTGAAAGGCTGAGGCAGGAGAATCACTTAAACCCAGGAAGCAGAGGTTACGGTGATTGTGCTGTTACACTGTAGCTTGGGTGAAAAGAGAGAAACTCTTCTCAAAAACGAATAAATGAATGAATAAATAAATAAACAAAATCAAAGGCAAAGAGAAGATTTTAAAAGCAGGAAGAGGAAAGAATCAAATAACATATACAGTAAAGAAGTTTCAATATGCCTAGCAGCAGGTGTCTCATCAGAAATACAAAGGAAACATTTACCTTTACATGCTCTAATGGAAGAAGACCAATAATTAACAGCACAAACAATAGCCAACACCATAGACATCTCAACTGGTTCAACTTACACACTTCTGACTGAAAAAATTAAAGTTGAGCAAAAGTTCCAGACGATGAGTTTAAACTGTTATGCCCGGATCAGCTGCGGACAAGATTAGAGCATTCAGTGGAAATTTTAACCAAGTAAGACCAAGTTTCTGAAACACTTCTTTGAGCAGTTGTAATGGGGGATGGAAAATAGCTATATCAATACAATCCTGAAGCCAAAGCACTAACAACAACAACAAAATGGCTACCCAAAGGTGGAAGTGGTCCTGTCAAAGCCACAGAAGACTGCTCAAGAGCAAAGGTCATGGCAACAATTTGGGGGGAATGCTCAAGACATTTTTCCTGTTTACTTTCTGGAGGCCCAATAATAACATTTGCTTATTGTGAGAATATTTTAAGGAAGTTAGCCAATACTTTAACAGAAAAATATTCAGGAAAAACTTCACAAAAAAGTCCTTTTCCACAATGACAATGCTCCTGCTCATTCCTCTCTTCACAAAAGAAAAATTGTGTGAGTGATTTGATGGGGAATCTACGCATGTGCCTTATATTTCTGATATGGCTTTCTTCCTCTGACTTCTTTTTCTTTCTAATTTTAAAAAAATCTTTAAAGGAATCATATTTATTCAGTTACTAATGTAAAAAAGACTGCACTGACATGGTTCCATGACCCTCAGTTCTTTAGGCATAAACTAAATGGTTAGTGTCATCATTTGAAAATGTCTTGACCTTGAGAGAGCTTTTATTGAGAAATAAAGTTTACAATTTTTATTTTGATGTTTTAATTCATTTTTTTCACAAACTTTGTGAAGTTCCTTTACATTATTAACCCACATCTAACCTTACACTCACTGGACACATTTTGAAAGCTTTTTCTCTAAGATCTGGAACAACAGAAAGATGCCCACTCTTGTCACTTCAGTAACATAGTACTAGAAGCCCTAACAAGAGCAATTAACAAGAGAAATAAGTGAAAGACATCCAAATTGGAAAAGAAAAAGTTAAATTTTCTCTTTTTGCAGATGGCATAATCTTATCTACAGAAAAACCTAAAGACTCCAACAAAAACTATTAGAACTAATAAGGAATTTGGTAAAGTTGCAGAATACAAAATTAAAACAAAAAATTAGTTGTGTTTCTGTGTAACAGTAAACTGTCAGAAAGCGTTTCAAATCTAAAGAAGAAAATGTATACCCATGTCCAAGATGCCCAAAGTATACCAAATAATATAAGCCCAAATAAATCCACATTGAGACACATTATAATCAAATTATTAAACTAAAAGATGAAAATAATTTTGAATATGACATGAGAAAATCAGTTTGTAACACATAAGGGACACACCATAAGACTATTATTGTATTAGTAGTGGGCAAATCACTTTTACTTCTAGTATATAAGTAAAATATAACAGTATTAACAATAACTACAAATAAAAGTATGTAAAAAGATACATGTTATGAATAAATATAAATTTTGACAGCAACATAAAGCGTGTATGTTTATGGGGGAGAAATTAAAAAATAGAACTATATTTTAAAGTAATCATACACACACACCCACACACACACACACACATATATAGATAGATAGATAGATAGATTATACAAACAAAAAAGAGAATCAAAGCATATCAATAAAAAATTTAACAAAACACAAAAGAAAATGGCAAGAGAGGAAGACTCAGGCAAAAATAACTACAGGACTAACAGAAAACAACTAATAAAATGGCATTAATAGATACTCTCCTACAAATACTTTAAATGTAAATGAATTAGCGTTAATATCCAAAATATATAAGAAACTCAAAGAACTCAATAGTAAGAAAAAAAACATATTTAAGTATGGGAAATGGATCTAAATATACATTTCACAAATGAAGACAAATGACCAGAAGGCATATAAACAAAATGTTCAACATCAGTTATCATCAGAGAAATGCAAATTAAAACCACAATGAGATATCATCTCATTCCTGTTATAGTGGCCATTATGCAAATGACAAATATAACAAATGTTGAGAATGTGGAAAAAAGAGAAACTTTGTACACTATTGGGGGAAATATAAATTCTATATATAATGGAAAACAGCATGTTCATCCTCAAAAATTAAAAATAGTGCTACTAGATGATCCAGCAATTTTAATTCTGTGTATTTATCCCAAGAAATTAGAATTAGAATTTCTAAGAAACAGAGGCACCGTGTCATTGTGGCACTATCCACAATAGCCCGTTGTAGAAACAATCTAGAAATATCCATTGAGAGATGAATGGATAAAGAAAATTTGGTATATACATCAACTGAAATAGTATTCAGTCTAAAAAAAAAAATTCTTCAACATGTGACCACATGGATGAATATGAAGGACATTAGGGTAAATGAAATAAGCCAGTCACAGAAAGGTGATAAATACTGCAGGATTCCACATATCTGAGGTATCCAAAATAGGAAAATTTGTATCATCACAGAGTGGAATGGTAGTTGCCAAGGGCTGAAAGAAGGGGGAGATATGTAACTATTAATCAATGAGCATAATCTTTTAGTCAAGCAAGAGAAATAAGCTCTAGAGATGTGTTGTACAACATTGTAACTATAATTAACTATAATGTATTATACTCTTAAACATTTGTTAAGGCCACAATTTAAAAATGCCAACACACACACACACACACACACACATACACACACACACACACCTCTCAATTAATTCTAAAGATGATAGAAAAAGAGGGCAAAAACACAAGAAAGATTAACAAAATAGAATATATCAATAAAGATGGAAGATTTTAATCTGGCCATATAAAAATTACCTTAAATACAAATTATCTAAACAATAAAATACAGAGTTTATCAAATTGGACAAATAAATTTTGGGCCCACTCCATGCTATATTTAATAAACAAATTGTAAATATAAAAACAAAGTAAGTTTCAAAGTAAAATGGGTGGGAAAATAAATATCACACAACACTAACCAAAACAAAGCTGAAATAGCTATAGCAATATTAGTTGAAATATATTTTAGAAAAAGGAAACATTGCCAGTAATGAAGAAGGCCATTGCATAATAATAAATTGGTCAAATCTGCAAGAAGAACTAACAATTCTGTATGTTTATACACCTAAAAACAGAACTTCAAAATAAATAAATTTTAAACTTCATAGAATTGAAAATAAAAGTTGAAAGTTAGTAATTGTAGTTGAGACTTCAACATTCCTCTCTCGGCAGTTGATAGAATCAATATACACAAGTAGATTGAATACACACAAATAATAGAAGCCATATAACCAAGTAAATTTATAAAATATCTGAACAATACTATCAACCAGATTAATCTAATGACATTATTATAATATGCTGACCACAATCAGGGAAAATATGTTTTTTTCCCATCTGAACGTAACTAAGTCACCAACATGTACAGTATTCTGTGCTATAAAATATACTTTAACAAAAGTTAAATAATATAAATTACATCATGTATATTTTTGGGTCATAATCAAATTAAACTTGATATCAGTAACAGAAAGAGATCTGTACAATTCTCAAATATCTTAGTATGAAACACATTTCTGAGCAGCAGGTTGGTCACAGAGAAAACCACAAAGAAATATAGAAAAAAAAAGTTTAATTCTAAGCAAATAAAAATACAATATATCGAACTATGTTGAATGCAGAAAAAGCAGTGTTTAAAGGCCTGTTTATTGCATAAAGGTTTATGATGGAAAAGAAGTAAGGTCTCAAACCATTGATGCAAGCTTCTAACATATAGAAACTAGAAAAAGAAAAAACAAGAGAAGAGTAAATTAAAATGAATTCTGACAGAGTCGAGAGCATAGTAATGATAAGAGCAGAAAGCAATAAAATTGAGAAAGGAAAAATAATAGAGAATATCAATGAAGCAGAAAGCCGTTTTTATAAAAAAGGAATTTTATAAGCTTTTTACAAATTTATCCAGATGACCAAGAATAAAAATAAAATAAACAAATTACAAATATCATTGGTAAAAAATGGACATATCATCAAAGTTTTCTACAGATAACTCAAAGCATATAAAGTAAATTGTATGAACAATTATAAGTCCTTAAATTTCACAATTTTGATGGAATAGGAAAATTCCTCCAAAGTCACAAACTGCCAGAGGTCACTGAAGATTAGTTATTTTTACCATTTACCAATATCACAAACTTAGTAAACAACATAAACAACACAAATTTATTATCTAACAGTTTTTGTGGATCAGAAGTCCAAGCACAGCTTAGTTGGGCCTCTGCTTGGGATCTCATAAAAGGAAAATCAAGATTTCAATCAGGGCTATGGTGTCATCTGATGTTGCAAGAAATTTATTAAACCTCTGCCACTTACCTTCTAATTATTACAAGAATTCTTTTTACATTTAGAAAAAATTAAATAAAAGCAAGGATGACCATTTTTTTTTCTAACAAAACTAGTGCTGAATGCGTAAATTAACATAACTAAAGGAGGCGACAATGCAAGCTTTAAAATTGGAAATAAAGAAATGAATTGCCCTTATTCTCACAGAAATACATACATTTTAACTACCTAGCAAGCAAATACTATCTATGAAGAGCTTAGTAAAATTATCTAAAAATAATAAAAAAAATTCTAGATATAAAAATTTCAATACGTACAACAAATCATAGTTTTGTACATTAGCATTACAAAATTAAAACACATAATTTCAAAAAGATGTTATGCAACAGAAAAAAAAGTAGTAGGAAAAATTATTAAATTATGTCAAAACCTTCTTGAAGTTCTTCACTGGGATTGATGAACTTTATAAATAAAAAATTTTGTTCTGTTATTTCTGTGTTTGCAGACCTGGAATAAAGTGTAGCCTCCCACTTCCTACGGCCGTAGAGATGTGACTTATTTTATTACTTGTAAATTCTTTGCATACCATATCATATTTGTTGATTATCAATAAGTATCACATATTTTCACTTACATTAAAGAGAATCTTAATTTTTTTGGTAAATGAATGTCGTATTTTATTATTTATATATAATTACTATAAAATGATTCATGCTTTTCTACACTTTGCAAATAATTATGCTTTCTATAATAGGCTTTGAAATGGTGAATACATTTAGTAATCATAGCTAAGTCTTTATGTCTGTAGCTTGAAATCATTTTAACTTGACATTTTCAATTATATAGCTATATTGATGAAAGAAGACTAAGAAGCTCTCAGATGACAAATCCCATTATTTCAACTTTATGTATAGCTGTCAAGACCTAATAACTCCAAAGGGATAGAACTGTTCTTGAACAAAAATGCTCAGGGAAGGTCCTCTTGGAAATTTGAAATCCAATCTCTCAAATATAAATGATAAAAAAGATTACAAGTCTATATTTTAACTTTCAGTTCTCCTTGAAAAAATGATACTTTGAACTGGAAGCAGTAATTAACAATTAAGATTATGCTGCTTAGTAAATTTATGCAATCTGTTTATTTGCCACAAATGTTTAAATAAATGTGTAATTTGGAGTTCATAATAAGGGTTGGAGGCATTATATTATTTAGATTTTAAGATTCCTTCTAATATTTCTTTCAGCGCCTTGTAGCTCAGTCCTTTTCAATTCATTTTTGAGGGGCAATTATTCACACAAAGCATCATGTTTAGGTCTTGATACTTGCACAGAAAACTCTTTGTACCACAGCACACTTCTGACCTATTAAAAATTAACATGAATTGTTTCTATTAAAATAATAATAAAGATCACACTTAATTTAACCAGTTTTTAATTTTTTCTTTAGTTTTTAAAAGTGTTATATTTTAATTGTTAAGTCTTAAACAAATATAAAGGTCTTCTGTTTATTACTGAATATATTAACAATTTACATGTATACATTATACATACATTTTGAATATTTAATATAAAATGAGATGTTGATTAGGATTGGAGAATTAGTAATTATTTTTTTATATTTAAAAATATTGACATAATCTCCTAATTTCATTTTGATACTTGCCCTGTGATTTCCACTTAAATATTTTGCAGAAACTATGGTGTCTCCCAAACTATATGTCAATGATTAAATGAACCCAATTCCTTCTTCATTCTTGACCTTCCTGGTACATTTTTAAACATGTAAATCATGTTTCTGAAATATAATTGATGACAACAAACTGCACATGGTTAAAGTTTATAAAATTTAATAAATTTTAATATATGCATAATCATAATCAAGGGGATGAACACAACCATAGCCCTCAAAGGTTGCTTTTGACCACCCGTGACAATCACAACTCTTAAGGTCTTTTGTATCTCCAGGTAACAACTGAGCTGCTTTCTATTTCTGTGCATCAGTTTACAATTCCCAGAATTTCCTGTAAGTGGAATTATGCATAAGGCACTATTTTAGCCAAAGATGGTAAAAACTGGTATGTAGTAGTAATACACATATCAGAGATGGAGGTTACATTTGAATAGTCAGGAAAGGCCCTACTGAAAATGAGATAAACACCTGGAATAATGAGAGAATGAACCATTTATATACATAGCATCCAAATGCTATGAATAAAAGCATAGCATATGTCAACACTCTGACACAGGGGCATGCTTTATGTTTTCTTGGAGCAGCAAGGAAGCAAGTTTAATTGTAACAAAGTGAATCATGTGGAGGGTAGTATGAGATTAAGTCAGAGGTATGATACGGTGTCTATAGTGCTAGTTTTCTAGGGCTGCCAATGACAGAGTATCGTAAACTGGTTGCTGTAAATAACAGAAATTTATTGTCTTACAGTTCTAGAGCAAGAGGTCCAAGATCAAGATTTTGGCACAGTTGGTTTCTTCTGAGAGGTCCTATAGAAGGATCTGCTTCATGCAATCACCTAGATTTTTGTCTTTTATTCACAATCTTTGGCATTCATTGGATTGTAAAAGCATCACCACAATCTCTGTCATTATTTTCAAATGGCTCTCTCTCTCTCTCTCTCTCTCTGTGTTATGTGTCTAAACGTGCCCTTCTTAAAAGAATACTAGGCTGGACACAGTGACTCACACCTGTAATCCCAGCACTTTGGGAGGCCGAGGTGGGTAAATCACAACATCAGGAGTTCAAGATTAGTCTGGCAGTCATAGTGAAAACTCGCCTCTATTAAATATACAGAAAATTAGCCAGGTGTGGTTGTGTGTGCCTGTAATCCAAGCTACTCGGAGGCTTAGCAGGAGAATCACGTGAATCTGGAGAAGGCAGAGACTGCAGTGAGCTAAGATGGTGCCATTGTACTCCAGCCTAGGTGACAGTGCAAGAATTTGTCTTAAAAGAAAAAAAAAAAAAAAAAAGAACACAAGTCACATTGGCTTAGGGTCCTACCCCACTCCTGTACAGCTAGTGCTCGACTTACGACCACGATTGGTTCTGACAGACCAGTCGTAACATGATTTGGTCATAAGTTGAGTAGTCTATATGTACAGTACTGTGAAATAATGTTATAAAAATCTTTAAGTCATATTTTATCATCATTTTCTTTCATTATTGTTATATGCCATAATTTTCTTTGTTCATTTTATGCCATTTGTGTCATCTCTACACCATTTTGTTTCTTATTTTTACATTTGTCAGGTTTAAGTAAAACACTGCATTACCAGTACAACTGGTTTAATATTTGCAAAACATACAAAATTACAAAATACAGGTGCATACAAAAATACAAAATACAGGTGTAAAAAATACCATAGGAAACATTTTCCCAATTGCAAAACATATCAAAATATATAAACATGTACAAAACATTTTATTGGCCGCTGGTGCTTGGCTGCGGATCGTTGATGTCGTCATCTGAGGCAGCAGTTGGGGTTACCGGACTTGATTTTTTCATAAACATGGTGAGCTTTGTCTGAATTGTATGTTTCTTTTTTTCTTCATAAATTTCACGATATGGACGAATCACATCGTGCGCCATCTGTTCAATCCTTGCAAATTTTTCGATGTTTGGGTCCATTGCTTCGAAATGTATAAGAAGTTTATTCAGTAAAGATAAACCGTCTGATATTCCCTTAGTGGTGAACTTTCTTTCTGGCGCCTCCTCTTCTTTCTCTGCTTCTCTTCTTTCTTCTTCCGCCACTCTTTCTTCTTCCAGTTTGATTAGCTCTTCATTTGTAAGTTCTCCAGATTCTTTGTCTAGCAACTCTTCGACATCTTCCATTTCACACTCCAAAGAAAGGTCTTTAGCAAGTTTTACCATATTTTCCCGAATCGTTTCAATTTCATGTTCACTGTCAAATCTGTCAAAATAATTAACATAGCGCTTAACACAATTTTTCCAGATGCCATTCATGCACTTTGTCGTCACAGCCTCCCAGGCAGTAGCGATATTCTTGATACACATCAAAATGTTGTAGTGTTTCCAAAAATCTACAGTGGAGCAGTCGTGGCTAGCGATTGTGGTCGTAAAGTCGAATGGTCGTAAGTTGCATAGGTTGTAAGTCGAGCAATACCTGTACTATAAAATCATCCTAATGTAATTGATTACATCTCCAACAGCCCTATTTTCAAATAAGGTCATGTTCTGAGGTACTGTGAGTTGGAGTTTCGGTATATCAATTTTGGGAGCCACATCAAACATTTACAGACATAACAATACGAATATTAAATACATTATTTCAGAAAAGAGCAAAAAAGACAACAGCTCCCTATTCATTTTAATGAGGGCATCATGAGCTTAATACCAAAAGCAGACAAAGACATTATGAGGAAAGAAAATTATAGACCAATATATTCCATAAACACAGATAGCAAAATGTCTAATTAAATCTTATGAAATAGAATCCTGCAATATATAGAAAGGATAGTGTATACAAACACATTGTGTTTGTTCTAGGGAAGCAAGCTTGATTTGTAATCAATTGTATTAATCAGTCAAATTAATAGAAAAGATAATACAAATATAATCATTTCAGTAAATTAAGCAAAATTTGATATAATTTAGCAAAGTATTATTAAAAAAATATTAAAGTAGAGATTGACAAGAATTTCTTCATCCTGATGAAGGGCACTGTTAACTGCCTAAAGATAATATTGTCCTTAATAGTTAGACATTGCACAATCTGTTTTTCATAAGGATCAGAAATAAAGAAAGAATGCCCATTCTTACACTTCCATTCACTGGTGTACTGGAAGCCTAGGCTGATGCTGTAAGGCAAAGAAAACAAGTAGCATAATGCTCTGAAAAGGAAAAGCAAAGCATACATCTACACAAAGATACATATGTTCTAATTCAGAGAAATTTTATTCATAATATTCCAAAACTGTAAATTATTTACATATCCTTCAAAAGGAGAACATTAGGAAAATTGTAGCATCTTCATATAATGGGATATTGTGCAATAAACACAAACAAACTACTAATATGAACAACGTGGGTGAATCACATATGCACTATTCTGTGAGAAAGAAGATGGACATAAAGTAGAACATAGGCATGATGCTATTTATACAATGTTCCTGAATAGGAAAAAAACAGTCCGTGGTTATAGACGTAGAATATGATTGCCTAGTGGTGGGGGAAGTGATTGGAAAAGATACATTCAAACTTCCTGAGATCATCATTGACCTGTTTTCTATCTTAACTTGCATGTTTGTTACACAGTTGTCAAAAGTCATGTAACGGAACATGTAAGAATCCTACATTTTATTTTCTGTAAATTATACCCCAACGAATGAATGAATATGAATGAACCCGTAAGTCACAAATGGCCACCCTACATCTCCCTATCCTGATTGTCATCTCTCTTCCACAAAGAATGGGTAAAAAAACCTAGCCTTAACGAACACTATTAATAATGGATGGTTCTAGATTTTTTCCGGTGTGTTGTAGTAAGGCGAAATCTTGGAAATCGCTGTCACAGCATTATATTTTAGAGAAAAAAATTAAAGATGTAGGAAATTCAGTAACACATCTAAAGTCACTTAGCTATATAGCTGCAAGTTTGGTTATTTTAGCCTGTGTTTTAAAATATTTTAGTTGACAATTATTTTTCATAATAGATTATATTAAATCAAGAAACTAACGCAAAGCAACTAAAAGACTAAGCATTGAAAATATTTTGTCTTAGGAGAAGATGGCTTACACCCTGGATGGAGTAAGGATTATTCTGAAAACATATTGGAATAGCCATTGGCAGAGCTGTGACTGAAACTCCCTCTTACGTAAGTCTATTATTCTACCCTAAGAATAATATTATCTCTAGAAAATATTGACAACATACAGCAAAATAATGCCCAAGATTTTTGTTTTTGGTAAAAATTAACTCTTGTGAGTTTAAGTTAAATTTAGTCAAATAAATTGTTATATTTATTATCCTAAAATGTTTTTTAAAGCCAAGTCGTGGTATGCTTTCTATATCTACCTGACAGTTCTGAATCTTGTTAGTGATTATCATTCTATCATTTTGTTGAGTGACCTCAGAGGACTCTTATAGATAGTTTCCAGTGTAGCATCCCAGTGCCCTCTAAAGTGACTTGGTGGTAGTCAGTGTTCTATTCTTTTGAGTGATGTAAGATAGTGTAAAGATGTGATGACTTCTACAAATGTCCTAGGTTTTCTCCTTCAGAGAAACACACACACACACACACACACACACACACACACACCACTGAAGATGTGTTCTAATTCTCTTTGTCAACTTGCTTTTTCCTTATGTCACTCTAACAATTCTTTTCATGTTTACTTGGACAGGGAGAAAAATTAGTAGCTGACTGTCTTTCCTCCTGACAGTTACCAGACTCAGAGAAGTCCAACATCTGTTAAGCCACAGCTGTGCTCTGATTATTTTACTCCACTTAAATTTGTAGACAAGTTTTCTAGAGTCTCAGTAATTTGTTGGTACGAGTTGTTGAAAGATATCCCCTGCTTTCTGTGTTCTAATGAGCCCAGTGGTTCAATCCGAGTGTCTGTGTCTGGTGAAGATAATAAGCCTGGCAACTCTGTTAGTCACAGACATAACTGCAATGAAGGGTGCAACAAGCTTCAGGTTTAAAATAGACCTTTCTATTTGAAGCAAATAGGGTTTCAGACACTCATACTGGATTTTCTTTTCCTTTTTAGTTTAGCATCAGTTGGCATTTAAAATTATATAGATATATCACAAATCTAAAATTGATTTTGAAATATTATTTCTATCTCATACAGAAAAATAAAACAAAACCAAAGATACATATTACCCCATGAAATGTTAGCCTTAGCATGCTTCAAAAAAGTCACTCTTTGTTTAAATGTAATCTGCAGAGAACTTTCCTAGTTGAGTCAGATGTTAGAAATCCAAATAGTTAAGAAGTAAGAAGTAGTTAATTTTCTAAGCTCTTATTTAACTGTACTGTAATATATGGTGGTTTAAAAATGAATTTGAAAGCAAGAAAAATAACATTCTCATATTATTATACTGAACAGGTTATTATTCTATTTTGTGTGTGTATATATGTGTGTGTTTTACTGTCCTGAAAAAGCTCTTAGCCTAGTTAGACCAAAATTAATCTCCTGTTAGATGTAAATTATGTTGTTAGGAAAATGTCTTCTAAGTTTAGTCTGTAATATTTTGGATTTTTAATCTATTAATATATCAAATATATTATTTTCAATATTAATTTGAAATGCCTGCCACTTACAAAGATTTCATATCACAATTTTATAATAATCTCAGTGTTAATTTCATGGCTGAAAAATACAAAATTACTTTGCTTTTAAAGTAAATATTTTATTTTAACCATACTTACAACTTTTTTCTTTTTAATAACTGATTAACAACCAGATTTAGCACATTTGAAATGTAAGTATGTATACAATGACAAAAATGTTTAAGAAACTGATGAAAAGCCTTTTATTCAATAATTTTTTATTGCCATGCATTTAAGTTTAGTTTTTTCAGTTGTTTCACATGTTTGTATTTTGAGTGCTTAGTTCTTTTTATTATTTAGGACTGCTTAGGCATATAAAATAGTTTCTAACAGGTGGCTCCTTTAATAAAAGAATGCATACTTATGATATTGCAGTAAAATTCATTTCATGATTTCTTCTCTTATACAGATTTTTTTAACGATTTAATTTGGGGTGTTTGTTGTTGCTGTCTTTTAAATTTTGATTTGTATTGATCAATATAGTTTATTCTGGTAGTAACTCAGAAGGACACATTTTGGACAGGAGTAAAATTTAAAAAGTATTTAATGTTTCTAATTTTACTTAGTGTTTCTGATAGTAAAATTGCTTTTTTTTTTTTTTAAATAGGAATCTAGGGTGTCACTTAGTAATGTACTGAAATAGTTTATGGAGTTCCAGAGAGGTCCACTTTATAGATAAGAAATAGTTGAGAAATAGAAAGCATCTGGACCTGCCACTTATGCTCCTTGAAGGAGTTAGGCATAATATTTCATGTGATTTTTTCTGCCCAGTGATTTTCCAATGGTGAGGAAATTGCCTCTGGAAATTGGAGTATTATTTGGATTCAGGTTTTCTATTAATTTTAATAAATTCATGAAGCACATATTTTTATTTTTTATTTTTTTAAAACTAGCCTGAGTATGGGATGTGGAATAAGCATGCCAGGTTTTTAATGCCATTAATCAGTGAATCGTGAGGTAAAAATTGAGGTACTTCCTCATTCTGAGAAGTTTATTATGAAGTTAGATACAGTTTAATATAACTGAAAGATCCTGGAATTCTGTCATGAAAGTATTAATCAAGCCCAAATGTACTGTAAACACAATTATTTAAAGTAATATTTACAGACTGGTGGTGTGCCCCTGTAGTCTCAGCTGCTTGGGAGGCTGAGGCAGGAGGATTGCTTGAATTGCTTGAGCCCAGGAGTTAGAGGCTGTAGCGTGCTATGATTGCACCTGTGAATAGTCATTGCACTTAAAACCTTGGCAAAATAATGACACCCTGTTCTTTTTTTTTTTTTGAGACAGAGTCTTGCACTGTCTGTCACCTGTGCTGGAGTGCAGTGGTGCAATCTCAGCTTACTGCAACCTCTGCTCACTGGGTTCAAGTGACTCTCCTGTCTCAGCCTCCTAAGTAGTTGGGATTCCAGGTGCCCAGCTAATTTTTTGTATTTTTAGTACAGACAGGGTTTCACTATGTTGGCCAGGCTGGTCTTCAACTCCTGACCTCATGATCCGCCTTCCTTGACCTCCCAAAGTGCTGGGATTACAGGCATGAGCCACTGCACCCAGCCAATGACACCCTGTCTCATAAAAATGTTATCAACCTCTGTTAAAAAGGATAAATTATTATATAGTCATATTTTAAAATTATATTAAGAAGGAAAATATTTTGTAACAGATTTTGCCTTACATAATCATAATTGTTATATAGTATTTTAAAAGTGATTATAAATAGATAATGAAACAATGTGTGTCATATATCAAACACACTCTGAGGTGATTTAAATATTTTATTCTCTGCTGGGCAGGGTGGCTCATGGCTGTAATTCCAGCTGAGACAGGGGTGAATCACTTGAGGTCAGGAGCTCAAGATGAGCCTGGCCCACATGGCGAAACCCCGTCTCTACCAAAAATACAAAAATCAGTTAGGTGTGGTGACACATGCCTATAATCCCAGCTACTTGGGAGGCTGAGACAGGACCCAGGAATCAGGTTTCAATGAACCAAGAACCCATCACTGCCCTCCAACCTGGGCAACAGAGTGTGACTCTGTCTCAAAAATAAATAAATAAATAAATATTTTGTTCTCTAGTTTTCTTAATAATAATTTGATTCTAACAAAAGATGTATTTTATGCTTAAGTGTATACAAATGACAATGTTATTATATAGAAGTAAATACAAATTGATATGTATTCTTTCCTTGCACCAGAATGAAAAATGTAAGCCAAGAGTTAAGTAACATATAGATATTTGCATATAAATTAATAACCATATAATTTTCAAGTTTAAACTTTAATTTTATATTTTGAACATTACATTTTAAACTTGTTTTCATCAGTTTACCATAAGCAGATAAGCAGATAGATAACTCAATTAAATCATCAATTAAATTTAGCCCTTTATAAGTTACTAAATGTTATCAATTCAATTTAGTCTTTCATGTGAGCATCTCCTTAAAGATCTTTGTTAGTTCATATGGTTAATGATAGTCTCCTAAATTATGCCCAAACTCCTTAAAATAAAATTTTGAAATCTACTTATAAAATTGCACATTTTAAATTAGCATTAACTATTTTCATCATACTGAAATAAAATTAACTCGAAATAACATATATTTTGTGTTATTAGCATTAAAGCATATATTAATTTTGAAAGATATCTAATGAAATATAAATACTGCAGTCCAGTGATTCCCATTTTTGCCCATTAAAATATACATAAACTGTTTAAAGTACATTTTAGATTGTTCCTTTAATTCTTTGAACACATATTCACTTTCTATTTGCCTCACATTTTATTGTACCATATTTTTATTCTAATTATTTTAATCATGCTTCTTTATAATAACATGTAAAAATAAATTGAGTTAGAAAAATTATTTCCTATGACTATAATAAGCCTATTTTTTTTCTTGGGTTAAGGTGATACTATGATTACTATTACTGTATAATTTGATAAAATGTAAATATTGTATAATTTGGTAATTATTAAACATAAAAAACAAAGTATCTGAAGTGATTTGCTTAATGAGATGACTAAGGTTGTTTTATTTTGCTTTGTTTTGCTTCTTAATCAGTCCCTGCATTTGTGGCTAGGACAATATTTGATAACAATACATTTTCTAATATTTTCAACAATTGAAGATGCTAATTATAAAAATGTGCAAAAATAAGTCAATTGGAATTGTAGAAATTTTTTATAACAATGTATTCATTTATAAAAAATTCATTCTAAATATATATAAATGAAAAGGAGTTTTATTTTTTAGTTGCAGACAGTAGAAGATAGTTTGAAACTACTTTACTTTTAAGTGACCCTGTCATTAGAATCATTGACTTAGACACATTCTGAGAAAAAGATATTCCGAAATGTCACCAATGTAATCAAATTATTATTAATTATATTTTTAAACTTATAGGCACCTTTTTCCCTTTCCTATTTTTCTTTTCTTTTTCTTTCTTTCTTTTTTTTTTTGTTAAATGAAGAAGTGGGAGTGAAGAAGGAACAAAGAAACCTGCAACTGATTGTGTTTATAAACATCTTTTATTCCTGATAGAACAAGTGTTATAAAACAGAAATTATATGGATTTTATTATGCCTTTCTCAATATAGCATTTTATATATACTTTTAATTATTAATTGCTTTCAATATTTTGTCAAAAACATGGAATTTTATATTTACCTCATTACTTTTATGAAAAATATTTAGCATATGAACCATTTGATAAAGGTGGACTATAATTCTATTTAGTTAAAGCAGACTTAGACAACATCTGATTTTTCTAGTTCAAAATTACATAATAACACATGCTCATAAGAAATATAAGATTTAAAAATTTAATTGTAAGAAAGATACAACAATAAAAAGTGTAACCTTGCTGCTAGTTTGTTGTCTGGGTACTAATAAAGCTAGGTAGACTCAGTATTTCTTTTTTTTTTAATTTAAGTTCATAGGAATTTTATTCATAGTAGTCCCAAAATGAAAACAATCCAAATATCCATCAACTGCTGCAAAAACAATGGAATACTACTCAACGAGAGAAAGGAACAAACAAATGATAAAGAGTCTTTTCATTTTACTTTCCTGGTACTCTCTCTTCAAGTGATATATTCTTTGACTGTGATGGAGGAAGAGATGCCTTTAAATAAAAATTTCCAGAATTTATCTATTTGCTTGATACCTGGAAGATTTTTATACTCAAGAGTATTACATCAGAGTGAGATTCTGGATTGAGGAGAGGTTTGTCTTTCTTTTGTAAAGTGTGAGAAAAGCAACTGAGAAGCAAGGTGAAAATGGAGATCCTGAGGGAAGTGAAAGATATGAAAATTAGTTCTTTGCATACATCTGGGAAATTTTTTAGGTACTTCGGGTCTACTGTATCTCAATATAAACAGCATTCATATATGAGAAAAACTTAAGCTTCTTAACAAAGATATTCAATGATCTCCCTAATCCAGTGCTGAATTACTTACACTTATTGAGGTTAAGACATGCATATACATAACACCGGATTTATTATTTTAACTATTCTTTATGTTACTATTCACTAGCATTAAGTACACTCATGCTGTTGTGCACAGTCCCACTATCCATTTTCAGAACTTTTTCATTACCCCAATCCGAGAATCTATCCATTAAACAGTAACTCTCCTAATTCCCCATCACTTGCCTCTCCCAGCCCCTGGAAACCACTATTCTATTTCCAATCACCTTGAATTTGAGACTATTATAGGTGCTTCAGGTAAATAAATTATACACTATGAGTTCCTCTCGTCTGATTTATTTCACTCAGCATAATGTTTTCAAGTTTTATCCAGCTTGTAGCATTTGTTAGAATATCATTTCTTCTTAAAGTTGAATAATATTTCATTGAATGTATATAATACATTTTCTTTATCCATTCATTTGTTGATAGATATTTGCATATTTCTACCTTTTGGCTACTGTTAAGAATATACTATGTACTTTGTTGTATAAAGTCAAATCAGTTTTTGAATTCTTTCCTCTAATGCACTGCACGCCAAACTTTTCTATCCACATCTTTTTTCCATGCTGAGTTGCCAAATCTGTAATTTCCTTCCTATATTAATATGCTTTTCCAACGTAATGGCTCTCTCCTGTTCCTCCATTTATATTATTTTTATTGCTACTCTTTGTTTGCCAAATCCTATTTTAATGAAATAATTCTGCATATAAATGGGGCTATGTAAAATTTAATGGGTAAGGTCATACATACTTTACATATATTTTATCTTTTATGTATCATATATTTTACTTGATTCACTTCAATATCTAAGATAATTTTTTAAAATGGTAGGTAACTTAGAAGTTATTTTTGAAAGCCATAGCAGAAGAGTTAAATCTGAAAAATTCCAAGCAGGCTCCAGAATAATTTACAAATGCTAAGACTAATAATAAATCAATAAGTATATTTCTTATAAATAATGCAAAAATATCCTAATAATAAGGTAATTTTTGCATTATTTATAAGAAATCTACTTATTGAGGAACAAAGCTTAATTACACTCCAACATTATGTGATATTAGTTAAAGTGAAATTTGGAGGAAACGGTGATCCTTTGCTTCCCTTTCATTCTTTATCTTTAGAAAGAAATTATAGTGATTTTGTTCAGTTATATTTTTATTTTATGTAATGTTACTTCTAAAATTCATATTTGAAAGACTATATATCCTCATCTTGATATAAACATTATGTAAATTATTTTCTCAAATATCTTTTAAGAAACCAATGGAACTCTAACAACTGCATTATTACATCTCTACTCAGTCAAAATTGATGTATATACAGATGTCAACTGGAAACTAAATCTATGTTTATATACTTACTAACTACTACTGGATATTCATGCTTTCATGCCATGTGAATAAGGCTTAAAATGCAAATTTTTAAATATAAATTATTCTAAAACATTCACAATGGATTGTATAAATTGAGAATTAAATCTGTAAATGTGCTAAGTAGTTTCAAGAAACAAAAAATAAAGTTGAAAAATTTCATAGGCTTAGGAAATAGCAACATTTTTAAACAAGAAAGTAAACATTTCTAAATATATATGTGTGTGTGTGTGTGTGTGTGTGTGCATGTGTGACTATATACCTAAGAAAGCCACTGCCACATTCTTTACAAAATTGAATGGAAAGAATAAACTTATTACATTAAAAATCATCTGAGGAAGACTTCTGCTTCCATCTGAAAGGAATTGCTTTCCTTCTGAAAACAACTAGAAAACTAGACAAAACATGAGAAACAATGGTTTCTAAGCTATAGATAACAGGGATTACAAGACTGTGATTCCTAAAATAAGTGAAACAACAGGTCAGCTTTACAGTTGTTCTAGTTTTGTGGCTTGAAAGTAGTTACGAAGTCACAGCCAGGAAAAAATTAAAAACAGAACCTTGTGTTCTCAAATTGAGAAGAACTATATCAGAGTTCAGGAAGGTTCAGATGGCTGTATTTTGCAGTACATATTATCAGAGAAGAGGAAGCTACACAAGAGAGAGTGCTTTGGAAATCTGCAGAAGTGTTCTCTCAAATCTTTTGGTGGAGTGATTGTACTGACCTGTACATACACTAGAAGTTGTCCACAAATGGTGAAAGAACCATCAGATAGTAGTGGGCTAATAAATGTAGATGCAAAAATACTCAAGAAAGTACTAGCAAACTGAATTCAAAGGCATATAAAAGAATCATTCACTGTGATCAATGAGATTTATTCCTGTGATGTAAGGAGAGTTTGACATTTGCAAATCAATAAATGTGATGCTTCACCTTAGCAGATTGAAGAAAAAAACTATATGCTCACCTCAATAGATGCAGAAAAAAAGCATTTGAGAAAGTTGAACATCCTTTCATAAAAAAAGTTCTTTATAAATGTGATGTAGAAGGAATGTACCACAACACTATAAAGGCCATATATGGTAACACACAGCTAACATCATGCTCAACAAGTAGAAAGCACAATCTTATCATATGTATTCAATATAGTACTGCAAGTCTTAACCAGAGCAATTATGCAAGATAAAAAAGAAATCCAAGTTGGAAAGGAGAAGTTAAATTGTCCCTGTTTGCAGACAACATAATTATATATGTAGAAAACCCCTAATGGCTCTACCAAAAAATTGTTATTAATGGTAAAATAATGCAATTACTTTTACACCAAGCTAATAGAACTAATAAATTAGTTGTAGTAAATTCTAATTTTTGTTGCCTTAACATTCATTTTGTATATAAGTGGACTTTCTAATAACGGAACCCTGCTTCTAATATTAGCAAGTTCACTTATGTGTTAAGGATAACTAATTCTTAATACAGTTTCCAGTTCTATACTCCTCCCAGTTACTCAACTTACCATCAATATGCTGCTGTGTTCACATATCTGCCTTATACCACCACCTTCTGGAGACCATCTCCCAATGGGAAAGCTGGATTCAGCCTGCTCGACTTGTTTCACATCTGGCATGGGCTATACAGAGAAAGCACGGTGACAACTCCTCAGTCACAGCATGTCTCTGCAAAGCTCATTCCTGCTTGCTTTAAAGCCACTGATTAGACCTCTCCATGAGAAACCTGTTTGGGTAATGCCATAGATCCCAATAAAATCGTTGGCCCTCAGGTTCCTTGCTTTCTCTTTAATTCCCATTTCCTAGGTGAATGTGTGTGTCCTGGACAGCTCTACCTTTCCCATTGGTCTTGCAAGGCATCCTGCCCTTTTCATTCTGGGACCTGTAAGTAATATAATGTTATTTCATGTGTTGTTGTTGTTTTTTTTTTTTTTTTTTGACTGACCAACACACCTAAGTATAACTCTCCTCCCGGTAAGGGCTCTCCTAGAGAGTGATTATATTGTTAGAAATAAAGTGAAAACAGGTCAGACAAGAGCCAAAGCTGTCAGCATAAATAAGTTTCCTATGAAAGGAACACCTGGTCACAGCTCGAACACAAGGGCATTAGGCTGTCCACCAAGATAAAGAAGGATCCTATTGAAGACACACTATAACATCCATAATCACCACCCTTGGAAGCCCATCAGAGAAGAAGCAGCATTTATGGCCACTCTCCAAAGAAAGTCCTCAAGACCAAATTACATGAAAATCACAACATAAATTCAGGAAGATGCAGCATACAAATCAACCTACAAAAATCAGTAGCTTTTTTATACACTAATAATGAACTACCAAAAAAAAAATCAAGAGAAAAATCCCATTCATAATTGCTACAAAAATTACTTAGGAATATATTTAACAAAAGAGATTAAAGACCTGTATGCTGGAAAAGTATAAAACACTGATGAAAAAAATTAAAGACACAAATAACAGAAAGATATATTTTTGTTAATAGATTAGAAAAATTAATGTTGTGAAAAAGTCCTTACTACACAAAGTGATTACAGATTCAATGCAATTCTTATAAAACTGCCAATGGCATTTTTCACATAAATAAAAATAACAATCTTAAATATTGTGTGGAACCACAAGAGGCCCTGAATAGTCAAATAAATCTTGAATAAAACAAAGCTGGAGGCATTACACTGCCTAATTTCAAAAACTAACTCAAAGCTAGAGCAATCAAAACAGCATGGTACTAGCCTAAAAATAGACACATAGACAAATTGAACAAACTACAGAGCCCAGAAGTAAGCAGATTAATTTGTGGTTAATTGATTTTCACTAAAGATATCAAAAATATACAATGAGGAAAGAACAATCTCTTCAATACATGGCACTGTGAAAACTGGATAATCACATGCAGAAGACAGAAATTCGACTATTCTCACACCATATACAAAATGAATTAAAGACTTACACATAAGTCCTGAAGCTATAAAACTACTAGAAAAAAACATAAAAGACATTGGCTTGAGCAAAGAATTATCAGATATAACATCAAAAGCACAGGCAACACAAGCCCAGGATGTGAATGATCCCCTTGATCAGCATATCCACTGCTGTATATGCTACCCACCGTTAGTCAGTAACTCCCTTGGTTATCAGATCTATTCTTGCAGTATCTCAGTGCTATGTTCAATCAACATTAGGTAAAAATTTTACATAAAATAAAATATATAAATTGCCAGAAAGCAAAAAAGAAGTGATGATGGAATATGGTTATAATTGTTCAATTTTATTAATTATTGTTCATCTCTTGTTATGCCTAATTTATAAATTAGACTTTATCATAGGTAATTATATATAAGAAAAACATAGTATATATTGGATTTGGTTCATTCCATTGTTTGGGGTATCTTCTGTGGGTCTTGGAACATCTTCCCTGCAGACAAGCAGGGGACAACTGTATTTTCAGATGTGTTCCCTAAAGGTTTCTGAAATTCAAGTCACTTTTGTGCTTCCTTCTCAGGAAATAGTCTCATAGTACAGTAGTGCTGTTAGGCTCAGAGGAATGTTAATAATTCCAACAGCTTGAAAGACAGAAGTTTGCCCTGGGTCAATTCAACACTTTAATCTTGGACATGTGTTTTGTATCAGTTTAATGACTACAAGTTGGAATGGCTTCCAAGTTTCAGTGAAAAAATGTCCCAGAGCTTTTTTTACTCATTTATTTGATTAATAAACCACTAATTTATAAACTATTTCTTAGCAATCTGTGTTGGTATTATAGAACTAATCTTAAATACATAGTATCCATCTTCGAAAAAATATATATTCTAGGAGAGACCATAAATATGGAATAAATAAGTACTATATATAGAATCTTGTAGGCCCCACCATAAGAACATATATGGTGACATTTGATGGTGACTGACATCTGTAAAGGAATACAGGCATGAGGGAAGCAGGGTCAGATGAGTCAGGACCTCATGTATATGACGTTGAGGTTTATTCTTTATCAAGGGGTTTTACTAAGGAAATAAAATTATCCATTGTTCATTAAATAAAAAGAAACAAACAAACAAAAAAATATTTCCTAGCAGTAGAATAGAGAATATATTGGTGGTGGTACATTTAAATGAAGGCAGATCTCTCAGAAAATTACAGCAATAATGCAAAAAAAGGATAATAAGGAACTAAATTTAGCAAAATAGCAATAGGAATTTTTTTAAAAATAGGCCAGCTTGGAAAGATACGAATGTGGTAAAACTTACATGTCCCCATGACCCATTCAGTTGGAAATGATATTTTAAAAAGAGCTTTGAAGATGACTTTCAGGCTTCTCTGACTTTCCTGGCATTACCATGAAGGATAGAATTAATTAGATTTGTCAAGGAAAAAAGATTGCCTTTCACATTCTGAATGTGTCTTAAACATTGAATTTTTAATATTCATTGGCCTGTGAAAATCTAAATGCAAGTTTTTCCCGAATCAGGCTAAAACCCTGAAATCAATAAAAACCCTTCAGGGTTGTGTTAGATAAGAAAGTATGTAAATGTTTTAAAAACTCTAAGTGGATATTTGCATAGTTTTTTTTTTTTTAATTATAGCTAAACTCAGAAGAGTAACTGCTTTAACATTTATATGTGACATATACAAAAGAGAAATTTATCTCTGTGCATAGTGATATTTTATCATGAAATAATTTCACTTACTCTAGCAGAAACTAAGAACGCATTATGCTGGGCATTTGTACTCATACTTTGCCTCAGAAGCACAATAATGTTTGAAAAATAATATAGTGAAGAAAATATATTAATCTTCTGATAAAACTAAACAAACTCCAGAAATCACATATAGCATAACACTCAGTTTAGGTCATTCGCTGTTGTGAATGACATATAAAAATAATGTATCATTTTCCAAAATTTATTCCATATAACAGAACTTATATTTTTCAAAATGAAACAAAGTAATTGTTGGTTATAGCATAGAACTATGAAAATGGTTGTATAAATAAAGCAGGGTTTTTTAAATAAGGAAAGAGGATAAATATTAAAAGTATAAGATGGTGGATTAAAGACATATTTGTATAAACAGGATAATGTGATTTACATTGAAATGCTCTTCTATTAGAAATAAAATTTAGTCCTGTATTTCTAATCTAAATTAAAACGTGAAAAAAAAAGTTACAGGCTAATTGAAATTGGTCATTCTTTTCTATATTTAAATTTATAAATATAAAACTATTGGCAGATAGCAATTGGAAAGAAAACTTATTTAGATTTTTGAAGCATTTAAAAAAATTTACAAATATCCTTGAAATATCATCCTACTTACTCCTGGCTGCAAATGGCAAGTATGCCTCGATGTTATGACCCAAGAACACATCTGGAGAAGGGCTTCAGAAAGCCAGCACCAAATCCATGTGTCTAAGTCTAGTTCCTACTCTGATTTCACTGCAGGAAGCTGCCCAATTCCATTATTGATTAGTTGTCTTTACTCAATAGGCTCCACTCCAGTGGGATGCTGGCCCCTGATTCCAGGACTTTTGTACTCTGAGAATTACAAACCTGCCTTCCTTTTAGCTACTCTGGTTGACTCTTCTTTAATGTCCTTTTGCCCATCTTCAAAGGTGTTCTGCAGGATCATGTCTTGGTTTACTCCCTGTTCTGTATCCATTGCAGTAAAAATGTTCCCAGTAGTACTTGCCTATCTATGTAGACTCAACTTTTAAAAATTCGAGGTAAAAACCAAGAACTTAATTTAAAAACTAAAGATCTACAGATAAATTTCAAAAGTACTTTATTTTACCTCAAAGAGGATAATTATAATAAAATGTCTTTTTAATTATAATTTAATTTTAATGTATTTGTATCACTAGAATGCGGTTTTTCTAGAACAACTATTGCTTTGCGTTACCATGGGAAGTTTTTCAAGTATTGCTTAACTTGATATTTCAAGAAAACTTTACCACAGGGATCATATATTGTAGATACAACTTAAAAAAACACAAGGTGATATAACTGGCTATTTTTCAGTAGATTTAATAAGCCTATTGTTGAATCCTGCTACCCCAAAATATTACAAAACAACCTGTTCATAAGGCAAATCTGAGCATACTCTTACCATGGTAAGATCAAGCACTATCTCAATGTCTTAGTAACAGTATAGGGGGAGAATGAGGTCATATTTTTAAGGCTTTAAAGTTTTGATTACAATGGGTCTTTTTATGCAGGAGCTTAACCAGGATTCCACAGGGATCATGATACAATAGTTCAGGATTGATAGACACAGCAAGAAGGGGATTTTGAGGTGAAGGGTCCAAACAATTTTGTTCTTTGATGTGTTTATATTTGACAAATCTTTTAGAAAGTTCTTAAACAACTATTTTTATTCTCAGCAAAAGTTTTCAGGAATAGTAAAATTAATTTGATGAAGGCAGTGGAATAGTAATGTTAATGTAGACATGTGTGTGGATATGGATGGTTTTAGTTCTATGTTCTTAAAGCAGATAATACAGGCCAAATAATGTTTGTTAACAATTTCTTTATCTATACATATGAAATCACTGAATGACTAGAAAATGTATACCACAATTTGGTACTCTTGCCACTTTTGTGTATTAATATTATCCATGTCTTTATACTATCCAGGCTCTTATGCCCTTTGTATTGTATCCAGAATCAGAGAAGCAGCTACAGAGCTACAGTCTCTCTCTCTCTCTGTCTCTCTGTGTGTGTGTGTGTGTGTGTGTGTGTGTGTGTGTGTGTGTGTGTTTCATGCCCATAGGGAAGATAAGGGTAAAATTGAAAAATACAGGGTGTGTCAGCCAATGCTTATAACTATATATATATATATATATATATATATATATATACACATATATATTATATATACATATTCAGGCTCTATGATTTTTAATCAATGATGTTCTTAATGTGCACCTTGAGGAGCATAGTAGGTGCTCAATAAGATTAATTGAATGAATAGGTTAAATTTACTCAGGTAGGCCCCAAACTTTGATTGTAATTACTTGAGCAAACTTGTACAAGTTATAAAACTTACTTCAGTTTCCTCATCTGTAAAAATATTAGTATAAAAACAAATAATAAAACCTATATTGGCTGGGCATGATGGCACACACCTGTAGTCCCAGCTGTTTGGGAAGCTGAGGCAGGAAGGCTTGAGCTCAGGGTTTCGAGTCTGTATTGTGCCATGATCACACCTGTGAATAGCCACTGCACTTCAGCCTGAGCAACACAGTAAGATTTTGTCTCTAAAAAAATAAATAAATAACTTGGCTATAGCTAGCGGATAAACCCTCAATCTATGTTAACTATCATCCAATTTAATACTATTATTTAAAAGATTATTGAGGAACATGAAGTTTATCAGCCCTTATTATCTTTCATCTTTAGAGTGTTAGTAATCTTTGTTACTGTTAGTAATTTTAGTGTAACCTAAAATTACAAGGTTCAGTAAAAGAGAAAAATTAACAACTGAGATTTGTTCCCAAGAGTTGCTTTCTTTTCTTGGTAGATATACAAGTGTTTTAAATCAAAGTATACTCCAGCTTCATTTTTCTTCTAGTAAAATTTATAGTCCTCTTGTTCTGATGAAAAATTTATGTTAAAGTGATATCTTATATGTCAGCTAAATAGTTCTCTAACTTAATGTTAAAATGGTAGAGGTGATTTGTTCATATTTTCTTGAGTTTGATTGTCTATAATTGAAGTTAATTTAACTTCAATTTCCATTGGAGGATGTTTTAGGGTTACAAAAGTCTAAAATTACAAGGTTGAGTAAAATTCAGTGTTTTAATCAGGAAAGCAGTCTGTGATTAACTTGTATTTTCCTTTCTTTTTGCTTCTGTTATTTGTCAAGACTTTATTTCTAATAATAATTATAAAAATAATTATAATGATCATAACAATAATAGTAAAAATAGCAAGTACCATGCTAGCTATATGTTATTGAGCTATCTGGACCTCCAAAATCTAGAAATGTTCTTGTTTAATTTCCTAATCCTAGAGCCTGAATAATCCAAATATGTTCTCAAGATTATTTGTATTTTCTAATTCTATATTTCCTATGTTTCCCCTTTAATTCTGTACTCATATGTGTCCTTTTGTTCATTTATAGATCAAGATATGAAACTCAGCTCTTTATTGGCTTCCACGAAAACACACACACAGAAAGCAATGTAACAAAAACCTAACAACACAAAACTCTCATGTTTTTAACAGGTAAAGTAATAACTCTCATAAAGTTACAAACTGAATACTTGTCAAATATTTTATTTAACTTTGTAATTAATGAAAGAACCAGAAATATGTTAAAACAGGTTCAAATGTAAATTCAAAGTACCACATATAGGTAGAATTTTAAAATGTTGAAATCTATTTACAAATAGGTGTAAAATGGGAGTATCCACAGGCAAAAACCATTTGCATTTCATGGAAGATAATAAATTTGCACTTCTGTGAACAAGAATCATTTGCATTAATATCAAGTTTCTACATTTTACAGGGTTTAAAAATACCTCAAAGACAATGAAAGGCTTAGATAACTAGGAATGATGTGTTAAGGCACTGTAATCTTTTTGAATAACTTCAGTCTTTTATAATTTTCCTTAAAGTATCTTCCTTCCCTCTTTTGATCATAAATCTCAAATATAATTCTTGAGATCTCCAATTTTCTCTTTTATTAGGTTTGGTCTGATTACTTACACAGATACAACAGGACTGTTAGTTAACCATGTAATCATCCTTGCGTTTACAAATCTAGAGTCTCCTAACAGTGAACAATATTAGGGATACAAGATTCATTTTAATTCATACATTTTCACGAGGAATATATTATAGAACTTTAAAAAGCCTTATTTGATATCCCTAGGCTAAAAAACCAAGTTGAAGAAATACTCTGTAATATTTCATGTGCAATACGTATAAATTTACATATGTTCTTCTCTTCTTGAAACCCACACCCACAAATTTTGTCACAGTTCCAGGATTGCCAGGAATGCCTTTCTTGAGTACTGGTAGTGTGGGACTCAATATACCTGCACTAGCCTCATTTTCATGGCAGAATTTTGTAGACATTAGATCCACAATTTAAGTAGTCTTAGATCATTAAAAGTATCTTGGTCATATCTGAGTCAATGTAAATTATTCTTGAATACGAAATTCCAGTTAAAATCTTGGTTGCCTAATCAATTTGTCCAATTATATCCTGGCAAATATGAGAACAGATTCTCAAAAAGACTTAAAAATCTTTGAAATAAATACATTGCCATTTAGAAAAAGTAAAGAGATTTAGAGTCAGAATCAGCAGTGGTCAGTGAGAATGTGATGGTATCTAAAAATATTTTACTTCATTTTGCAAACAGAGAATTTAGTAAATTGTGAGTTGATAGATTGAGAAAAAGAATTTCTTTGTCTAACCAGAAAATACAATTAACATGAATCACTTGTATTTCAAACACAATAAAGTATTCTGCATTGGTTCCTTCAGTCTTATGTATTTAATTTTTGTTCTGCTGGATTTGGGGTAGTTTTATGAAGTCATTTGCTTTTCAACTAAGAACCCCGGAAATTCAGATTCAGTCTATAGCCTGAATGTTTTCTACACACTATCAGCTCTGAACCCACAATTTTTATAAAGGAAAAATATTGATATAATAGTTTATTTGAAGCTATATATTTTATCTACCATGAATATCAAGTAAAGAGATACAGTTAATCTTGAGTACAACTTAGACATATGAATTTTTATAAAATTCCATGGGTAAGTATTATGTGCATCATCAATTCGGACCAGTGGCCGACAAATAAGTAGATTACATTTTAAAAATTTAGGTTTTGAACAACTATTTAAATAATTAATATGGTTTGACTCTGTATCCCCACCCAAATCTCATCTTGTAACTTCCATAATTCCCACGTGTTATGGGAGGGACCTGGAGGGAGATAATTGAATCATGGGGGCAGTTCTTTCTGGTTCTATTCTTGTAATCGTGAATAAGTCTCACAAAATTTGATGGTTTTAAAAACGGAGTTTCCTGGCACAATCTTGCTCTCTTTTCCTGCTGCCGTCCACATATGTGACTTGCTCCTCCTTGCCTTCTACCATGATTTTGAGGCCTCTCTAGCCATGTGAAACTGTAAGTCTACTAAATCTCTCTTTTGTTTGTAAATTGCCAAGTCCCAGGTATGTCTTCATCAGTAGTGTGATGAAGACTACTACAATAATAAATTACAATTAGTAAGGCTTTTGCTTTGTTTAATAGCACAGAATCACCGGAACTGTGAAAAAATATAGAAAAACTCAACGGAAATATTTTATAAAAATTTTGATCACTGTTTCCCTCAGGTTAAAGCACATTATGATGGGTATGTGGGCTAAAGTGGGGAGTGGATTAAGACTTCTTAAAAAATGTGCTCCTTTGGGGTAGTAGATCTTTCTTCTTTCTTTTTTTTTTTTTTTTTTTGGCAGTGAAAGAACAAATACTTGTGATTTTCCAGGGTTCTACTGAAAATTTTAAGTTTTATCTGTAAATAATACTGTAAATTTTTAAAAATATTTTCCCATACACTTCACATTTAATTTAGAAAGGCAAAATTAAAAAGTCATTTGAGAAGATGTGAACATTTGTTTAAAATAAGATTGTGAGTGCATAAGAAGCAATAATTGATTACCCATGAAAAACGATTTTTTTTTTAATAAACAGAGAGGTTAAAACAGTCATGAAGAAACAGTTCTTTTATTAAGGAGAATCACATTTTTTGTTCTTATATAATCAAGCATATGATAAAATCAACATAATAAAACTTATTCTAGTAAAACACAATATCTGTTATCTAGTAAGATATTTTAAAAATTCTTTTGAATTCTAGCTAAAGACATTAATCAGTAAACCAAGAAAAGAAGCCTATATAATTTTATCAAATTTTGCTAAGATTTTAACATATTGCATAACTTACTTTCAGACTCTTGTAAACTAAGGCAGGCAGATTCACTTTCCATATTTTGCCCTTCATTATATTCTTTTATATTCCAGAACACATTGCCAATTTTTCTTATATTACAGGAGGACTTTGTGGTCAAGACTAATTTTATACTCATACTTATGTTAACTGTGGAAGAGATCTGAGTTACCTTCAGTTACTGGTGGCATATCCATATGGGTCCATAGCAACTGCAGTTCTTACCTCCTCAAAAGAAATAATTTGACAAGGAAAATAAAACAGAAAAAGAGACCAAGGCAATTTTCAGAGCAGGAGTGGAAGTTTATTTAAAAAGGCTTTAGAACAGGAAAGAAAGGATAGAATTCTTGGAAGACATCCAAGTTGGTGACTGAAGATCAAAGAGAGAAAAATAAGGGCCTTTAATCTTGATCCTGGGACTTCATCAGCTCACTTCTTTCCCATGATTCTGCCCTGAGGGTGGGTTTGCTGCATGTGCAGGGCCCTCCTTACCCTTTGGAACTGAGCATGAGCAGTGTGTTTAGGGAGTTATATGCATATGTGTCTGAGGCTTTCTTTCTTTTTCCAGTGGAGTGTACCCGAAAGATAGTACTTCACCAATTTCTTTTCTTAATGTGGATACCTAGGAAGTTGCTACTCCTTGGAGGCCCATTTTTAATTAACAGTTTAATGATAACAGATGTGGACCATCAGGAAATGGACTCTCCCAGAGGCGGACTGGCAATTTATCACTTTTAGAGAGGCAATGTGGTAATTGCCAAACCATCACTCAATATTTCTAGCATATGGGGGGACAGTCCTCTCCTGTCTCACTCATGCCTATCTACCCATAACCTAGAAGTGTTATTTCTGCTATCAGGTTATGTGTTCATTACTGTTACCTTAAAATGAACCAATAAATGTTTTAAGATTTTTTATTTCTATTTTCATCATAATAAATATAAACACTTATAGTGTACACATTTTAAAGCTCCTAAAATAACGAATTTTAAGAGCATAAAAGAGTCAAGCTACATTAAGTTTACAAATAGATGCAAAATGGACTTATCTACAGGGAAATAGTTAATTCAGTTTTACTGAAAAATTGTTCATGTTTCTATGGGAAAGAATCATTTGCCATGTTATTAATTCCTACACTTACAGAGTTGTGAGTATCTGAAAAATAATGAAAGACCTAGATAGCCTTAAGGGTGACCTAGAGAAAACAGCCATGATCTTTTTGGTCAGTTTAAGGTCTTTTACAATTTTAATTTTTCTACGCCTCCAATGTATAATTGGGCAGAATATCTATTTCTAGTAAAATAGTTATGAATAATGATAATGCTTCCTATAATAAACCAACAAGATAAAAATAAATGAGATATACAATTATATAACCTAAAATACCCTCCTCAAATTTCTTGAATTTGAAGATTCTCTTCAATCTCTGAACATATGAGGAATCATGGACATTTCCCCATGGTACACTAAAGCTAAAATCTTCTCTGGCTCTTCTCTCCTATTTCTTAGTTTTCACTCTCATAATGTTATAAAAAATTGAAAAACAAACAAACATAGATATATAGGAGAGTAGGCATTTGAAAACGTTGGAGAGAAAACATTTACATAGCTTGTTGAATTTTGTTAATTAAAATAGAAATAAAGGTTATGATAAAACCTCACCTAGTTTGAAAATCACTTTGGTTAAAAGATACAAGGTCTATAACTGTGTACATTTTGCTTATACATATATCTAGTGAAACATTTAAGAATTGAGTCTAAATAGTTTTAACTGATAAATATCAAACTTCTTTTTAATTAGAAAAAGATTTGTCATATACATTATTAGCAATGTCTATAAAGTAGGGACAAATAAAAGATTTTATATATATATATATATATATATATATATATATGGTTTTATATATAACCTTTTATATATAAGGTTATATAAACATAAGACATATAAATTTAGTGTATTTCTTCATGACTGTTTAAAATGAAGCTTAGCTGTTTCCATGGAAATCTTGTAAAGAAATAATAAATATAATTTCAATAATTTGATCTAGTAGCTATGGTACATTTTCTTTTAAATACAATTTTGCTGCTATTCCAATCAAATTTTGGCACAGTCACATCACAATGTCACTGCTGAATTTAGAGACCCTCTAAGGCTAACATGTCAGGAGAACTAAAAAGACAGTGTGTAGTTGGTATGATTTAATGCCCTTTGCCAGTGGGAATTCCTGAAGCTCAAAGTAATAATATCTTCCACATTAATGTGCAGTGAAGTCAATGCTGCATTAATCTTCATAGAAAGTTCAATCCTTCTGAGAGGATAAGATCATAATATCAACTGCATTAATACAAGAAAATAATTAGGTATCATTAGAATATTATATTTTATATAGGTTCCATATTGTATATTTCCCATTTTCACCATTTTACACTGTTATAAGCTAAAAATATTGCTTGCCCATCAGCTTCACATTTAGTTTTGTAAAATTATTGTTTTTTTACAATCCAGAACATAAACATATAAGTATACTGTTATATTTTATTGTCAATTGTTTTTTAAAGTAATTTATTGGCTACTTTAGTTGGTTAAATTTATTTGATATTAAATGAGTAAAAAGATAAGAATTAATACATTTTAAAATTGTTTTTCTGCATTCCAAATTATAATTTAAATTTTAATGTAATGCTTCATGTTTATAAGTAATGGCTTTTTCCTGGTTGCAAGTATCTCTATTTCTTGGGGAAGGATATCAAGTCAAAGCTTACCATTTTAAAATGCATGATAAAACAGAAATAAAGTTGAAAATACCATACTCCATGGTATCCTTCTACTAAGCCCTTAAAACTGTTCTGTGGTCCCAGGTTTAAATCCTAGAGGCAAGGAAGGAATTTGGCTCTGTGGTAAGTGAATTTGTAATAGGTGTCTACACTTAATCCCAATACCTTTAGAGAAGCTAATAATTGGAATGTTTCCTTATGAAAGAAGGTTTGTAACTAATTCATTCCTACTTAACAAGTTCTAGAATAACCCTTTCTCAAAACCATACTAGTTTCTTGGAATGAGATTCTGTTCTATCTCAAAATCAAATATGGGAAATTTTGACTAAAAGCAAAATATTAAAACTGAATAATTAGGCATCTTCCTGAGAAAATCTTATAAAAATCTGTTTTTAAAAATCTTCTAAAACTATTATTTTTATGTTGAGAGAAATTAAAATCAGTAAAACCATATTTTATACTTTATAAAGTAAAATATACTTTTAAGTGCATAAAATTTAGAATATATACACACATAAAACACCAAATATTAAAAGGCAAAAATGACAACTAATACCAATGTCACTATGAAGAAACTGCATCAACTAATTAGCTAGCAACATGATGATAAGATCCAAAGTCACAGGTAACAATATTAACCTTAAATTTAAATGGGCCAAATGCCCCAGTTAAAAGACACAGTCTGGCAAATTGGATAAAGAGTCAAGACCCATCAGTGTGCTGTATTCAGGAGACCCATCTAACGTGCAAAGACACACATAGGCTCAAAATAAAGGGATGGAGGAAGATCTACCAAGCAAATGGAAAGAAAAAAAAGAAGGAGTTGCAATGTTAGTCTCTGATAAAACAGACTTTCAATCAACAAAGATGAAAAAAAGACAAAGAAAGGCATTAAATAATAGTAAAGGGAACAATGCAATAAAAAGAGTTAAACATCCTAAATATATATGCACCCAATACAGGAGCACCCAGTTTCATAAAGCAAGTTCTTAAAGACCTACAAAGAGACTTAGACTCCCACACAATAGTAGTAGGAGACTTTAACACTCCACTGTCAATATTAGACAGATCGATGAGACAGAAAATTAACAAGGATATTCAGAATTTGAACTCACCTCTGGACCAAGAAGATGTAATAAACATCTACAGAACTCTCCACCCCAAATCGATAGAACATACATTCTTCTCAGCACCACATCACACTTACTCTAACACTCCTCAGCAAATGCAAAAGAACAGGAATCGTAACTGTCTCTTAGACCAAAGTGCAATCAAATTAGAGCTCAGGATTAAGAAACTCACTCAAAGTTACACAACTACATGGAAAATGGACAACCTGCTTCTCAATAACTACTTTGTAAATAATAAAATTAAGGCATAAATAAAGAAGTTTTTTGAAACCAATGAGAACAAAGAGACAATGAGTCAGAATCTCTGGGACAGCTAAAGCAATGTTTAGATGGAAATTTATAGCATTAAATGCCCACATCAGAAAGTGGGAAAGATCTAAAATCAACACCCTAACATCTCAATTAAAATAACTAGAGAAGCAAGAGCAAACAAATTCAAAAGCTAGCAGAAAACAAGAATAAATAAGATCAGAGCAGAATTGAAGGAGATAAGAGACTCAATAAAAACCCTTCAAAAAAAAAAATCAATGACTTCAGGAGCTGGCTTTTTGAAAACATTAACAAAATAGATAGTCTGTTAGCCAGACTAATAAAGAAGAAAAGAGGGAAGAATCAAATAGATACAATAAAATGATAAAGGGGATATCATCACTGATCAAAAAGAAATACAAACTACCATCAGGGACTACTATAAACACCTCTATGCAAATAAACTAGAAAATATAGAAGAAATTGATAAAGTCCTGGACACATACTCCCAAGACTAAACAAGGAAAAAGTTGAATCCCTGAATAGACCAATAACAAGTTCTGAAATTGAGGCAGTAATTAATAGCCTTCAAACTAAAAAAAAAAAAAAAGCCCAGGACCAGGCAGATTCAGAGCCTAATTCTACCAGAGGTACAAAAAGGAGATAGTACCATTTCTTCCAAAACTATTCCAAACAATAGAAAAAAAGGAACTCCTCCCTACTCATTTTATGAGGCCAGCATCATCCTGATATGAAAACCTGGAGGAGGCACTAAAAAATAAAAATAAAAATAAATTCAGGCCAATATTCCTGATGAATATTGATATGAAAATCCTCAATAAAATACTTGCAAACCTAACCCAGCAGCACATCCAAAAGATTATCCACTACCATCAAGTCAGCTTTATCTCTGGGATGCAAGGCTGGTTCAACATAAGCAAATCAATAAATGTAATCCATCATATAAATAGAACCAATGATAAAAACCTCATGATTATCTCAATAGATGCAGAAAAGACCTTCAATAAAATTTAACACCCATTCATACTAAAAACACTCAATAAACTAGGTATTGATGGAACATAACTTAAAATATAAGAGCTATTTATGACAAACCAATAGCCAATATCATACTGAATGGGCAAAAGCTGGAAATATTCCCTTTGAAAACCAGCACAAGACAAGTATGTCCTCTCTTACCACTCCGATGCAACACAGTGTTGGAACTTCTGGCCATCACATTCAGGCAGGAGAAAGAAAGAAAATGTATTCAAATAGGAAGAGAGAGAGAAAGTAAATTGTCTCTGTTTTCAGATTACATGATTGTATATTTAGATAATCCCATTTTCTCAGTCCAAAAACTCCTTAAGCTGATAAGCCACTTCAGCAAAGTTTCAGGATACAAAATTTATGTGCAAAAATCACAAGCATTCCTATACACCAATAACAGACAGAGTGCCAAATCATGAGTGAACTCCCATTCAAAATTTCTACAAAAAGAATAAAATACCAAGGAATAAAACCTAAAAGGGATGTGACGGACCTTTTCAAGGAGAATGACAAACCACTGCTCAAAGAAATAAGAGAGGACAAAAACAAATGAAAAATATTCCAAGCTCATGGATAGGAAGAATCAATATTGTGAAAATGGTCATACTGCTTAAAGTAATTCATAAATTCAATCTTATTCCCATCAAGCTCCCATTGACTTTCTTCACAGAATTAGAAAAAAATACTTTAAATTTCATATGAAACCAAAAAGGAGCCTGTATAGCCAAGAAAATCCTAAGCGAAAAGAACAAAGTGAGAAGCATCATGCTATCTGACTTCAAAGGCCAAAGTAACCAAAACAGCATGGTACTGGGACTACAACAGATATATAGACAATGGAACAAAACAGAGGTCTCAGAAAGGACACTACACATCTACAACCATCTCATCTTCAACAAACCTGACAAAAATAAGCAATGGGGGAAGGATTCCCTATTTAATAAACGGTGCTGGGAAAACTGGTTAGCCATATGCAGAAAACTTAAACTGGACCCCTTCCTTACACACTATACAAAAATTCACTCGAGATGGATTAAAGACTTAAATGTAGCACCCAAAACCATAAAAACCCAAGAAGAAAACCTAGGCAATACCATTCAGGACATAGGCATAGGGAAAGACTTTATGATTAAAACACCAAAAACATTGGCAACAAAAACCAAAATAGGCAAATGGGACCTAATTAAACTAAAGAGCTTCTGCACAGCAAAAGAAACTATCATCAGAGTGAATAGGCAATCTACAGAATGGGAGAAAAGTTTTGCAATCTATGCATCTGACAAAGGGCTAATATCCAGAATCTACAAGAAACTTAAACAAATTTACAAGAAAACAAACAGCCCCATCAAAAAATGAGTGAAGGACATAAACAGACATTTTTCAAAAGAAGACATTTATGCGCCCAACAAATAAATGAAAAAAAGTGCATCATCACTAGTCATTAGAGAAATGCAAATCAAATCCACAATAAGATACCATCTCACACCAGTTAGAATGGCAATCTTTAAAAAGTCAGGAAACAACAGATGCTGGAGAGGATGTGGAAAAATATGAAAGTTTTTACACTGCTAGTGGGAATGTTAATTAGTTCATCCATTGTGGAAGACAGTTTGTCAATTCCTCAAGGATCTAGAACCAGAAATACCATCTGACCCAGCAATCCCATTACTGGGTATATACCCAAAGGATTATAAAACATTCAACTTTAAAGACACATGCACATGTATGTTTATTATGGCACTGTACACAATAGCAAAGACTTGGAACCAACCGAAATGGCCATCAATAATAGACTGGATAAAGACAATGTGGCACATATACACCATGGAATACTATGCAGCCATAAAAATGGATGAGTTCCTGTCCTTTGCAGGAATATGGATGAAGCTGGAAACCACCATTCATAGCAAACTAACATAGGAACAGAAAAACACCACATCTTCTCACTCCCAAGTGGGAGTTGAACAATGAGAACACATGGACACAGGGATGGAAACATCACACACGGAAGCTTGTTGGGGTGTGGATGGCAAGGGGAGGGATAGCCTTAGGACAAATACCTAATGCATGCATGCAGGGCTGAAAACCTAGATGACACATTGGTGGGTGTAGTAAATCGCTATGGCTCATGTATATCTATATAACAAAACTGTATGTTCTGTACAGTATATGTATTCCAGAACTTAAAGTCCAATTTTTATAAATGACAACTAATTAATAGAAGAAAAATTATAGCAGTCCTCATAAAGGTTTGTATAGAAAGTGCTTACTTATCAAGAATGGAACAAAGATTACAATAAAAATATGCAATTATATAAGTCACAATAGATATGATTCATGCAAATACATTAATAAGATTATTCAACGTAGCCATTTTTATTAGTTGTCTACTGCTCATAAAAAGTTATCCCCAAACTTACTGGCTTAAAACAATAAATATTTATTATCTCATAATTTCTGTGGATCAAGGATTAGCTGAATGATTCTGATTCTTTTATGAGGTTTTAGTAGTGATGTTGTCTGCTCTCAAAATGCCTCAGTTAATGTATTTCAGTTTCTTGGGTCAGTTATAACTAAACTGCAAACTAAGTGGTGTAGAACAACAAAAATTTATTGTCTCACCGTTCTACAGGTTAGAAATATAAAATCAAAGTGTCAACAAGGTTGGTTTCTTCTGAGGGCTGTGAAGGAAGGATCTGTCCCAGGCCTCTCTCTTTGTCTTGCAGATAGTGTCTTTTCTCTGTGCCTCCTCACCTTGTCTTTCCTGTATGTGTATCTGTCTCTGTATTTAATCCTTCTTTTTATAAAAACATCAGTCATATTGAATTAAATTTCACCCTAATGACCTTCTCTAGTTACATCTCCAATGACTCTCTTTCCAAATAAGGCCACATTCTGAGGTACTGGGGATTAGAACATCAACACATGAACTTTGGGGTTATGCAATTCAACTTATAGTACTCTATAGCTTTTGGCAGGAGGTCTCAGTTCCTGGTGGGTTGTTGGCCTCTTCTTTACTATGTGGGACTCTCCATAGAACTGGTTGAGTGTCCTCAGGACATGGTGGATGGCTTTTCTCAGTGCCAATAATTCAAGAGTGAGAGCAAGGAGACTCCTAATGCCCTCTATGCCTGATCTAGGACACCTAATGCAGTCATTTCCACCATGTTTAACTATTTTGAGTTATTCAGTTAGTGTACATGTATGAAAGGGAAAATCAGCCCCCACCTCATCAAGGAGATTACCAATGCATTTGTAGGTATATTCTAAAACACAACATTTGCTCTCAAAGAAATGAGAATTAAATGATCATATATCACATCATCTAAAAAAATAACAAAAGTAGGAAAAATATTAACATGTAATTCTGGCTAAGTGTTGATGAAAATTGAAATTACTATCTTTGTAAAAAAGAATTAATCAAAACCCTGAGGAATATGTTTATTCTCCAGCAAAGCAATTACAGATGGTAGGCTCAGTAATAAGGCAGAAAGTGAAATGACAATGTTGTAGGCAATCTTACATGAGGTTAGTCCCCTGAATCCATGAAAGAACTTGTGAAGTAGTTCTTGTACTCAACAAAGACTGCTATATGAGGATAAAAATAACATTCAGTGTTCTCTGAGCAACTGAATTGTTGCTCTGTGTTTTATAATAAATTGGACTTCTGCTTGAAATATCATAAGATGGACATCATTGCCTGAATTAGTATGTGAGAGAATTTGAAAATCTAAGAAAGATAGTGAATATTAGTACTAGCTATATAGGGAAATTGATTGGAAATAAGCAACATTTGAATTTCACTATTCTGAACAATTCTAAAATTTTTTTCAGCTATTCTACTGGGTTTTGCACCCTGTTAGGTTAAGTGAGTCATGTTGGTGACACAGAGCTAGTGATCGTCAAAGTTGATACACCTGTAGAATGAGAGATATCAGTTTCTGGAAATGTGTGAACTGAATAAAATGAAAAGTTGCCTGCTAGAAAAAAATATCTGCAACTGCCAAAATAAAATAGAAGCAACAGATTTTTTAATTAATATCTGAAAAGAATTACAGATTTAAAAAATATACAATAAAAACATGACTTTGATTTAACCCAGGCTGAGGAGAAGTTGCTATTTAGGAAAACTGGGGGTTTAACTTTTGACATGTATATATGATACATGTAATTAGATCTTGCATGAACTGGAAAATTGGAAAAGAAGATTGTTTATAATAATACAATACTTATAAATCTACACCTTAAAATAAAAAGATTGATTAAAAAATGATCTCAATAAATAATTTTAATTATTAGCCTGTGCTAAGGAAGTTCTTTATAAAAGTCTTGAAATTTGAATACGCACTCTTCAATATACTCTGAAGCATGATAATCTTCAGATTTAAAATTTAACATTCCAATGATAAACTCTCAGGAGCCTACAGAAGTAAATCTAATCTTTCTTGGACAAACAGGTGCTCTACTCAAACTATGGAGAATTATTTCAAATAAAACTCCTGTTGAAGACAGCTTTGTAATCCACAATTACACATGAAAAAATAAATCTGTGAGTGAGAAAAAAAAAGCATGGGTGCACACTAAGAATATTAGAAACTTGATTAAAGACACCAGAGTAGAAATAAAAGCGTAAAACAAAAGAATGTATGTGAAAATTTCCAGGCATATTTTAAGAAAAATCAATTAAAAATTCAGGAAATACCAAGTGTAGTAATTAAAATAACAATTAAATGTTTATGTTAGAATTACAAAACCAAAATGTGATAAAATTTTTGAAGAATTATTGGACCACAATACTAGAGAAAATACTTAATCTTGACTTTAAATATATTTTATCTTGAGTGCTGAAATGGTAATTACATTTGATACATATCAAAGGGAATACTATTCTTTACATAGTAAATATTTCCATAGCAATAATAATAGTTTTTGGTAGGTAATACATTTAAATTATTATTTTGGAAAATAATTAAAGATAATAATGGTTAATAACAAAATTATTGTCATCAATTCAGCCATATTAAAGTAATGCTATTGGGAAGTGTAATGAAGGAGACATAGAAGAAAATACAGAACAGTAAAATTTTTGCAGAATAATTAGCAACAAGAAGTGGTCTATGCAGAAGAAACAAAAATAAATTTAAATAGAATGCTAATTCTAAAGGCAAGTTGTACAAGGTTTAAAATTTTGGGATGAATGAGGTACCTCTGAAGAGCAAGCAATGAAAGCATAGACACTGGTATATCACAAATGAAAAATCCCTGCTTTTATACCTAACCTCCAACAAAATCCAAAGGTAAAGGGACTTGAAATGGATTTTTGAAAGAGTGTAACAATCACAACTGGGGATGTGGGGAGAAAGGGACAATAATATGGGATCTAAATCCTTATCTATTTAAAGTTAGAAAACAAGGACTAAATTGATAATTCAAGACACAGAAGTATTACACATATTTGTTTACATATATGCAAAAACTCACAATGAAAATACTGAGTTGGCCTTGGAAATAGGATTGGGTGAGAGACTGCTGCATTTTCTAGTAATCTTTTTTACTTTTTATTTCATCAAATGTATTTACAGTTTTATATATTTTAATTTTGTTAGTCAATTTAAGACTTTAATATTTTTAATTTTGAAGTTAATGAAAACAAGCAAAAAGAAAAGAAATGTAGAAAACAGAATAAATGAAGTTGCCAAATTCTCACACAAACATGAAAAACTGGAGCATTAGTGGAAGCCACACATAGTTACAAAAACTGTTTATATGGAATTTTATTCACTACGCTGAGAGAATAGTTTTAAGGTAAAATTATAAATTTACTTAAGCTCACAAATATGTACATGTAGTGCTTTTCACATAGATACTTTGGAGATTATGAAAATAACTTTAAAGCATAATAAAAGGTTCAGAAAAATATATAAGCTTTCTAATGTAGCTTTTATTTTTTGATAAGTTAATGCAGAAAATACTTCATATTTTTATATTTGTTTATTTGTGATTTGTTTTTCTTACAAAAGGAAGTATTTTAAACTAATGACAGTCAAAATATACAAAAGACTGGGGAAAGAACATTTTAAGTTCTTGTGCATGAAATGCATATGCATATAAGCAGAATTAAATCTTTCTTAAAGGAAAAATATTAGGCAACAGTAGCTTTAAGCAGTAGTAATTTATGCTCAGTAATTTATGAGTTTTTTGCTAACTTCATTGTTTGGTGAACAAAATCTATACCTATTATAGGAACATTTATATTCACCCTTACATAATAATTTAGAAGAGAGAGCACATCAATATATTGCAATATCAACCAGGAAAGGACTTTTAATATAGATTCTTATCTAAAATATATATTATAAATATCTTAATTCAATTTTTAAGCATTTCTTGAGGTTGAAACTTTATCAGGATATTTCCCACTCTTGGGTTTGATATAGCTAGGTAATATTCTAGAAATATTAATTTTCTAAAATTTCTTAAGTTGACCTTCATGAAGTAGCTAAGCTATTTGACATTTCTTCTCTTAAGTGATTTATTTTCAGAAAGCTGAAAATAATTGTAACTTTCTCACGCTAAATTTGAGTATAGAAAGCCTAGATTCTTGACAAAAAAAAAAAAGAAGAGAATCATGGCATAGACAACATATATATTTGAAAGACAAGGATAAACTAATTTATATCACTGTACCCTTCTCTTTTACCTCATCCAAATATAAGAAAGAAAATAATTCTTTCAAATTTGGGACAAATGAGGCACCACTGAAGAGCAAGCAGTGAAAGCTTAGATGCTGGTATATCATAGATGAAAAAATCCCTGCTTCTTGTCTTCTACCCTGAACCAAATCCAAAGGTAAGGGACTTGAGATAGATTTTGAGGAACTAACTGTAATCATTAATTTCGTATACAGATTTTAGATCTATTACTATGAAGAGTTATTTTCTTATATAGCTCATCCGCCCCAAGATTGATTGGCATAACTTAATGCCTTAATCTAATCATAGTTTCATCATATTTCAAAGTTTTCCTCCAAGGATACATGATACATGATTTATAACCCTAATCATCATTCAGAAGGATCTCTGAATAGTAAAGAAGTCAATGTACAATGATCCTGATACTGTACTTAGCTCTCTTTGTATAGAAAAAATAAAAAAGCATGATGATGGAGTTGTAGAAATTTAATAATTAATAAGTACCCATATATTATAGGATCATTAAATTTTAAATTACAGAATGAGAGTTCTTGATCTTCCATTAGAGGTTCTTACAAATATTTTTTTTCTTCTGATAAGTTATTGAAAAGAAAAATCTAAATCATGTATTAAACTTCAAAGAATTTAAGAAACCTTTTGGCACAGAGGATACTTCAGGAAAATCAATATTAATATTGGAAATACTTGCTATATGAAGGTATTTTTCAAATATGTAAACCTTATATATCTGTCAAGCTTTATAATTCAACAATGCTTATATGCATTGACTTTTACCTATTGAAATGACTAAAAAATATATACCTGTATTATGTTCAGCTTGCATGATAGGGAAACAGTCTGACAGGTGTTGTTCATAAACTCGAGATTAGAACTGGAAATAGTTTATTGTATTGTGCAGGTCATTTCTGAATATCTTCCATATGCTAGGAACTGGGATGCAGCAGTGGTTGAGATATGGTTTCCTGTTCTTTCAACCTAAGACCATACTCCCAAGTACTTGAAAGATTTTATCTTTTTGGTAACCCAGGAGAGGAAAACAGACAAGAGTAAGTAGTGTAATCTTAGGCAGTACCAGAAAGGCCTAAAGTCAGGGCACTTACCCATTCTGCTCTGAGGTGATGGCTGGTGCCTGGAGGTTCTGTCTTGTTATGGATATAGTATATCTTATCTAACAATATCTAATTTAATCACATTCCCAGGTTCCCAGTCTAGAGCTTGTGTACTTCAGAATAGTTATTCTAAAATTGTTCTTGTGGCTTATTACAGGCCTTTCTACTGTCTAACTTTTCTAAAAGCTCCATTCAAAATTAAACAATAGACTTTATATGTGTGATCTCTTTTCCAAATTATAAGTTTTTGCCTACTGGTGCTTTCAAGAGAAAGGTGTCTGAAACTAAGGTCAGTCATTTAAGTAAGTGTTCATTACAGAGACTGAACATCTCATCACAAATAGGGAGAAACCATCAAAAGAAGTTTCTCCCATGCTTTCTGAAATGGCTAAGCATTTTTGACATTGATATGCTTGTCTAGAGAACTTCAGGAACTGTCTGATTGAGTCAGCATTGATGGAAACATGCAAAATTATTTTCCAGTTTAATGTGACCATTCTACTCTTGCCTCATTTAGTCTTGTGTAACCATCCTTGTATAATGTCTGTTTCCTTCAACCAAGCAAAGACAAGCTTCTTCTCCAAAAAAATTTTAAAAAGCACAGAAACCATTCTGGAATTTTTTAATCCTTTCAAAAAGTCAGCCAACAACTTCTTTTAAGTTTGCATCGATGCATGGTTGCTTACTCCTGGTAAAATAATAACATGGTCTTGGCCATGAGAGTTATAAAATTCCCTATATTCCTAAGGGGAAACTTGGATCCAGGAGGTACATTACTTCTCCAGAAAATCTCATGTATAAGCCTCAATGAATACCACACAGAAAGATACCAATTACCTATAACAATTTATAAAATCTTTTCAGTTAAAAGCTGTAATGCAAGATGAGAGAGAGAAGACAGAGAGAGAGTGAGATAGATCTTTTTAAAACACTATATTACACAAAACTGTGTTTGGAGCCAAATGGTATTGATGGCAGGAGGCAAAATAGCTAATCTTATTTAGCTACTTCAGCAGCTTTTGATATAATATTAAGCAAGGTGATGACAGACCATGATGGGAACATCAGCACAGTATTTGGTTGATTTTCTGGCATAGAATGCAGCCAGGACCACTTCAGGCCTAAGTATTTCAGAAGCATAGTGCTATCCTTGTTTTTAATGTGTGACATAAGACTGGGAAACTAGCCAGAAGACAATGCATCCTGCTACAGAAAAACATCTCTGCAACATGTATCACCCCTTTAGTGGGAGAATGTGACAAAAAGTGAACTCTTTTGTGTATTGTGGAAGAAGAGCAGACATCAAGAAAGCAATTACTTAAAAGTAACAATGAAACTCACACTGTTGCAATCAACTCTAGATTTAATCAGTCTGGACATAATGGCAGCCAAAAGAATATTTTAAACTTTGGTTTTCTTGTGCCTATACAGTTTGGTTTCAGCAAATAAAGTAAAATTATCAAGACAAAAAGACATTTTAGAAGAGTTAAGAATATAACTATTGGGATTCACTACTCATTTTCAAGGTGCATGATTCACTTCCTGAAGATTGGTTTCCTTATGAGTCAATATCTAATGATAAAGCAAGTGGATTGCTTCTATTTATTTTCTTTTTTGAACTTACTTTTGACCATCCTTGGTAAAATCTTGGCTAGAGTTTATCACAACTTATGTAAATGTCAAGGACAATTCTCTGAAATTAACCAAATTTAATAAAACCTCATAGGCAATTTATATTTGAGTAGAAAGCAAGCTATTAGATTAAATTAAAGATCACATATGATTCTGTTTGGAGATAATAAACCATTTATGTTTTATTATATTTTATTATAAAATGTCTATATTATTATTTTTGGATTCCTATATTTACCATAACATTTTAAATTTTACTAGGATATATTAAGTTGGTAATCAGTTTTTTGTTTTTTCTTTGAATTTAGTACTTATCTTTGTCTCTTAAGAATAAAAATAAAAATATGTTAAAGTTAAATCATCAGAGCCATTATTCTAATTTCAAATACTTACACAATCTCCTTTTAACTTCTTTGCATATTAGTCTTAGCATCAACCCTTTCAAATGTGAAAATAAAATGTATACTGCAACTACTTTCATGCTGTGTGAAAAATCACTTTGTATCAAGCAAACATGTAGATATGTTAAAAATTATAAAAAATGATTCTGTAAGTAAAAACTACTTGTCAAAAATAGCATTTTCTTAGTTTTTCTGCTTATAAAGCTTTGTCTTTGCTACCAGTGGCTGGCTTCCAGTGCTTTCTTTGTAAAAGTCACGTAAATGTGTCACTCTCATGAGGATTAGGTAATGATTCTTCAAAATACCCATGAGGTCTTCCATACTGCAAGTCCCTGACAAGAGTGCAATCTGTGTTCTCTATCAGTCTTCCTGAAATTCTTTTTCAGCCTGCCTCCCCTCACCTCTCTAGGGCCTGAGCCTGGCTGATGGCTGGTGTGTTTACCTGGTCTCGCTAAAAAGAAAGGACATGCTTCCTCCGTTGTCCTTTCTTCTCAACCAGGCATTGGTAGCAATCCTGTATTGTTTCCCAAATTTAGAATTCTCCAGGCAAAAAGAGCACATCACTTTTATGTCTGTGTATACAGTCATGCCCCCTTAATGATTTGAATACATTCTGAGAAATGCATAGTTAAGCAATTCCCTTGTGCAAACATCATAGAGTGTACATAAACATACCTAGATCATATATGTGTTTATATATACATTTTTTCATAAGGAAAATCAAATGTCCTCACACCATGACTAGCAATAATTTACCCTGCTTGATCTTCACTGCCGATATCAAGTGTCATATATCAGTTTTTTATATATGCTCCATTAGAATGTTTTACAACCATTATCATAATATGCCATCTGTCATTTGCTTAAACATCATTATGCAATCCATAAATTAATCTCCAAATTCTAGAATTCAAATAGCAAGCTCTTACCAACACTCCCTTATCGTGACCAATTTTTGCGGCCACGCCAGGCTGGAATAATGAGATTTCAGATAAAATATTCTCTAAGTTTTCCACATTCCTTCAGTTTCTCAATAATTAGGCTTTGAAAGGATCATTTTTTTTCTTCCTCCATGAGGAAAGGTGGAAAAATTATACAGTATTTTCTATGAAAACAAAAATCCAGTCATCTTAATTTTTTCCCAAACATATATATATTTTTTTTGACTTACATAGGTTAGATTAGATTTTGAGGTAAATGTCACGTGAGAAATTTCCCTATTCTGCTGGAGGGCATATCTGTCTTAATTTAGAAGGAGGAAAAATTTAGGAACTTTTTTTCCTATTTGATGCTTTAGGCTAACATTGTATTTTCTACACAATTTAGCTATAGTATTTCAGTGATAACTTAGTTTATTAAAATTTTCAATGTGTTTAGCATAATGCTTGGTTCAGTGGAAAAGTAAAACCTAGTGACTCTCAATTTGGAGGTTCAATATAACATACATAATACTACAGTTACAGGAAAAGAAGCCAAAAGATAAAGGCATACTAACTATAAAAGTAGTACGTGTTTGGAGAAGCATTAGATTTATGTACACTGGTATAATCACAGAAATATTTGAAGTTAACCTGAGCCTTGAAGTGTTCAGAGGACATAGACTAGTGTAAGGGATGCATTAATTCTGCAGCTCTTCAAATATATGAAGTAATGGAGCTGGCAAGCATGGCATATTTAGGACATTGAGGAAAGCAGTATGACAAGATTCTAATGAGAGTATTGAAAAATGATGTGAGACAGTGTTAAAGAGGAAGAAACAAAATCTATTGTGAAAGCTATAAAATAGCACAAAAATATCTTAACAGAGCCATTACAGTGCTTGAATTGAGGAAATACAAAAAATGATATTTTAAGGAATGATCTAATTTTGTAGTTATCACTAAATTAAGAAAACAAACTAAACAATGAAACCATAGTAATTTTCTATTAAGCACATATTGACTAAAAATCTAGTGATAGATAATGTGGGACGTAATGAAAAATATAAGATAATGACTGTCTTCAATAAGCTTATATTCTAAATGAGTGGTTGTTAAATAATCAAGAGCTTTTCTATTGTGATACATTCTAGAGATTTTTAAAATTAATAGTTTTGCATTATTTATTAGGTGAAGAAAAATGATTAGATATACAGTATAAAATGTTATCATGAATGGTTTAACATTAACTAATGCATCAAGCAATTGTAGAATATTGATATGGTTTAGTTCTATGTTTCCACTCAAATCTCATCTGAAATAGTAAACCTCATGAGTCGAGGAAGGGAACTGGTGGAAGGTGATTGAATCATGGGGGTGGTTTTTCCCATGCTGTTATCATGATAGTGATGGAATTCTCAAAACATCTGATGGTTTAAAAGTAGGCTCTCTCTTCTGCTGCCATGTAAGACATGTCTTGATTTCCCTTTGCCTTCTGCCATGACTGTAAGTTTTCTCAGACCTCCCAGCCATTTTGAATTGTGAGTCAATAAAACCCCCTTTCTTTATAAATTACCTAGTCTCAGGTAGTATCTTTATAAAACTGTGAAAATGGAGTAATACAGGAAATTGATGCTGAGAGTGGAGCACTGCTATAAAGATAACCTGAAAGTGTGGAAGTGACTTTGGAACTGAGTAACAGACAGAGGTTGAAACAATTTAAAGGGCTCAGAAAAAGACAGAAAGATGTAGGAAAGTTTGGAGCTTCCTAGAGACTTGTTGAATAGTTTTGACCAAAATGCTGATAGTGATATGGACAATGAAGTCTAGGTTAAGGTGGTCTCAAATGGAGATTAGGAACTGTTTGGGAACTGAAGCAAAAGTCACTCTTGCTATGCTTTAGCAAAAAGATTGGTGACAGTTTGCCCCTGCCCTAGAAATCTGGTGGAATTTCAAAGTTGAGAGAGATGATTTAGGGTATTTTGCAGAAGAAATTTCTAAACAGCAAAGCATTCAAGAGGTAATTCGGCTGATTCTGAAAGTGTTCAGTCATATGCATTCACAAAGAGATGATTTGAAATTGAAACTTATGTTTAAAAGAGAAGAAAAACATAAAGGTATGAAAAATGTTCGGGGCCCCACTGCCCTGTACAGCCCTGAGACCGGGCAGCCTGCATTTTAGCCACTGCAGCTCCAGCTGTGGCTAAAATGAGCCAAAGTATAGCTCAAGTCATTGCTTCAGGTGGTGCAAGCTCCAAACTTTGGCAGTTTCCATGTAGTGTTGAGCCTGCAAATGCACAGAAGACAAGAGTTGAGCCTTGGAAGCCTCTGCCTGGATTTCAGACTATGTATAGAAACACCTGGATGTCCAAGCAGAAGTCTACTGCAGGGATAAAACCCTCCTGGAGAACCTCTGCTGGGGCAGTGCAAATGGGAAATGTAGGGTTAGAGCCTCCACACAGAGTCCCCACTGGGACACTGCCTAGTGGAGCTGTGATAAGAGGGCTATCATCCTTTAGACCTCAGAAATATAGATTCATCAACAGCTTGCACCAGCTGCCGGGAAAAGCCATAGGCACTCAACGCCAGCCCATGAAAGCAGCCACAATGGCTGTACTCTGCAAAGCCACAGGATTGAAGCTGCCCAAGGTCATAGGCGCCCATCCCTTGCATCAGCATGTCCTGCATGTGAGACATGGAGTCAAAAGAGATTTTGGAGCTTTAAGGTTCAATGACTGCCCAGCCAGGTTTTCGACTTGCATGGGACCTGTAGCTGAATGAGAACATTTACCCAATGCCAGTACTCCCGTTATATCTGGGAAGTAACTGACTTGCTTTTGATTTTACAGTATCATAGATGGAATGGATTTTCCTTGTCTCACAGGAGACTTTGGATTTCGACTTTTGAGTTAATGTGAAATGAGTTAAGACTTTGGAGGACCATTGGAAAGGCATTTTTCATTTTGCAATTTGAAATGAATATGAGATTCATGAGGGCCAAAGGTGGAATAATATGGTTTGGCACTGTGTCCCCACTCAAATCTCATCTACATTTGTAATCCCCATGTGTTGAGGGAGGGACCTGCTGGGAGGTGATTTCATCATGGGGATGGCTTCCCCCATAGTGTTCTCTTTCCTAATAATGAGAAGGTTCTCATAAGATCTGATGGTTTAAAAGTGGCAGTTTCCCCCATTCCCTCTCTGTCTGCTACTACCATGTAAGACATGCCTTGCTTCCCCTTCACCTTCCACCATGATTGTAAATCTCCTGAGGCCTCCCCAGCTATGCAGAACTGTGATTCAATTAAACCTCCTTCTTTTATAAATTACCCAGTCTCAGGCAGTATCTTTATAGCAATGTAAAAACAGACAAATACATGTACTCATTCTGTGCCAGAAAGTGTTTTAGGAAGATAGAACAGAAAAACAACAACAAAAGCAACATCTTTTTCAGATAAGTACTTCTATTCTAATGTGGATGGTGGAGGCAGAAGAGAAAAAGAAAAAGCACATCACATGGTGCTAATTTAGGAAATGGAAGAAGTAACAGTGAGGGGAACGGAAGATTTTTGTTTTGCTTTGTTTCTTTTATTTTGTCTTGTATTTTCTTTACACTGCTTAGGAAAGTCTTAATTGTTCAGATTAAATTAATGCAGGGTCCTTAAGGAAATATGGCAATAAATAATGTAGACATGTAGCAGAATAAAATAGACACAGGATATCAAATGGGAAAATTTTGATACAGGACATTACTTAATGTATGCAAAAATCAGGAAGATCAGAAAGCTTGAAATATAATGAATGTGAGAGGAGTCAGAGATGACAGCAGAGGGATGAATGGTGGTAATTCTGGTTGATGTGCATATGTATGTGGCGTCTGGAAGAAAGCACATTACATAGGGCCTTGTAGATCACTCTGGAGTCATTTGCTTTTATTCTGAATGAGATGACAAGATATTGGTGAATTTTAAGCAATGGAATAACTATAAGAAATAATTCTGGAAATTATTGCTAATAGATTTTGCAGTGTGAGGTCATAAACAATCTTGACAAGTACTGTTTTGAATTGTGAGGGTAACAAAAGCATATTGAGATGTATATTAGGCACATATGAAGAGGAAAAAACAAGAAGAACATGAGGCAACAAGAATAGGTAATTCAAAAGAGTTTAAGTTACTAGAAATGAAAAATAGAAGGGTAGTTCAAGAGAATGTGGCTTAAAGAGAGATAGTTTTATTTTTTGTCTTTTTTTGTATATTGTTCTGATTTTTAAGATAAGCATTTATTCCAGCCATTTTAAATGCTGAAATAAATACAGAACAGAGGGGGAATTTGCTGGGTTGATGTTATTGACTAGGCAAGAGAAAATGGATTAATTGCATAAGTAGAGGTGACAGAGGCTGAAGATTGTTGAAAGCCCTTTCATGGTAACTAGAAACTAGAAAGAATACATTGTAAAAATAAAGGTAGCTTACTAAATACTGGACCACAGAACAGTTTTCTGAAAATTATTCTGTTTTGTAAGTGAAATAGGAAACAAAAATCTGAATAGGGAAAGTGGTTGAAAGAGAAGAAAGTATGAAAAGCTCTTCCAGAAAAGAACTACACTGAATGTATTAGTAACATGTACAAGACTGCTAGGTAATATCAAGGCCTCCTTAGAAGTGAACGGTCATGAATTTGAAGTGAGACTGAACAGCATGCTTGCGTGTGTCTTTCCTGATTCATTCAACTTCCATGGACATATGTGAAGAGGAGAACAGAGAACTGGAATTCTACAGTGCTGATCTCTGTCTCTAAAGGAAAAGAAGGATAAAGGAGTTAAGAAAAATGCAACAGTTACAGGAGCTTAACATAATAAAAGTGTCTTGATGAAAAAAAAAAAAAATACACGTATTGGAATGGTTTTAATGAAGGGTCATTGAATCAAAGTTCTACAAATCAGATTGATGAGGAAGAATCATAGATCAAAAGTTTTAGGTCTGGGTAGAGACAAACTTGTTTTCTGAGTGTGGTACACAAGGAAGTGTGTAGGAAAATTGAAGTTGATTCCTGGAGAATGATATGCTTGATATTAGGTAAGGAAGATATTAAAGCTATAACTCAGGGAGTGATAAGCTGTGGTCATTGCACATAATCAGAGAAGCCAACATGTTGAAAGGATTATGTGTATTGTAAGGACAAATAAAAATTAAAAATGACAGGCTTAATTGTCTCTGTTTGAAACGGGATATGAGACTTCTCCCCATCCCTTTTTTTCACAGCATTAACTTTAGAAATTAGAATACACAGAATTTACTTTTGAAAACTTGTGATTTCTTTCTCCGCCTCTTTGAAATGCATATCAATTTTTTGGAAACTATATAAGCTTCTTGCCAGCTTTATAATCCAGGAATGTCTCTCAGGAACCAGGGAGACATGTCTTTAAAAAGTAAACCCCAGGAGAGATAGTATCCCTATCTCCCTGTTTCTGTGGGAGGGTAGGAGCCTAATTTCAGTAGATATCTTGGTCCTGGTTGTAAAACTACCTTCTATCATAAAGAGTTGAGATGTTTGTTTTTCTTGCATATAAAGCAAACTCAGCAAACACAGATGGCCATCCCAATTACCACATGAATGTAGGTGTAAGTATGTGTGACAAATGGTGCTGTCAAGTCCTCTTATTTGAGGACGAGTTATTGTTTAGCTTGAAAACATGTGTAATGGGTTGTATATGCTTGACAATATAAATGATAAGATTTCTGTCTTTGGATTCTCTTAGAGGATTACCTGTGATGTGTATCACATTCTTTTTTAATACCTATTCGATAATAAAACTATTTTTTCCTACTACCTAGATAAGGAGATTTACTACTCTAGGAGAAGATTTAATTTCTAATTATATTTCCTCATTAGCATCAATATTGACATCATGGAAAATCATAACAATGAGCCATAATTCAAGTTTTCCAGGAATATAAAGTGAACTAGGAGTCTTAGGTGAGTTCAACCGAAAAGCAGGAAAGAATACAAATGTGAGAACTGAGGTCCAAAGGCATATTGCACAAACGTATAGCAAAACCTAAATGTGACAGCAAGATGGTTATTTCCATGCTCATTATACCAAAATATTTAGAATTCACGGGCTATAGCTTTGACTGAATAGCTTAATTTGGTTAAAATTTGATTAAAAATTAAGCACATTAAGAAATAATGAATCAAAAAGATTTAATTACCTTACAAATTAAATATCAATAAAACAACAATTCAAGCAATGTTACAAGCCAGCACATGAGTGATTGCCAAATGCGTTGTACAGACAGTTTCTGCAGTAATTTCAGAAAAACAAGAGGCCACAAATGAAATGAGTTGGAAAGAATTTTTAAATTAATATGTATGGAGTATTCTCTGTATTAAATCAAAAGGATCATGCCTAAACTAGCTTTCAAGTAGCACCTAGGATGGGACATACACCCCATGGGGGCTCAATAAGTACTAATCATCATAATATCAAAGGGCGAGAGGCACCTCATCTAATCCAGCCCTCAAGCATCAGGCTTAAACCAAGACAGAAGACAGCCTGTCTGAGTTTGAAACCCTTCTTTGTGAAACCAATTTATAACTATTTTTGTTTTTAAACTTTACTTGTTTTAAAATCTAATGCAATTTTCTATACATTTACTTCTATCTGTACACCATCAAGTAATAAAGGTTAGACAAAATAGCATTTTCTAATTATTTCTCTTTGATGAATTTCTTGTTTTTCTTATGCAATCAATGTCAGAATTAAATCTAGATACAGTAATCAAATAAAGCCCGATTCTTTATTCAGCTGTCCATTTATTCACTTATTTAATATATATATTTTTTATTAAGTACCATATTATTTATTGCTACATAACAACTTACCTCAAACTCAGTGCTGAAAACAGCACATTTATCATCTCACAGTCTCAGTGGGTCAGGAAGCCCAGGACAGTTTAGTTGCATAGTCTGACACAGGCTTTCTTAAAGGTCCTCAATCGAGGTATTGATTAGGACTGCAGTCATTCCCATGCTTAGACTGGATGGGCTCTGCTTCTGTGCTCACTCACTTGTATGTTAGTAGGTCTCAAAAATTCCCCTTTTAAGTGCACTCATAGGGCTGCCTTATGGTATACAGTTGGTTTATTCCAGAAGCAAATAATTCAAGAGAAAGTGAGAGAGAATAACCAAACTAAAAGCCAAAGTTTTTGTATAACTTAATGTTAGAAATGACAGCCTGTCACTTCTGCCATGTTTCATTTTAAGAAAAGGATTAAGTTCGGTCCACACTCAATAATGTAAAAATCATTAGTGATGTTCTGTGGTATATCAATCACATGTACACAAGCAACATGGTGGAGTGAAAAAGCAATGGGCTTTGTGTCAGGCAGACCCCTGTCCATGCTTTCCCAGCCTTCTTAAGGCAAGGTACTTAATCTCCTGAAGCTGGTGCTTTCACATCTATAAAACAACAGGATTATAGTAACTTCAGTGTGACATTACATGGATTAAAGTTACATGCCTTAAGAGCTCCGTGTGTGTGAGGAGGTTGGGAGATGGGGTCGTGAAGTAAACTGCTTAATGTAGTAGGTTTCCATAAATGTAAAAGTACAAAGAGAAAAATCTAGAGTATTCCAAATTAATAGACGTTGTCTTGGTCAATTAGCCAATAAAGATAGATATTGAGGACATGAGAAATGACCAATCTTTAGAAGACAGATTTGAAAGCAATAGTAGTGGAAAATCTCATTGTCAAGCTGCTTATCAGATGATAAGATTCAGGCAATTGAAAAGTACATCCTTTGTTCTGATCTTCACCAGGTGAACATTTTCAAGGAGGAGATCCAAGAAAAGCATTCATTGCTGGCTATTTAGAATTTTAGTGACTTTGAAGGCTTTAAGCAACATCAATAAAAGGATGCATAGAAGTTTCTTTTACCTTCATGCCAAAGTTTGAGACTGCATTCAACTAAGCCTCCTCAGAGTTACAGAACTCACTCAGGAGCCTGAAACTGGTTCTGTGTAACTGGAGGTTGAGTGTAGAAGAGAAAAAGCTGTTAAAAAGTTTCTAACGTGGCCGGGCACGGTGGCTCAAGCCTGTAATCCCAGCACTTTGGGAGGCCCAGGCGGGTGGATCACGACATCAAGAGATCGAGACCATCTTGGTCAACATGGTGAAACACCGTCTCTACTAAAAATACAAAAAAATTAGCTGGGCATGGTGGTGCATGCCTGTAATCCCAGCTACTCAGGAGGCTGAGGCAGGAGAATTGCCTGAACCCAGGAGGCGGAGGTTGGGGTGAGCTGAGATCGCGCCATTGCACTCCAGCCTGGGTAACATGAGTGAAACTCCGTCTCAAAAAAAAAAAAAAAAAAAAGTTTCTAACATACAGTTTATAAGTAGTCAGTTAATATGCAATAGAGTCTTATGTAGACATTAAAAATAGTCTTATGTAGGCATTAAAAATAGAAATATTTAGTTATTTTATAAATTGTATTGAGTTTGAAGAATTACTGTGATATGGGAAAGATAATTTGTTTTAATTCAAAATGTTTATTTATTTATTTTTGTATTTTGTTGTTTTTGTCTCACATAAACACGTCAGCTAGAATAAAAACTGAAATAATTGTAGTGTTTTGCATTTTTTAAATTTTAAAAGCCATATAAATAGAATGAATCATGTTAAAATAAATGGTCTTTAGTATATTGAAAAACTGTGACTGGGAGCAGTGATTCACGCCTGTAATTCCAGCACTTTGGGAGGCCAAAGAGGGTGGATCGCTTGCCCCCAGGGGTTCAAGACCAGCCTGGCAACATGGTGAAAATCCATATTTACAAAAAATACAAAAATTAGTTGGACATGGTGATGCATACCTGTAGTCCCAGCTACTAAGAAGGCTGAGGTGGGGGGATTGCGTGAGCCTGGGAGGGGGAGGCTGCAGTGAGCTGAGATCACACCACTGCACCCCAACCTGGGTGACAGAGTAGGACCATGTCTCCTTCTCCCTCTCTTTCTCTCTCTTTGTCTCTGTCTCTTTCTGTATATCTATCTATCTATCTATCTATCATATATATTTATATGTAAATATTTATATCTATATCTACCTATATCTATCTATCCTTATACAGAGAGATATAAACATCAATTGTTGATATTCACTCAGGGTGGCTGGCAAGAAATTAACTATTAGGAAAAGTTATAGATTGTAATCTCAAACCTTTTGGAAGTCCAAAAGGTTTATTGAGGCAAGTTGAAGGCAGCTGCCTCATTAACGTTAGCATAGGAAAGAGATAGATATGATCAAAGGCCTTACCCCATAACCCTTTCTTTCCACTCTAACTGTTTAACATGTTAATTTTGTGTTAGGTGGCTCTCTCTGGGGAGGATCAAAGGGGAATTACCTGTTAATAGTAATTACTCTGCCCACCCCCAACCTAAATCTTTAATCAGTCATAAAACTATTCTCTTAACCATGTTAATTATCCACAAGTATGTTAGCTTAGAACCTCTATTATAACTTCTATGGACTAAAAATGTGGATGGACAGAGGGTCATTGTTGATTGGTGGCATTTTGCCCTCTGAAAGCAACCAACTTCCATCCCTAGCCCTCTTGTATCACTGTAATGGTGTGAGAGTGCATTCATTCACTTGTCATTGAGTCAGGGTCTGCAGGTCAGGCTTCCACAGGTGGTGGTCGATGTCTCAATCTATATCATCTATATAGATATCTAGATATCTATCTGTATATAGATATAGATACACACACACACACACACACACACACACACATATCTTTATTATTTGGGACCAAACAGTAGAGAATTAAGGGCTTTAAATAAATTACATTAATTATTATTCAAATTCAAATATGCACTGGTTAATCTTCATAAAAATATTCAACTGTTTTAAAAGAATAAGATGAAAGGAACTATATGACTTGCATATTTTGGTTGCATTGGAGACTGAAATACTAATGCTCATTATTGTCAATATTCTGTGAATAAGAAAACCTCAGTCAGAATTTATAAAAGAAAATTAACCTGGACCTGTAGTTCTTATGAAAAGCCTTTTATTGTCCAGTAAATAACTGAAAAAGTGGTGCAAATAGCCTCAGGAATGAAAAATATGTGAGAAATTAAAGACAACTCCTTTGTTGACATTCTCTTTCATCTCCAACTGATTATTATAAATAGAATAGATTATTCTAAATAGAATCACATGCTTAAGATTAAGAGATGAATCAATCAATTTGTGCCTACCCAGGAGTTCAGTTAGGTTTCCATTTTGGAGTCAGAATGAAAAATCTAAAGGAAAGCATCCTACAGCACTCACACTTCATAAAAAACCCAATTAGAAGCGTGGTTGGAATATACCTTATAAAGTTCCTTTTTAGAGTGTATAGAGTATCAGAGAAAAAGATAATGTGCTACTGCTATTCTCTAATTCCTGGTAGTAACTATCTTGTTTCACTTCTAGCACTATGTGCTTCTATTTCACTTCTAATTCTAATAAGGTTTTTGTTGTTGTTGAGACAGAGTCTCACTCTAGCACTTAAGCTGGAGTGCAGTGGCGTGATCTTGGCCCACTGAAACCTCTGCCTTCTGAGTTCAAGAGATTCTCTTGCCTCAGCCGCCCAAATAGCTGGGACTACAGACATGCACCACCACATCCAGATAATTTTTGTATTTTTAGTAGAGATGGGGTTACGCCATGTTGGCAAGGCCAGTCTTGAACTCCTGGCCTTAACTGATTCACCTGTCTTGGCCTCTCAAAGTGCTGGAATTACAGATGTGAGCCACCATGTCGGCCTAACTAGATTTCTTTGAATAGAAAGCATGACCTGAAGCAAAACTTACATGTTAACAGCTTGTGGGAAATGCCTCACTGAAATGAAATAGATTTGTTATAAACAGAGCTAATTCTTTGGTCGTATAGGACATCATCATAAAGGCAATATGAACTGTTATAAAACAGTATATCTAGGGAAAAGAAGAGAGACATAGGCATATTCTCTGGCTTCATTCCAAACCTACTGTTTCATTGGTCCATGTGGCCCCCACAGAAATGTATGTCTCTTGCTTTCCAAGACTGCAGTACCAATTCTCTGCAGGCAGCCACTGGGAAAGCCAGTCTTACATCATTCTATCAGGTTTCATGGCCTCTCCATCAATTGGTACTATATGATAGGCTGGTTGACCCAAACACGCAGGTGAAGGCATTGACCTGGCTTCTCAACCAACAGAGCGGTGCAAGGCTTTTTTGGGTCTTGCTTGTGGTCAAGAATATGAAGTGCATATAACTGGGGTGGAAAATAAACAAGTCTGTCATAAGTGGCTCCACTGACTTTAAGGGGATTCTAAGACCTTTGTCTGGTTTTCCCATTGAACATTCTGTCCTTGTGTATATTTCATAAAGAATGAAAAAAAGCAGTGAATAAAGAATATATCTCATTTAAGAGTTTTTCATCGCTGTTCATTGAAAAGTGAGTTCACATGTGTGAAACTCTTTTCTGGTCTCTCTGTCTCTCTGTTTTGATATAGCATAAATACTAAGAGGCTCAAGGATCTCTTTTATCTGGAGAAAACATATGTCTCACTATTCTCTGTTCTCTTAAAACTGAGAGGCTCAAGTTAGATATCTAAATATCTTCTAAGTCTTTGTTTAAGCAAATTTCTCTTGGTGCTGTCAAATGTGTATTAGGAATGCTTTTCCTCAAACCACGAAGCTGTAATACAAGATCTTGGCTGGCATTTTGAGTTTTTGCCTAGAGTAGTAATGTAACCACTCCAGATCAATCTGGCTCAACTTGTATGTAACAAAGTTGTGAGTTGTTTTCAGTTGCCAAGGACCCTCAGTTGAAGGTCACGTAACTGGATCATGCCCAGATGAACCAAGTGTGCAACCACAGGCGGAACTGAAGTGCTTGGACTGAAGAGCAGAGATTGAATTAAGAAGTGGACACCAGATGGCAGGATCCAAAATCTAATCAGATGGAGCCAAGGTGTAACCCCAAGCAGGATTCAGTCAAATTATGCCTCCTGGCATCACCTCATTGCAATATCCAATAAGATCACATCTTATTACCTTATGCTTATAAAACTCAGCCCAAATCCCAGCTCAGGGAAACTGATTTGAGTGTTTTTGATAACTTCTTATATATCAGCTTGCAATATTGCTTGTCTTTTTCTAAAAGCTGATGTTGTGGTATTGACCTTGATGCACACTGGGCAGTGAGACCATTGATGGCTCAGTAACAGTAATATGACTTTCACTGATTTTAAGATACTTAGTCCCATTTGTTAAGAAAGACAAGGTATTCTACATCTTACGATGGATACATTCATCATGTTTTTTGATTTCTATATTCTGTAATGTATTCACGTCTTGAGGCCTTGCTGACCCTGGAGAGACTGTCCCTCTCATAGCTAGCTAATTCCTAGAGACAGCAAACAACTCCTATGAAAGTGTGCTTTTCTGTGCAAATCAATATACCAAAGCCTATATCTTCCAGTTACCACCTTTGTCAGGCTCTCACACTCATTGCCAATATTCCCCAGCTCTTATCACCCCAGGGCCAGCTACCAGGCACTCAGGATAGCCCCTACAACCTAGAGCTCCCTGAAACTATTTAAACTAGCTCATCCTAAATCTTCATATCCTGCTTGTCTAGCCCTGACAATTCCTTCATGCAACAAACACAACAAAGGCCTCACTCATTCGTTCCCCTCACTCCCTCTGCTTCCTGACTGAGCTTGATCCTTTCTCTGTGGCTCGATGTAGTTTGCTACAACTCTTGAATATAGGAAGCCACAAGTAACAACTTCTTCCTTTATGACGGTGATTTCTGTGTCCGTATGTCTTACGATATCTGATTTAAACCAGTTAAAACAAATCACGGGTACATTTTAAAACAGTAGTTAATAATATTTCAAAATCCAAAATTAATGTGTTATCTTGCTACCTATTTTTCAGCTTCACTTTTTTCAATTTTTTTACTTTTAGCTATTTATTTAAACATGTTTATATTGTTGTATAATTATATATAGTAATATACACAGAAGAGTACTTTTTAATGAGATTTGACAAACATATACACCCATGCTCCACCACAGTCAACTTACAGAATATTTTCCGTATCCTGGGAAGCTGACTGGGCCTTTTTTTCAGGCAATCCCCACCCAATTAGAAGCAAGCACTACTCTGATTTTTATTTAAAAGGACAAATATATCCTTTTTATGTCAGGCTTATTTTTCTCAACATATTATGTGCTGAATCATCTGTATTTTGAATACATTAGTAGTTTGTTCCTTTTAAAGCACAAAAAGCCACATGACAATCCCTGCCCTTATAAAGGCTTACAACTCTAGAAATTACATGTGAAAGGGTCTTGGTCCATGGAGTAGGCATGGGGTTCATGACTTACATGAGGGTTTGATCGTGTTAAGTAAAAACAATGCCTTCCAGAAAGATTCCTCCATACCTTGCTGGGGATTAAAGGTGGCACCTGGTCTGCCAGACTTTACTTCTCCTATTGAAATGCAATGTGGAAGTCAAGGGGGAGGTGGTCTTAAATGCTTTAGGGTGATTAAGGTTCTCCTTCCTCACTTTCTGGTGCTGAGATGTATCTCATTGTACGCTTATACCACAATTTGCTTATAACTTTTATTGATGGACATTGCCTTCTTTTCTATTTTTTGTTCTTAAAAATAAAGCAAAAAAATAATAATACCAATAAAATGATATGGAAAATGCCTAAAACTAAATTAAATAAAAGATGCAGAAAAGTTCAAGAAAATGTAATTAAGATAAATTTAAAAACACCTGAATAAATTTGTGTGTATACTATGGAAATGGTTAGGAAGATTCAATATTATGTTCACTCCCACTAAAAAAGACCTACAGATTTGACAAAATTACAAAGCAAAATCTTAAAGGCTGTTCTGTAGAAACTGATAAGCTTATTCTAAAATTTATATAGAAATGCCAAGAATGTAGGATAACTGGAATAACTGAGTTATTAGTAGTCTTCTTATGAAGTACTTAATTTAGTGCAGTTTTGTATAACTGTAGACTAATAGATAAATGAAAAAGGAGTCAATAAATAGACTGATACATAACAGTACATTGATTTTTAACAAAGAAGTCAATGCAAGGTAAGTCAGTAGATACAGCAAACTTTATTTTTACAAACTTTGCTGTATATAATGGCAAATTAGCCTAGATATATGCTTCATAAAATATAAGACTATTAATATAAGAAAGATTATAGTCTTAAAATAAAAAAACTATAAGACTTCTAGAAACAAACATTGGAGACTGTATCTGCAAACTTGGAATAGACATATTTATTTTATCCTAAATGAAAAACTGTGATTAAAAATTATAAACAAACAAAATTTAAAAATTGACTCTTCAAAGACCACTCTTTGAAAAGTGTGTAAGGGAAGTTGTATTAGGCTGTTCTTGCACTGTGCTAAACAAATACATAAAACTGGGTAATTTATAAAGAAAAGAGGCTTAACTGGTTCATGGTTATGCAGGTTTTACAGAAAGCATGATGTAAAGCCTAGCATCTGCTGGACTTCAAGGGAGGCCTCAGCATATTTAGAATCATGGCAGAAGGTGAAGGGGGAGCAAGCATGTCATGTGGCCAAAGCAGAATCAAGAAAAAGAGAGAGAGTGGGGCCGGGGGAGGTGCCACAACTTTTAAAGGACCAGGACTTGAAAGAACTCACAATCACAGACAGAAACAAGCCATGAGGGATCCGCCCCCATGACCCAAACACCTCCCATCAGACCCCACCTCCAGAACTGGGGATTATAATTCGACATGTGATTTGGGTGGAGACAAATATCCAAACTATAGCACAACTAATATCTGGGAAGAAAATATTTGTAATAAATATATGACAAAAAATTGTTGTATAAATAATTCCAACAAATAATATTTAAAAGGCAAAAACTGATGATTAGTGAAATTATGTGCTTCTTCTGACATTCATTAACCATTTTAAAATCCTCTTTTTTGAAGTAGATGTATAAATTATTTTTTATTTGACTTTAGGTTCTGGGGTACATGTGCAGGTCATGCAGGGCTGTTGCATAAGTGCATAAAATATCCGGCATTTCCCCCATGATATTGCTCCCCTCCTTCTACTGTCCCTCCCCTCACCCCCCACAACTGCCCCCAGTGTGTGATGCTCCTCTCTCTGAGTCCACAGGTTCTCATTGTTCTACACCAGCCTATGAGTGAGAACATGCGGTGTTTGTTTTCTGTTCTTGTGTCGGTTTGCTGAGAATAATGGATTCCAGATTCATCCAAGATCCTACAAAGGACACAAACTTCTCATTTTTTATGGCTGCGTAGTATTCCATGTTGTATATGTGCCACATTTTCCCTGTCCAGTCTATCATTGATGGGCATTTGGGTTGGTTCCAGGTCTTTGCTATTGTACACAGGGCTGCAATGAACATACGTGTGTATGTGTCTTTATAGTAGAATGATTTATACCTCTTTGGGTATATACCCAGTAATGGGATTGCTGTGTCAAATGGAATTTCTATTTTTAGATACTTGGGAAATAGCCACACTGTCTTCCACAATGGTTGAACTAATTTACACTCCCACCAACTGTGTAAGAGTGTTCCTATTTCATCACATCCTTTCCAGCATCTGTTGTCTCCAGATTTTTTAATGATCACCATTCTAACTGGTGTGAGATGGTATCTCAAGGTGGCTTTGATTTGCATTTTTCTAGTGACCAGTGATGATGAGCATTTTTTCATATGTTTGTTGGCCTTATATATGCCTTCTTTTGAAAAGTGTCTGTTCATATACTTCACCCACTTTTGAATGGGGTTGTTTTTTTCTTGTACATCTGTTTTAGTTCTTTGTAGATTCTGGATATTAGCCCTTTGTCAGATGGGTAGTCTCAAAAACATTTTTTCACATTCTGTTGGTTGCCAGTTCACTCTAATGATGGTTTCTTTTGCTGTACAGAAGCTCTGAATTTTAATTACATCTCATTTGTCTATTTTGGCTTTTGTTGCCATTGCTTTTGGTGTTTTAGTCATGAAGTCCTTGCCTATGCCTATGTCTTGGATGGTTTTGCCTACGTTTTCTTCTAGTGTTTTTATGGTGTTGAGTTTATGTTTAAATCATTAATCCATCTGGAGTTAATTTTAGTGTAAGGTGACAGGAAGGGGTCCAGTTTCTGCTTTCTGCACATTGCTAGCCAGTTTTCCCAACACCATTTATTAAACATGGAGTCCTTTCCCCATTGCTTGTTTTTGTCAGATTTGTCAAACATCAGATGGTTGTAGATGTGTGGTGTTGCTTCTGAGGACTCTGTTTTGGTACTAGTACCATGATGTTTTGATTCCTGTAGCCTTGTTGTATAGTTTGATGTCCAGCAGTGTGATGTCTCTGGCTTTGTTCTTTTTACTTAGAATTGTCTTGACTAGGTGGGCTCTTGTGATTCCATATGAAGTTTAAAGTGTTTTTTTCCAGTTTTGTGAAGAAGGTCATTAGCTTGATGAGGATATCATTGAAACTATAAATTACTTTGGGCAGTATGGCCATATTCACGATATTGATTCTTCCTAACCATGAGCATGGAATGTTTTTCCATCTGCTTGTGTCCTCTCTTATTTCGTTGAGCAGTGGTTTGCAGTTCTTCTTGTAGAGGTCCTTTATATCCTTTGTTAGTTATATTCCTGGGTATTTTATTCTCTTTGTAGCAATTGTGAATGGGAGTTCACTCTTGATTTGGCTGTTTGCCTGTTATTGGTATACAGGAATGTTTGTGATTCCTGCAATCGATTTTGTATCCTGAGACTTTGCTTAATTTGTTTATCAGTTTGAGAAGATTTTGGGCTGAGATGATGGGGCCTTCTAAATGTACAATCATGTCCTCTGCAAATAGAGAGTTTGACTCCTTCCTTTCCTAATCGAATACGCTTTATTTCTTTTTTCTTTTTTTTTTTTTTTCTGATCACGTCCAACACTATTTTGAATAGGAGTGTTGAGAGAGGCCATCCATGTCTAGTGCCTGATTTCAAAGGGACTTCTTCCAGCTTTTGCCCATTCAGTATGATATTGGCTGTAGGTTTGTCATAAATAGCTTTTATCATTTTAATACATGTTCTATAGATACCTAGTTGATTGAGAGTCTTTAATATGAAGGCTGTTGAATTTCGTCGAAGGCCTGCTCTGCGTCTATTGAGATAATCATGTAGTTTCTGTCTTTGGTTCTCTTTATGTGATGGATTCCATTTATGGATCTGTATATGTTGAACCAGCCTTGCATTGCTGGGATGAAGCCTACTTGATCGTGATGAATAAGTTTTTGATGTGCTGTTGCATTCGGTTTGCCAGTATTTTATTGAAGATTTTTGTGTCAATGTTCATCATGGATATTTGCCTGAAGTTTTCTTTTTTAGTAGAGTCTCTGCCTGGTTTTGGTATCAGGATGATGTTGGTCTCATAAAATGAGTTAGGGAGGATTCCCTTTTTTTGTATTGTTTGATATAGTTTCAGAGGGAATAGAAACAGTTGTGTGGATTTGAGTATGTTTCTTCATCCTGAGTTCTAATCTGATTGTGCTGTGGTCTGATAGACTGTTTGTTATGATTTATGTTCTTTTGCATTTGCTGAGGAGTGATTTGCTTCCACTGATGTGGTAAATTTTAGAGTAAGTGCGAAGTGGTGCTGAGAAAAAGGTATATTCTGTGGATTTGGGGTGGAGCATTCTGTATATGTCTATTAGGTCCACTTGGTCCAGTTCTGCATTCAAGTGCTGGATGGCCTTGTTAATTTTCTGTCTCATTGATCTGTTTAATATTGACAGTGGGGTATTGAAGTCTCCCACTATTATTGTATGGTAGTCTAAATCTCATTATAAGTCATTAAGAATTTGCTGTATGTATCTGGGTGCTCCTGTGTTGGGTGTGTATATATTTAGGAGAGTTAGCTCATCTTGTTGGATTGATCCTTTTACCATTATGTAATGCCCTTCTTTGTCTCTTTTGATCTTTGCTGGTTTGAAGTCCATTTTATCAGAGACTAGGATTGCAACCTCTGCTTTTTTTTGTTCTCCATTTGCTTGGTAAATCTTTTTCCATCCCTTTGAGTCTCTGTGTGTCTTTGTATGTGAGATGGGTTTCCTGAATAGAGCACACCGATGGGTCTTGACTTTTTATCCAGTTTGCCAGTCTGTGTCTTTTGATTGGGGCATTTAGGCCATTTACATTTAATGTTAATATTGTTATGTGTGAATTTGATCCTGCCATTTTGTTACTGGCTGGTTTTCTTGCCTGTAACAAGATTAGTTGACTCATTTTCTTTGTTGCATTTTTGGTCTTTGCCATTTGGTGTGCTTTTGCAGTGGCTTGTACTTGTTCCTTTCCATGCTTAGTGTTTCTTTCAGGAGCTCTTGTAGGGCAGGTCTGGTGGTGATAAAATCTCTCAGTAATTGCTTGTCTGTAAAGGATTTTATTTCTCCTTCACTTATGAAGCTTAGTTTGGCTGGATATGAGATTCTGGGTTGAAAGTTCTTTTCTTTAAGGATGTTGAATATTGACCTCCACTCTTCTCTGGCTTGTAGGGCTTCTGCTGTGAGATCTGCTGTGAGTCTGATTGGCTTCCCTCTGTGGGCGACCTGACCTTTCTCTCTTGCTGCCCTTAGCATTTTTTCCTTCATTTCAACCCTGGTGAATCTGACGATTATGTGCCTTGGGGTTGCTCTTCTTGAGGAATATCTTTGTGGGGTTCTCTGTATTTCTTGGATTTTAATGTTGGACTGCCTTGCTAGGCTTGGGGAGTTCTCCTGGATAATATCCTGGAGCATATTTTCCAGCTTGAATTCATTCTCCTCATCATATTCAGATACATCGATCAAGTGTAGATTAGGTATTTTCACATAATCCCATATTTATTGGAGGCTTTGTTCATTTCTTTTCACTCTTTTTTCTCTTGTCTAGCCTTTTTATGTCATTGAGTTGATCTTCAATCTCTGATATTCTTTCTTCTGCTTGATCAATTCGGCTATTAAAACTTGTTCTCACTCATAGGTGGGTGTTGAACAATGAGAACACATGGACACAGGGAGGGGAGCATCACACATTGGGGTCTGTCAGAGGGAAATAGGGGAGGGACAGCAGGGGGTGGGGATTTGGGGAGAGATAGTAAGGGAAGAAACGCCAGATATAGGTAATGTGGAAGAAGGCAGAAAATCAAACTGCCATGTGTGTACCTATGCAACAATCTTGCATGTTCTTCACATGTACCCCAAAACCTAGAATGCAATATAAAAAAAAGAAATGACTTCACAGACTCAAATAAAACTCCTGATTAGCTCTCATGGGCCTCCACAAAAACAAAAACAAAAACAAAAAAAACTTGTGTTTACTTCATGTAGTTCTCGTGCTGTGTTTTTCAACTCCATCAAGTCATTTATGTTTTTCTCTAAACTGGTTATTCTAGTTAGCATTTCATCTAGCCTTTTTTCAAGGTATTTGGTTTCTTTGCATTGAGTTAGAACGTGTTCCTTTAGCTCAGAAAACTTTGTTATTATTCACCTTCTGAAGCCTGTTTCTGTCAATTCATTGTACTCTTTCTCAGTCATGTTGTGTTCCCATGTTGCTGAGGAGTTGTGATTCCTTGAAGGACAAGAGATGTCCTGGTCTTTGATGGTTTAATCTTTTTGTGCTGTTTTTTTTTCCCCTCTTCATGGATTTACCTGGCTGTGATCTCAGGGAGCTGCTTGATGAGGTCTCTTGACTGCCTGTCAAGGTGCTACTGGGTTTCTAGCAACTTCTTCAAGTTACTAGGTAAGCTTCCTGTGTCTTTTTTTGCTTATGCTGGGAGGCTAGGCCCACCTCTTCGACTGACCTGGAGGCACTGTTGGGTGGTTAAGAGCACCGTCCCATTGCTACGTAGGCTTCCTGTGTTTTTTGTTAAAACATGAAGCTTAGTCCCACCCATTTAATGGTGATGTGTTTTTCCTCCACAGGGCTGGATCATTCAGGGTTCAGCTCAGACTGAGGCACTGGCTGTGAAACCCTCTAGAGTTAGTGCTTCCGTCCTCTGGGATTTGTGGGGGAGGGTAGGGACCTGCCCAGCCGCACCATCTGTCTCCCCGCTTTCAGCTCCCTCTCTCTCTGGTCATGGGGGAGGGGCCTGCCCAGCTGCTTAGTCTGTCTTTCCGCTTTCAGCTCCCTTTCTCTCCAGGCAGGGAGAGGGGTCTATAGCTTGGTCCACTGGCTCTCCCGGCCGGCTTATGGGCTTATGCATTTGCTTAGATCTGTGCCCCAATCTGGGCCACTGTCCTGGATTATTATTCAACTCTGCTTTTATAATTCCTGGCACTTGACTGGCAAAAATCCCCTGTTCTGTGTATTGCTGGGGCTTTGGGGGAAGCGCTGTTACTGGACCGGAGTGCCAGAGTGGGAATCTCTGACTCACTGGTCAGATGCACTTTCTGGGTGAAGCGGCACCCCTCCCCACTTTGGTCTGCCCTGTCTGGGCTTTGCTCAGTGTCCAGTCAGACCTATTGAAATGCACCTGGTACCTCAATTGGAGCTAGTAGATCCCTCAATTTCTGTATCTCTCTCACTGGGTGTTGTGCACTGGAGTTGTGTCAAATTTTATTATTTTTTAACTGAGCTGTTTCCTACATTGATTATTCCATTATTGCTATAAACCGGATAAATGTTTCTTTTTAGATAAATGTAGTACAAACATATTTCCTCTATTTCAACTGCTTTTCAATGTTAATGATATATTTTAATGCATAAAATATTCATTATTATTTTTGTATTATATTCATTTCTTTAACCCATAGCATACTCACTTCCTTCCGTTGCAAAACATCTTATTCTTTTTACCTGTCATATAAGAGAAATTTTCTACTTTCTAAAGAGAAAATTAAAAATTAAAATAGGTATAAAACTCTTTTTGAACATAGAAATTATAATTTATTCTTGAAAATGCTGTATTTTCAAAATTCTTTGGATATTTCTACCTGAAGAGACTGAAAGTTGGTAGAATTTTGCTGTACTCATATAGCCTCACTAGAGGCAAAAACTTAGACTAGAGAACAGAGTAGAACAGACTACCTAATGTCTAAATGAATAACTATTCTTATAAAATCAGAACAGAATACCATAACAATCTATCAAAAGCAATTAACCTGTTATCTACTGTGAGGTTAGACCTGTTTAAAAGTATGATCTCTGTTATAAACTGAGCTATGTCCTCCTACATTCATATGTTGAAACCCTTATTTCTAATATGACTGTTTTGGAGACAGGGCCTGTACGGAAATAATTAAGTATAAAATAGGTCAATAAGGGTAGGACCCTTGTCTTAGTCTATTTTGTATTTTTATAATAGAATACTTGAGAATTTATAAAAAAAAATATAAATGTATTTATTTTTATAATTTATAAAGAAGTTTATTTGGCTCACAGTTCCGTAGGCTGGACAAGAAGCATGGTGCCACTAGCATCTATATTTGATGAGAGCCTGTCAGATACTGTTAACTCTCTCCTTTCTTGCTTCTTCACTTGCCATGTGATCATGACAGAAGGGAAAAGGAACCCAGTGTTTGCAGAGATCATATGGCATAAGAGGAAGCAAGAGAGAAAGTAAGGAGATGCCAGGATTGTTTTAACAACTATCTCTTACAAAAACTAATACAAGTGAGAATTCACCGAAGAAAAGGCATTAATCTATTAATGAGAAATCTTCCCCATGACCAAAATACTTCCATGAGATCCCACCTCCAACGTTGGGCATAAATTTCAACATTTGATTGAAAAATAAAACAATTAACACAAATTTGTTAGAATTAGTGTCCCTGTGCTAAGAGGAAGAAAGACCAGAGTTTTCTTTCTTTCCATGTACATACACAGAGGAAGGGCTATATGAAGACACAGGGAGAAGGCAGCCCTCTATAAGCCAGAAAGATAGCACTCCCCAGAAACAGAAATACCTGGAATCTTGAACTTGGATTCGCAGCCTCCAGAACTCTGAGAAAGTTAATTTCTCTTGTTTAAATCACTGACTCTACAGCATTTTGTTATGTTAGCCAAGGTGGAATAATTAATACATCAGAAAGAGGAATATGACGCTGCTAAAAATAAGTAACATTTAGAAAATATTTACTATCTCACAGAAACTGTATTTTTTTCTTCTTTTTTTGAGATGGAATTTAGTTTATGTTGCCCAGGCTCGAGTTCAATGGTGTTATCTCAGCTCACCACAACCTCAACCTCCCAGGTTCAAGCAATTCTCTTGCCTCAGCCTCTTGAGTAGCTGGGATTACAGGCATGAGCCACCATGCCTGGCTGATTTTGTATTTTTAGTAGAGACAGGGTTTCTCCATGTTGGTCAGGCTGGTATAAAACTCCTGACCTTAGGTGATCTGCCCTCCTCGGCCTCCCAAAGTACTGGGATTACAGGCATGAGACACCATGCCTGGCCTGGAACTGTATTTTTTTTAATCATTTCTTTCAATTCTTGAAATGATCATATGAGACAGTTACTAATATATTCCCCTCTTTACAGCCTAGACATGACTCATACTTCTCAGACTGTCTGAAGTTGTTGCTATTTTTGTTGTTGTTGTTGTTTTTACTTTAAGTTACAGGATACGTGGGCAGAACATGCAGGTTTGTTACATAGGTATATGTGGCCATGGTGGTTTGCTATACCTATTAACCTGCCATCTAGGTTCCCTCTCCTCACCCTCATCCCTGAACAGGCCCTGGTGTGTGTTGTTCCCCCCGCCGTGTCCATGTGTTCTCATTATTCAACCCCTACTTATGAGAGAGAACATGATAACATGTGGTATTTGGTTTTCTCTTCCTGTGTTAATTTGCTGAGGATGATGGCTTCCAGCTTCATCTATATCCTTGCAAAAGACATAATCTCTTTTCTTTTTGTGGCTGCATAGAATTACATAATGTATATATACTACATTTTCTTTATCCAGTCTATCATTGATGGGCATTTGGGTTGGTTCTATGTCTTTGCTAAACAGTGACACAATTTCTCCACCTTCTTGCCAGCATCTACTGTTTCTTGACATTTTAATAATTGCCATTCTGACTGACATGAAATGGTATCTCATTGTGGTTTTGATTTGGATTTCTCTAATTATCAGTTATGTTGAGTTTTTTTTCATATGTTTGCTGGCAGCGTAAATATGCTCTTTTGAGACATCTCTATTTATATCATTTACCCACTTTTTGATGGGGTTGTTTTTCCTTGTAAATTTGTTTAAGTTCCTTGTAGATTCTGGATATTAGACCTTTGTCAGATAGGTAGGCTGCAAAAATTTACTTCCATTCTGTAGGTTGCCTGTTCACTCTGATGACAGTTTCTTTTGCTGTGCAGAAGCTCTTTAGTTTAGTTAGATCCCATTTATCAATTTTTGCTTTTGTTCCAATTGTTTTGTTTTCATAATAAAAGTTTTTCCCATGCCTATGTCCTGAATGGTATTGTCTAAGTTTTCTTCCAGGGATTTTATACTTCAGGCTTTAATCCATCTTGATTTAATTTTGTATGAGGTGTAAGGAAGGGGTTTAGTTTCAGTTTTCTGCAGATGGCTAGCCAGCTCTTCCAAAATCATCTATTAAATAAGGAATCCTTTCCCCATTGCTTGCTTTTGTCAGGATTGTCAAAGACTAGATGGTTTTGGATGTGCCGTGTAAATTCTGAGGTCTCTGTTCTAATTCCTTGGTCTATATGTCTGATTTGGTACCAGTACCATGTTGTTTTGATTACTGAAACCTTTAATGTAGTTTGAAGACAGTTAGGTGTGAAGCCTCCAGCTTTGTGCTACTTGCCTGGGATTGTCTTGGCTATATGGCCTTTTTTGGTTCTACATGAAATTTAGAGTAGGTTTTCCCAATTCTGTGGTTGCCAGTATGGCCATTCTCGTAATACTGATTCTTCTTACTATGAAGATGAAATGTTTTTCTATTTGTTTGTGTCCCCTCTTATTTCCTTGAACAGTAGTTTGTAGTTTTCCTTGAAGAGGTCCTTCGCAATCCTTTGTTAGCTGTATTCCTAGGCATTTTATTATCTTTGCAGCAATTGTGAATGGGAGTTCCTTTATGATTTGGCTCTCTATTGTTGGTGTATAAGAATGCTTGTGATTTTTGCACACTGATTTTGTATCACGACAGTTTGCTAAAGTTGCTATCAGCTTAAGGAGTTTTTGGACTGAGACAATGGTGTTTTCTAAATATAAAATCATCTCAACTGCAAACAGAGATAATTTGACTTCCTTTCTTTATATTTGAATACCCTTTTATCTGTTTCTCTTGCTTAATTACCTTGGTCAGAACTTCCAATACTATGTTGAATACAAGTGGTGAGAGAGAGCATCCTCGTCTTATACCAGTTTTCAAAGACAATGGTTCCAGTTTTCCCATTCAGTGTGACATTGGGTTTGTCATAAAGAGCTCTTATTATTTTGAATTATGTTCCATCAGTACCAAGTTTGTTCTTTCATATATTTTATAACATCTGAAAAATTTTTGTCATTGTTAATTAAGTACAATAACATTTCTTCTTAAATAATATTTAAATAATAAATATTTATGATTCTGTGTTAGACATGTTTGAGATATTTATTTATTCAAGTAGAACATATACTAATTAGGCCTTAAGTATATAATGATTATATATAATTATATGTATGTTATATAATCATATATTATCTATAATATCCATAGTATATGTTGTATATTAAAACATATGGTATATTGTATTATATATAGGCATAGAAAGAGAAAGGGAGCATGTATAGGTTTTCAAGTAGAGATTAGTAATTTTGATCTAGAGATGGACTTAATTTTGAGTCACTGATAGTTTTTAAACCACAGATCTATGGAACTTCTGCTCTGAGATGTGGCAGGATAACTGATGTTAGACCTAAATGTCCACTTAAAACACTGACGAAAGTTGGAAAAAATGTAAATAAAATTCTGTTTCAAAGCATCCATTGTGGAAGATCAGTCAGGATGTTTGGAAAGATTGCAAAATTGTAGAATATAGTCACAAACCTTCTTGGAAGGTCAACAGGTTTGCACAGTTTCATTAGGAATTTCAGCTGAAAGTAGCCTAATCCCCTTTACTTTAGTTGACAAAGAAAAGCAAATAACTAGGGAATGTTGGGGAATTTACTCACATGATCCTAAAACTAACCTTTAATTTTTCATGGGCCAGATGGCTTTCTTGGGGGGAGGGTGACCAGATTTATCACCCATAAATGGTGTTTGCTTTAGGCCTCAGAACCTGGCCCTCAATCGTTATCAACAAGTGTGTTGACTCAGAACCTCTGTTATTAAATCTATACTGACTAAATGCCCTGAGTGCCAGCTGGTCAGGGCTGTGTCTACTATCTCTCTTAGGAGTGTCTGTGAGTGGCCCTGGTTACCCAGCCCACTCTTTCACTGGAGGTTTGTGTCTAAGTGAATTTGTTTGTTCATTTGCTGCTGGGTCAGGATCTGCAGGTCAGGTCCCAACAGCTGGTGCTCACATGTCAGGAGAGCTGTAACAGATCCAGGGTCATGATGGAACTCCCAAAAACAGAGATGAAAAGAGACTGCTCAGTTAGTGAGCCTGGTAGTCACTGGTACCTGCTTGGGATTACCATGTTCTGCAGGGATTGTTCTGGCTAGGGTTTCATCATGGGACAACATTTATTAGCACATCAGAAAAGCATATAAAGTGTTGAAACAAGTGCTTAAAGCTAGTGGGTCCTCAGTTTCGCAGGCTCAATTAAGGGACCTAATGCAAACTGTTTTCTTTCATATTCCAGGGTTCCCAGCAGAAGGCATGTTAGATTTAGAGATCTGGGAACAAGTAGGGAGAAATCTTAAGCAGCATCATATGCAAGGGCAATGGGTCCCAGTAATATCTGTAACATTATGGGCTCTAGGTAGGGTGGCTCTGACCCCATTATAAACAAAAGAGCCTAAATAGAAGAAGGAAAAAGAACTGTCACCTACTTTAGCACCCCCAAGTCCCTCAGCCCTGCTATCACTGGGCCAAAAACAAAGAGGAAATGGAGGTTTTGCCTGAGCCTCCTCCTTTAATAGGAAAAAAGAAAAGAGACATGCTACAGCTATAAGACATTGTCTTAAGCAAATAGCATTAGAAAGGGAGTTTTTAGCCTGCTGATAATGCAAGATCAACAAGGCAATCAGGTGTACATTTATACAAAGATAAGAAAAAAAAATATTAGAGGTCAAAACCACATGGCCAAGCAGGCAGTGGGCAGGAGAAAAGGCTCCATGGCAGGGAAGCTTCACGTGGCAGGGAAGCTTGCAGAGCCCTGGACCAATAGGAACCACCCAGGCTGGCAGCAGCCACCTGGTGGCAGGAGGAGGGGGTGCTGCAAACAAAAAATGGTGCAGACAAAAGGCAGCACCTAGGTGAGTGCAAAGCAACCACCACCCCAGGACTCATGCCATTGCCCTCTGGATCCTCGGGTGGCCCAAGGTGAAATTTCATATTGAAGAAATGTACCAGATTATAATTCTCTGCTAAGATTTAAGTAAAATTTAAGAATTTGTAAGACATTTTTCTGATAACGGCCACTGTTGTTGTCCCAATCCTACTACGGATGTAGCTCTCTCTAAATCCTATTTAAGTAGAATAGTAGACTTTGAAGAGGCAGAAATTATAGAGAGTCCACGAACTAGTTGAGGCTAATCTACAGCCTATGGGACCTCTTTAGCAGGGACTCCCTTCCTCTGAAGCAATTCCTCAAGTAATTGCTATTGACTTAAAGGACTGTTTTTATACAGTTCCCCTGGCAGAAAAGGACAGAGAAAAATTTGTGTTTACATTAATAGCTGCTAACAATGAAAAAGCAGGTTGCCGATTTCATTGGAAAGAGCTGCCTCAAGGAAGGCTGAACAGTCCTACCATGTATCAGTATTATGTAGATCAGGCTTTACTCCAATTAGAAAGGAATTTCCCAATTGCAAGATTATTCCTTTTATGGATGATATTTTACTGGCAGCCCCTGCAGAGTCAGTACTTTTAAATTTATATAACTATTTCATAAAGAATACACAGTTAAGAGGTTTATCATAGCACCTGAAAAAGTACAAATGTCCTCTCCTTGGAAATATCTTCGATACATACTTACTTCCTGGTCAGTAAGACCTCAAAAGGTTAAATTATATGCTAGCAGCTTACACACCTTAAATGATTATAAGAAATTACTGGGTGATATAAACTGGAGCCTGCCCTATGTGCTCTCTTTCTTCAACTTCAGCAATTACTAGGTCAATGCAGACATCCTATTTTAATGACACACATTCAAGCCCACAGCTGACTGCCTGGCCTATTAGCTTATGGCAATGAACAAGCAGATCTTTAGGTTATGACATTACTGCTTGATAAAGCAACCCAATCACATAAATTTTTTCCATCAAAATTGGAGAAACTTAACTAAACAATTTCAACTTACCCAGAGACTAGCTAAATAAATTATCCTGCAATGCCCACATTGCCAGCTCACGGACACATCCCCTTCTTCAACAGGTGTTAGCCCTAGAGGACTAGAATCTAATCAGTTATGGCAAACAGATGTCCCTGAATCTGGTAAACTAAGGTATGTACATGTCTTGATAGAAATTATCATCTAATTTGTGCACACACGCTTCCTGGAGAGCCCACCTGATATGTTATTAAACATCTTCTCTTAATTTTGCACTTATAGGGTGGCCCACAAAACTTAAAACTGATAACGGTCCAACTTATGTGAGCTCAAAATTTCAACAATTTTTTGACATGAGTATGAGTAAGGACCCTGCAACACTACTAGCACAGCTTTATTTACCCTTACGTTTTAAAATTTAGATGATAAATTTAAATGATCTATAGAAAAGCACTTTCCTAAAACCTCTCAAGACAGAAACAGAAAGACTGAAGAGAGAAATAGAGGAAAAGAATGAGTAAGAGAGAGAGAGGAGAAGAGACAAAGACCAGAGATCGCAAAAATTAAGACAAAGGAGAGAGATAAAGCAGGAAGAAGAGAAAGAACTATTAAGAAAGTTATAGACATAACAATGCACCTTTAGTAAGGAAGGTTATAAAACAAATTCAGAAAGTTAAGGCATGTTGAAGATTGTCTATGAAAGTTGTGAAAAGTGTTATAAGAAGAAATCTATATAGGAAATATTGTATAATTTTTGTTTTGAATGTCTAAGCAAGTTTTAACTTGCTGGGGAAAACACAAATTACAAATAAAGCCCTTCATACTGGAGACTTCTGGCAAAAACATGCTTAGTTTTTAGCAGAGAGCTCAGGAGGTCCATGTTCTAGAAGCAAATTGCATACCCCAGGACTAAGGGCCACTTTCTGTAGGTAAGGCAAAAACTGAAAAACACAAGTACTAGCCAGTTCTAAATCTAGGCCTCAACATTTTCAAGATAATCTACTAGAACTCTATGTATCTAACAAAAGAAAAATTATCCTCTTTGAAGGAAGAAAACATTGACCAGGAATTCAACATATTTCCTTTCATAATACACTGCATTCCATGAAAAAAAGCTTACAAGGCATAAAAAACATGATTAAAAAACAGAAGAAATAAATGCAATAGAAACTGACCCAGAAGCATCAGATAACGGTATTAATGTGCTTGAGAAAATTATTTCTGAAAATTAGATAATTCAATGGAAAACTAGAAATCACATGTTAAAAACATATTTTAGAATTAAAAGACATTAATTGAAATTAAGAATGTAGTGGACTTATGGTATACAATTGAAATTTGGATTAGTAAATTCAATAAAGAGTTCACAAGAAACATTTAATTTGATGCAATGAGAAAATGAAGAATACATAGTGGATAGACTGAAAGAAATGGCATGTAATAAAAAATTAACATATTTGTTAGTGGGTTGGTACAAAAGCAATCAGGTTTTGCAATTACTTTTAATTCTACAGTTACATTTAATGAACTTGTTATTAGATTTGTGCAAAAGTTACTGTGGTTTTGCAATTAAAATAATGGCAAAGTCTGTGATTACTTTTTCTCCCACCTGTATTTGAATCAAAGAATAAGAAAGAAGAGCAAGCGGACAGAGGAAGTATCTGAAGGAAAAGTAATAGAAAATTTCTAAAATCGATGAATAATACCACAAACAGATTCCTAAAGTTCAATGGGCCAAAAGTGAGTTAAACAGAAAGAAAAACACATCTGTGCATATCACATGCAAATGATGAAGATTAGGAGAAAGAACCTAAAAAATGGTCATAGAAAGTTGACACAATACTTCGAGAAGACCACTGGCTCAATATCAATAGGAACCTTAACAAAATTAAACAAAACCTAACAAGAACAATGAAAAGTTAAACAAACAAGCAAGCTACAAATACTTATTAAAATTTAAGCTAATGATAATGCCTTCTGGAAATGAAGAAGTGAGAGAGTGAGATCCTGTCACTAAAACAAATTAAAAGAACAAATGAAAAGCATCAACAGAGTTTTAATTAGAGTAAATATAAATTAATATTGACTGCAACAAACTAAAAATGAATAATGCTTGGTTAGGTTTATAAATATGTATCAGTAAAATGTATGATACCATTAGTGCAAAGGGTGGGAACATTATTTAAATTTGATTTAAATAATAGCCAGTTTCTGGCAATGTTTGGTAAGTGGTAAACAATGAGACAGGTTATAGTAAGTCTATGATTATTACTAAAAGAAGAACAGGAAAATGAAAATGTGTAAATGACATCATAATAAAGAAGAAAATCATAAAACAAAAATATTAAACAATGAAAAACACATCAAAAAGGAAGAAAAATATCAAAAAATGAAGAAACAGGAAATACATAGTTTATATTCATCAATTTAAATCTAATACATCAGAAATTATATTAAATATCATAGACTAGTATGTCAACGAAAGGGAACTATTGTTTAGCAGGAATGTTTTAAAACAAGAATATCAATGAACATGTTTAGAACATATACCACTGCAAAATGACACAAAAATATTGAAAGAAAAATGTGTGGAAAGATCTACAAAAGGCTCAGAAACTCTGATTAAGCAAATTAAATGTTCTTAAGAGACAAGGACATAAAAGTGACTATTGTATTTAAGAAAAGCAAGGTAGACAGGGCTTACTACATGGGAACACGATTGAATATATAGGAGAGGAGATACATGCATTCTAGAAACAATAACAGGGAATTGAATTTGATTTAGAAAACAAGTGGAGTGGTTATGTTAGCTTTTTTTTCTTTTGGAGACAGAGTCTTACTCTATCATCTCCCCGGCTGGAGTGCAGTGGTGTGATCTCAGCTCACTGCAACTCTGTCTCCCACATTCAAGAGATTCTCATGACCCAGTCTCCCATGTAGCTGGGATTAAGGCACACACAACCACACCCAGCTAATTTTTGCATTTTTCGTAGAAATGGGGTTTGCCATGGTGGCCTAGCTGGTCTCAAACTCCGGACCTCAGATGATCTGCCCTCCTCGGCCTCCCAAAGTGCTGGGATTATAGGTATGAGCCACTGCACCTAGCCAGGTTAGCTTTTTGTCCCAGCGGGAGTATTATGGTGAAAATGACTTCCATTTTGTGAGACAAGTTCATCAGTTAAACAATTAGCTGCTGAGGTGGAGGCATGAAATAGGCAAGTAAGTGGGTACAACCTAAGTTGGAATTTTCTCAGTGAATGAGGCAGACAAAGAGACAGTAGGACTAGGGGATGTGGAAGTGAATAATTACAGATCTGAATCACGGAACTGGAAAATAGAGAAATAAAGATATACATGAGGGTAAAAGTGGTTAGAATTCTAGCTTTTAATTAACATACTACACATGTTATATTGCAAAAAGGAAAATCATTATTTTTATATACATACGCAGAGTAGAACAGTAAATATTGATCAAAACAAATGAGATTCTATAATTTAATATTTATGTTATTGAATCTTACTCATTTGTATGGCAGCAAAAATAATGCTTGGGTAGATATTTGCCTTGAATAACATTCTGAAACAGATCCAACTGCTCTAATTCACCTCAGACCCCTTAAGTATAAGTGAAGAATATCAATATTTGAAGGTTTTTTTAATCTATTATAATTTGTGGGCTTTTTCATTTTTAAGTACCAAATAAGCATATATTTGCACAGATAGGTCATTCCTATCTTAAAATCTATATAAACATACCAGATTTTGTACTAGTCTTAAAAATTTCTAGCATTCAATAAATGTTACATAAAGCAGCACTAAAAATATCTAAATTAAAACTTAACTCCTCTAATATTAAAATTTCATACTTGAATTTGTTAACATGATAGGTTTGGCTAATTTTCTTTAACAGTCTTAATTTTAAAATCATCAAAGTTGTGATTTTAGTCACAAATAGTTTTTCTCATTATTTATTATTCTTACGCTGACTGCTTCCATCTTCAGTTGTAGTTTTTAGATTTTATATTTAATAGAAAAAAAATAAAGAAATTTGGGATTTCATCCTTTATAAAATATTTTGAAATATTATACTATATGGGAATAATACAAGTGTGTAAATAGCTTGATAGAAATAGAAGTAAAGATGGTAACATTTTTTAAAACACACTAGAAAACAAATCCAGAGTTTGACTGTTACAGTGTTGCTTAAGAATGAGGCTTTAGAATCTGGTTTGTATCTAAGTTCCAGGCCATACTAATTTTATGAATTTACTAATTTACTTAGTTTCTGTAAACTTTAGTTTGCTAATATTTAAGTTGGAAACAATAATAATATTAATCTCTCATAATTTCACTGGCATTTAAACATTTCATGTAAAGTTTGAAACTGTAATTCCTTATTCCTTGTAAGTGCTTAAAATTATTTTTGTTATCACTATATTAAGATGACATGAATAAAGTCAATCTCTTGGTCTTAAACACTATCCTGGCTCAGAACACACGAAAATAGGTCCTACACTGACATTTTCTTAGACTCCATAATTAATTAACATATATTTATTTAGTATGTATTTATGCTAAGCTTTAGCAGAATTGTTATACTGAATAAATTAAAATAACATATTATCAAATTAAAAGATCTAGAAATAAAATGGGTTATTACAAACTACAAGTTCATTGTAGCAACATTCAAAGAAAAATATTTTATATTACCTTTTAATTTATGGATATAATATTCATAGCAAACCAGTACATACATACCCCATTTTATTGTTTCACTTTATTGAGCTTTGCAGATACTTTGCTTTATACAATTGAAGGTTTGTGACAACCCTGTGTCAAACAACTCTACTGGAATAATTTTTCCAACAGCATGTGCTCACTTTGTATCTCTGTCACATTTTGGTAATGCTCTCAATACATCAAATTTTTTCATTATTTTTACATCTGTTATTGTAATCTTGTGATCAGTGATCTTTGATATTACTATTATACTTGTTCTGGGGTGCCACAAATTGTGCCCACATAGGATAGAGAACTTAACTGATAAGTGTGTGTGTACTGACAGCTCTACTGATTATTCCTCCATTTCTATCCCTCTTCTTGGGAAAGGGGCCTCTCTAATCACTGAGACACAATGATATTAAAGTTAGGCCAGTTAATAACCCTACAATGGCCTCTAAGTGTTCAAGTGAAAGGAAAAGGTATATACCTCTCACTTCAAATGAAAAGCTAGAAATTATTAAACTTAGTGAAGAAAGTTATAAAAGCCAAGATAGGCCAAAACATGGTCTCCTGTGCCAAATGGTTGGCTAAGCATGAAAGCAAAGGAAATATTCTTGAAGAAATTAAAAGTGCAACACCAGTGAACACATGAATGATAAAAACCAAAAAAGTTTTATTGCTGATATAATGAAAGTTTGAGTGTTAAGGGCAGATGAAACCAGCCACATTCTCTTATGCTAAAGAAGAGGAAGGCTCTAACTCTCTTTAATTCCATGAAATCTACAAGAATGTTAGAAAGCTGCAGAAGAAAAATTTGAAGCTAATAGAGGCTGATTTATGGGGTTTAAGGAATGAAGGCATCTTCATAACATAAAAATGCAAGATAAAGCAGCAAATGCTTACGGAGAAGCTGTATCAAGTTATCCAGATGACCTAGCTAAGATAATTGATGAAGGTGGCTACACTGAACAATAGATATTCAATATAAATAAAACAGTCTTCTATTGGAGTTTTGTACAAACTCAGGTAGAAGCAGAGGCCTAGCTTGAATTAAGGGTTATACTCAGTTTTTACCACATTATCGAAAAAAAGGGCACCAGCTTTGGAAAGAGATATTATACTAATAAGCTGGTGAAAAAAGAAGAAGAGGAAGAGGAAGGGGAAGAAGAAGAAAAAGAGGAGGAGGAAGAGAAGGAAGAAGAATAGGAAAAGGAAGAAATGGAAGAAGAAGATCTTGAGTGATTTGATGCTTTAAAAAAAAAATAAAGTTCATTTTCTTTGGGGTGGAGCTAGTGAGAAGGCACCAGGTTTCTATGGCTTCTTCTAATTCTTATTGCTTAAAGTATGAGTATGTCGCTTATCCATGCTTCTGTTTACTAAGTATTAAAATGGGTAGAACTGTTTACTTAACTACCTCATGGATGTTTTAAGGCATATTGAGTTAAATTTCATAAAATATTTCCTGGGCTCAAAATTTGGGGCCTATTTGTAATGTCAGTGTGACACTCAGCATTTTGTTCACGCAATGCTTTGATAACTAAACTAGAAAACAAAGGTTAAGTACCTCTCTTCTAGATCTGGGCAGGCAACACTCTTTCAGATCATTCTGTGGCTTCTGTATTTATAAAAAGATTACTTTCAAAAGGTTACTGCCCATTGACAATGTACCTGGTCACCCAGAAGTTCTGATGGAGATGTACAAAGAGATGTTGCTTTTCATGTCTGTTAAAACACCATCCTTTCTGCATGTTATGAATCTATTAGTAATTTTGAATTTTGAGTCTTATTATTCAAGAAATAAATTTTCTAAGGCTATAACTGCCATAGATAGTGGTTTCTCTAATGGATCCAGGCAAAGTAAATTGAAAACCTTCTGGAAAAGATTTGCCATTTTCGATGCCATTAAAAACATCTACACTACATATATATATATATATATATATATATATATATATATATATATACCCCTACATAAACAAGAGTTTGCAGGAAGTTGATTCCAGCCCTCATGGATGACTTTGAAAGGTTCAAGACTTCAGTAGACGAAGTCACTGCAGATATGGTAGAGTTAACAAGATAACTAGAATTAGAAGTGGATCCTAAGAATGTGACTGAATTGCAGAAATGTTATAATAAAACTACAGCTAATGAGGACATGATTCTTATGGATATACAAAGAAAGTGTTTTCTCAAGAAAGAATCTTCCTGTGGTGAAGATGCTGCAAATATTGTTCAAATGACAGCAAAGGATTTAGAATATACATTATTCATAAAATTAGGGGATAAAACAGTGGCAGGGTTAGAGATGGTTGACTCCCATTTTGAAAGAACTTCTGCTGGGGGTATAATGCAATCAAACAGCATGACAAGTTACAGATAAGTATTTTATAAAAGGAAGAGTCAACTGATGAAGGAAACCTTATTTTTGTATTATTTTAAGAAATTATCTACTCGGGAGGCTGAGGCAGGAAAACTGCTTGAACCAGGGAGGTGGAGGTTGCAGTGAGCCAAGATCATACCATTGCACTACAGCCTGGGCAACAGAGAAAGACTCTGTCTCAAAAATAAATAAATAAATAAAATTAAAAAAAAAGAAAAGAAAAAGAAAAAAAGAGAAATTAGTCACCCTAACCTTTGCAGGCACCACCCTGATCAGTCAGCAACCATCACTACTGAGTTAAAATCTTCCACGAGCAAAATGATTGTGATTAGCTGAAAGTTCAGGTGGCTCTTAGCATTTTTTAGCAAAAAAGTATTTTTTATTAAGATTTGTACATTGTTTTATAGACATAATGCTATTGCACAGTTAATAGGCTATATATAGAGTGTAAATTTAATTTTTATATGCATTGGAAAAAAATTTGTATGACTTGCTTTATAGCAATATTTGTTTCATTATGATGGTCTGGAACCAAAGCAGGAATATCTCCGAGGTAAGTCTCTATATTTTGAATGTTATATATAACATACAAAAATTCAACCTAAGTAAATGGATAGTATAATGAGTTTTTAAAAATGAATACAGTCGTGTAAACACCCTCGCCTTCAAGATATATACATAACATAGTCAGAGTTCCCTTATGCCCTGTAGAATCCACCCTCTTCTTTCAATACGAGATGCTAGCTACCAGTAGTAAGTTAAGCTTTTCTTTCATTTTTATTTCTGAGATATTTAAAAGTTATACACCGTTGCAAACATGATACAGAATTCTTGCAATGTCCACACCCAGACTCTCCTCTTTTTAACATCTCAAATGACTGTAGAACACATATTAAAACTAAGAAAATTTACTAAAACTTCACCAGTTTATCCATCAATATCCCCTCTATATTTTAGGAGCTAATCTCCAAGCCAGCTGTGCATCTAATCATCATGCCTCATGGGGGAATTCTTTGAGAACATGTAATAATTATTCTTCTGGGGGTGAAATTTTTGCACAATAATTTTTGCAACTATTTCAATCTAAGTCATGGTAATTATTACTATATATTCTAATATTGATTTTCTATTTTTCTTATTCTTTTTCTGCACTTAAAGTTTCATTTATCATAACATATACTTCAATTTGGTTAGCTTTACCAAACTAAGAAATATCTCATTTTCTGTGCTTATGCAATTTCTCATTTAACTTTATAATGCATGCAGGTGATTAGAGTACAAAACTCCAATGAATTCAAAACTCTAAATTCAGATCAGCTCAACCTTTTGCAAATAGATGAGTTAAATAATCTGTCATATTGCTGTCAATACTGTCAATCTTCCATGTTGCTTAAGGGGGTGGGAATCAGTATTTCACAAGTCCTAATTTTTGCTAATTGTTTACAAAAATAAAAATGTTCCCCATACATTTAATGCATATATGCATTTTAAATGCCACACATTTCACAGGCTTTAAAACTTTTTCCTCCATTTAATTCTCAAAAGTAAAAATTTGTTGTTAAAAGATGAGACTTACACATGTATAAGGAGTGAAACATGGAGTAAGAAACATGTCTTCTCAGTGACATCTAGTAATTTTTAAAATGTCTCTTAGATTGCCAGAACACAGTGTAATTTGGTCACAAACTACCTGGATTTAGTGAAAGGACCCAAGTTAAGGACACACTCCCCAACAAACCATCCTTATTTCAGATGCAACCACAAGTTTGAGGGTCCCTAAGCCATGCATTTTCCCAACAAACAGGCTATGAATTCAGAGATTCCCACAGCCCCATCAGGTTCAATGATTTTTAAAAATAGCTGACAGAACTCAGACAACTGTTATGTACCCATGATTAGAGTTATATTTTAAAATATACAAATCAGAATTAACTAAATGAAGAGACACACACGATGTGGTCTAAAAAGGTCTGGAATTCAGAGCTCCCATGTCTCTTCCCCATAGAATCAAGATGTGTCACCATCTAAGCATATGTATGTGTTCGTCAATCAGGAAGCACACCTGAGCCATGTGTCTGGAGGTTTTATTGGACAAACATAGACTTAATTAAATCATTGGGTATGTGACCAAACTCAATCTCCAGCTCCCCTCTTCTCTCTGGAGAAGTTTGAGGTGATATCACCTGGCTCACACATGGTCTTTCTGGTATGACCAGGCTTCATCCTGAAGGATCTCATTAGCACAAATTTAGATGCAGTGGAAAACAGCACCATAAATAACAATGACACTCCTATCACTCAGAAGATTTTTTGTATTTAGAAGCTTTCTACCAGAAAGCCTGGGGAAAAATTAGACAATTTTTAAAATATATTATATTAGCAGAAGTTAGATAAATATATGAAGGAAGACTCTAAAAAGCAAGTATACAAAAATAATGCTAAGATGTGTCACTATGAAGATTAGGAGACTATTGCCAAACAGGTAATTTACCATTTGTATATCGTAAATAGAAAGAGAAAGAAGTAGGGAACCATAAATATTATAGATACTCTTTTCATTTCTGTTGTGATGTAAGGTGCTTGGAAGTTGCCACTTCATTCTAACAAAGGGTAAAAAGCTAAACAACCTGAAAAAATAACAACTCCTCTTAACAAAAGAAGCGAGATCACAGGGCAAACTACTACCTCCCAAATTGGAGAAACCAACAGGCAAATACAGAGAAATACAATTTACTACAGCAAGAACCCACAAGGGGAGACCTTCCTTGGAACCAGTGACAGGTAAGAAAACCCGAAATATAACTGACAAATTTCTGGAGACCCAGTGTGGAAAATTCAGAGTTAAAACTCCAGAGGAGATCACTCATACTGGGGCTCCCACAGTTTTATGAGTATTACCTCTAGGAACTCTACAAGGTACTTAGAATGACTACTAGAAAAAAACTGCCATGTTCTTCTAGCAAAAACAAAGCAAAACAAACAAACAAACAAAGGGGGTAAAGGAAATATTTTGAAATATGCCAGAGAAGTATCTTGTCTTTAACAGGGTCTGCCCTCAGTAAAAACATGTTAACCAGAGCTTGAAGTGCTGGTGTTTTATCAGAGACTAACTGACCTGAGAAAGGGAAATACTCAGCTCCCATAAGATACGCCAATTCATGTGGAGGAAGAAAAACACCCAATTCAAATTCCCTCTAACCTTCCAAGTAGCAAAAAGGAAATATCCCAATGCTGTCCTCTATAGATACCTTGTCTTACAAGAGGAAAGAAGGTGACTGAGGAGCACATGCAAAATGTATATTCTAGAAGTACATCCTCAGTACATTACTGAGACTTAATCATAAAACACAGAATGCTAACTCTACCCCTACACCTTGCCACCACATTTCTTTTTTTTTTTTTTTTTTT
>NW_016107514.1:6762115-6797754 GCF_001604975.1 Cebus imitator
AGTAGAGACGGGGTTTCACCATGTTGACCAGGATGGTCTCGATCTCTTGACCTCGTGATCCACCCGCCTCAGCCTCCCAAAGTGCTGGGATTACAGGCTTGAGCCACCACGCCCGGCCGCCACCACATTTCTAATGGCATATTTGTATGGTTTCTTTTATTCAGAACATCATGTCCAACTCTCAAGAAAAAATTATAAGACATACTAAAAGGCAGATAACACTGTTTGAAAAGAAAGAACAAGCATCAAAACCAGAATCAGGTATGGGAGGGATGCTGGAATTATTTGACTGAGAACATAAAACAACCATGGCTAATGTGCTAAGGGTTCTAATGGATAAATAGACAAGAATTAAGAACAGATGGACAATGCAACCAGAGACAAATTAATTCTAAGAGTTATTTTAAATGCTATAGTTACAATGTATTGCCACAGAAGTGAAGAATGTCTTTCATGGTCTAATTATTAGACTGGACAGGTATAAGAAAAAAATATCTGACTTGAGCTTGAAAAGAGTACAACAAAAACCTCCAGAAATGAAAAACAAAGGGAAAAAAATGTAGCAGAATATCCAAATACTGAGGGACATATATTTAACACACACATAATGGGAACACCACAGGAGAAGAAAGAGAGAGAGGGAGAAAAAAAAATAGAAAAATATTTGAAGCAATAATGACCAAGAATTTCTGTAAATTAATGTCAGACACAAAACCACAGATCTAGAAAGCTCAGAGGACACCTAGAAAATAAATAACAGAAAAACAATTCCTATACACATTATTTATACATTGTAGAAAATCAAACATAAAGATAAAATTCCATAAATAAAGATGTCAGCAGAAAAAGCTGTGATTTTCTCCTTACTTGAATATATATAAACCAAACATATAATCTGCTATTCCTGCTGACATAAATCTTTCTCAACAATACCCAGAGGTGTTTTTTTTTTAAATAATAAATTTCAGAATACTTGGAAAAATAATGAAGCAATTTAATAAAAATATAAAGGAAAATGTTATAAGGAAGAAAACTCAAACAAAAAAGCAAGACATTGATGTTGAAAGTATATGCAGCCAAGAATTTAAAAAGTGATTTGAACAGTGTAATATCAGAATGAGAACCTTACCTTGGATATGAACAATGTAACTTTTGAAAACACAGTAATAATTAACAAATATCAAGGGAAATATCTGGCATTAGCAAATTAGTTCTTCAGAAAGAAGACATATTTTTATGCTGTGCAGTCAATGTTCCTGTGTAATGGTTGAAGGGTACCAAGAAAAGAGTCATTGAACTTGACTTCAGATCAATAAAAGTTATACTGCTTGAAAGAAAAAAAAAAGAGAAAATACATTTTTAAAAATAAACAGAACTTCAGCAGTCTATGGAGGCAATATTAAAATGTGTAATGTAAGGATAATAGAAGATTTCATGAAATGGTGGTTTCTACTTTTATGTAAAGTGATACAATGCTATCTCTAAGTAGAATATGAGAAGAGAAGAATATAGGAGTATCACTTCTAGGTAGGATATTGCAAGTTTCAAAAGGACATCATCCCCATCCAAAAACGAAAGGCTGGGTGATCTAAAAAGTCATAATTTTTCTTGAGAGTATCCGAGAGCTAACATTAAAAGCAAACATATGAACTTTACTCCCAAGAACTTAGCATAAACTCTCCAAGTATAAGTGAAATATACTTACTATTTCACCCTTGGAAGAACACAGAAGAAAAAGCTGGGCACCATTAAAATAGGAGAAAGTAGCTAAAAACTGTAAAGCTTGAGAGGATCACTCAACACAATAGTTAGAAACTCTGTTTACAACAAATAAGCAAACAAAAAATATGCTTTCACTTGAAAGATCTTTTCCACATGCATCTAACCTTTGCTCGTGACAAACATTGTGGTCAGTGTTGGAGATGGGACAGAGTCATTTTAAGTGGTACACAGGAACAAAAGCAATGCCCATCTCTAGACTTGTCTGTCATCAAAGTAAAAGGCGTAACTGAAGGAAAACAACCTGCCCTGTGGTTCTAAAACCCAGGAAATGATTGGGTGGCTATAGAAGCAAAATGTATCTTTTTTTTTTTTTTTTTGAGGACAGGATAGTAAATCTCCCTATCCTCAATATAAGTCTTATCTTGTACGAAGCCACAAGCAACCTGGGTCGACTGCTGAGGGACAGACAGAAAGCTCTCCAGTTCCCAATCAGAGAAACACACTCTGCTTCTGTAGAAGTAATAATCCAAACAGGAGTGTGTGCCTGGAAAGGAGAAAAAAGAAGACTGCACCTATAAGGTTATAAACTTGAAATCCAGGTAATATTAATCGCTATTTATTGAGATCTCTGCAATGACAGAGTATATTGGGATTTTCATGTAAGCGATTTAAATCCATAACAGAACACAAGGCAGATGATACTCCATCCTGTAAATTGATTAGCTAAGAATCAGAAAGGATAAGTAGCTTTATTGTGTTCCAACATTAAAAAGCTATGGACCTGTAACATAATATTTGCTGTGTCTGCTTTCAATGTTCTTTCAATTTTACTTCACTCTTTCCCCTCCAACTCCTTTGATACAGGGATGAAGGAGAGTTTTTCCAAAAGTGATGATGGAGGCTATGTTTATGATTTCAGAAAAAACATCAAATAGTGGAATTAGAAAATATAAGAGCAATATTGCAGAAGATAATCAGAGTGCTGGAGATCACTAATAATGGTACAATGATTGCATCTTTTAGAAACTTTTAGAAAGTTAAGAACTATTGTTTGAAAATGAAGACAGAGAATGATATATGTGGTGTAAAGTGAGAACCTGAAGTTTATTCCCGTTGATCTTTATTTTCTCTATAAAATAAGAGTTTGGGCATAATATAAAAAGAGAGAGAGAGATAATTAAATGGAAAACTTGAGAAAGTGATGAAATGTGGCTCTATTTGTTGATGGTTATGGGAACAAGATTTAACCAAAAAAATATATACGTATATATAATAAAAACAATAACTGGTATGTGGCACTGAGGGATATAAAGAAGCCATGGGGAAATGTCTAGTTCTTATTCTTATTTCCCTATTTGTTAGATTTTATAGTTCACTATTATTATTATGATTATTCAAACAATTGCCAGTCAATTTCTTCAAAAACTAATATGCTTCTTACATGAGACATAAAAGCTTCATTCAAGCAATTTTCTAAGACCAATTTTTGTCCATATTTAAAAAAATTACTCAGCCTAAAAATATGCAACTTTATGAAAGTACAATGAAAGTTTTTAAATTCAATTTTTACTACAGGAAAGACCCACTGTGAATGATTTAATGATTTTTCTGTTATATCTTGTATCCATGAATTGTCCCACCATGTCTCTATTGCACAGTCAGTAACCATTCCCTGTTTCTTTCCATTTCCTTGTACTTAATTTTCTCACTTGACAATTTTTTTTCTGATTTTGTCTCTTTGGATATTCTTCCAGCTTCAGGCTCATATGTTGCCTTCTCTACTAGATGATCTCAGAGATATTCAGCTCATAGCTCTATGGCTTAGCAACTTTATTGCAAAGAGACTTTTGATCTGGGTTTTTAAATAAGATTCATGAATTGGATACAATTTCATGTGTAGTGGTGAATTAAATAGTTGCTAATAAAGACTTCATATGGCTTAGATTGTTTCATTCAAATATACTGAATAATTTCAATCTTGGAAAAGCTAATGGATTTTTAGTTCTTTTAATTTAATACCCTTTGCCATATAGAATAAATGGTTACTTATGGACTACATTGTATAAACTTTCATCATTTACTATATTTGAATAGTTCTTGAAATTGAATTTTAAAATGAAACCTTTTTTTAACTGACAATCTTACAAGTGACTACTAAAGTAAAACTAGAAAAAAAGTTTAAAACAGCTAAACTTCTAAATTGTTCTTCCCCTATTTTTATTGCTCTCCTTAAGTGAGAAATCAGACTAGTTTTTGAAGTAAGTTGGGAAGGCATTCAACATTCGCTTTCATGTTAAATGTTCTATCTCTATATCAATTCCTTATAATAATTTAAGAAAATATAATTCTCATGTTTAAATCTTTAATCCATCTGGAGTTAATTTTTGTATAAGGCATAAGGTAGGGACCCAGTTTCAGCTTTCTGCATATGGCTAGCCAGTTTTCCCAAATCCATTTATTAAATAGAGAATCCTTTCCCCATTGCTTGTTTTTGTCAGGTTTGTCAAAGATCAGGTGGTTGTAGATGTGCGGCATTGTTTCCAAGGCCTCTGTTCTGTTCCATTGATCTATATCTCTTTTTTGGTACCAGTACCATGCTGTTTTGATTACTGTAGTCTTGTAGTAGAGTTTAAAGTCAGGTAGTGTAATGCCTTCAGCTTTTTTTTTTTTTTTTTAGGATTGTCTTGTCTTGGCTATGTGGGCTCCTTTTTGGTTCCATATTAAGTTTAACGTATTTTTTTCCCCAATTCTGTGAAGAAAGACAATGGTAGCTTGATGGGGATAGCATTTAATCTGTAAATTACTTAGGGCAGTATGGCCATTTTCACAATATTGTTTCTTTCTAACCATGAGCAAATAAAATCTAACAATGTATGATTTATATTACAACCTACTGTTTATCTCAAATACACAAATATGGATATTGGAAACTCTACTCATATATTTTATCATTAAAACAGTTAAATGAGAATTAACCACCTAATATTAATAGATGTAGATCAATAGATGCAACAATAGAATTGAATAACATTTAATAACCTTTTAAAAAAGAAAAATATAAAGTGTTTTGAAGGGAAAAAATAGTTTTCTTAACTAGACAAAATATATCAATAAAAAGACTGTGAAATATCAGCACAATGAATACAATTTAATGTCAAGAACAAAAAAAAGTGATGCCCAATTACATCACTTCTATTTAACACTGTAATCAATGTTCTAGGTAGTGTATGCAAAAGAAAAAATGCAATGCACAGTAAATAAAATGAAATAAAATCATTGGTTGACATCTCCTACATTAAAAAATCCAAAAATCAAAACTATGAAAACCCTGATAAAGTATGAGAAATTTCAGCAAGTTTACTAGATTTGAAATTATCTAAATATTTAAATATATATAATGTCTAAATATCTAAAACCAACAGATTTTATAAGAGCAACAAATAAATACATGATATAAATAAAAATAATTCTATTTATAATGGCACAACATTTGAGAAATACATAAGAATAAAGCTAAGAATAGACTTTATGGAGAAAATTATAAAAATATTGAATGGTATAAATTAAAAGTTAGATGCATAAATGTGAAATTACATCACCGTTGCAGATAGAAAGATAGCAAAATTCATTATAAGGCAGTAGAAATTAAAATTATTTGATACAATACAGATTGATTGACAAAAAGCTAAAACATAGACCTATACATGTAGAAAAATATGACATGAAAGATGAAATAAAAATGAGTGGGAAAAAGGTAATATGCTGTAGATGATGGTAAAGAATAAAATATTATCTTAAAACTACAATAATTGATTGTAAATTGCAAAGTCACAGACCAGTTGAGAATAAAAGAATTAAGAAAGTCACACCCTTAGAAAGTTAATCAAAAAGTCTGTGAGCCTGTATCATTCAAAGTGGACTTTAGAACAAAAAATATTACTGGTAGTAAAGAGGATATTTCCAAAGCTGGTGTAATGAAGAAAGTAGTAAAGGTAAAATCAGAAAGCAATATATACATGTTTTATCTACAGAAAAGCAAAAAAACAAAAATCAAAATAACCAAATAATGGTTCTTTGATTTTAAAAATTATAAATTTCTAATAAGACACTGAGAAAAAGAAGACACAAACTAACAATAGTAAGAATAGATAAGAAATTAATAGATCCTACAAAGGTTAATTAAAATCTCCCTTGTGAAGAAGGTGGTAACCTGAATAGGGAAATAACTACTAAAGATATTAATATGGTAATTACAAATCGCCCATCTATGAAAATTCAGGAAAAGATGGCATTACTGTGAAATTCTACCCAGCACTGAAGAAAGAAATAACATTAATTCTGGAATCATTCTTTTAACAAATAGAACGCATTACAACTCATTTTATGAGGCCAACATGACCTTGATAGCAAAATCAGATGTATTACAAAAACAGCAAACTCTGTGCCTGTGCCTCTTAGGCATATAAATGCAAAACTTAACAAAGCTCTATGTAATCAAATTGAGTAATAAATGAAAAAAAAATCATGATCAAGTGGGGTTTATCCTAAAAATGAAAGATTGGATAAACATTCGAAAAATTCAGTCAATGTGTCATGTACTGCTAGGTTGGTGCAAAGGTAACTGCAGTTTTTGCCATCATCATAATAGGCTAAAGTGAGAAAAGCAAAACAAAACAAAATAATATAATCATCTCAAGAGATATATAAATGTATTTGAAGAAAGTCAATACCCATTGTTCCTGAAAACTATCAGTAAATTTGGAATAGAAGAATACATTCTTATTCTGATAGACATCATTTACAGAAAAACATAAAGCGTATGCTATACTCTTCAGTAAAATATTGATTCTTCCTCTGTGATTTTGAGAGCAAGTCATTGATAACCACTTTTATTCTTTCTATTTACCATTGTATTAAAAGAACTTAGCCATGACAATAAGATAAGAAAAATAAATTAAATGCTTATATGTGAAACAAATAAATAAAACTGTCTTTATTTGTAAACAATAAATAATCTATTTAGAAAACCTTATATAATCTAGAAAAAAATGCTACTAAAATATTTTTTAACAAGGTCACAGATTACGAGTTAAGTATACAAAAATCAAAAGACTACTGTTATGCTAGCAAGGAACTAGTGACAATGAAAATAATAGCACTGTGTACAGTATTAATAAAAAGTTTATGCAGAAATCTAATATGTATGACATTAGTTTGCCAGTTGCTACAAAATGTTAATGATTAAAATCAAGAAAGATCTAAAAATTTGGAGAAATACACTGTATTTATGAACCCTCAGTAATCAACTGAATATAGTAGTCATACAAATGAACAGGATAGAATAGAGTATCTAGTTATACACATATGATAATATAAGTATTTCAATTTTAAAAAGATTGTCTTTTCAACAAATGGTACTGGATTGATTAGGCATCTATATGTATCTAACTGGTATCTAACTGGATCTTAAATATCTTTTCTATTTTTCATTTGAGTTACAGGTAAATCATTTTGTTCAATACAGATTTTCCCTCTAACATCCTGTTTTTTGACCAAATGGAAGAGAATGATTTTGAGATACAATATACTTTAGCTGTTAGACACCTTGATTTTATATTGTTCCAAAGTTTGGCATAAATCTTAGCTCTACTACTCAATTGATCTGTGACTGGGAACAACTAAATTAAATCCTCTAATCTTTGCTAAGGTGTTTATTATATGCATTTAATAAAAGCTACTTTATCTGTTTGCTGCAAGTATTATATTAACATAGTCCCCCACACTTAATAAATTGCGATTTAACATAGCTACTATTATTTCTGTAGAATTTCCAAAACATTTTATAGTATTGATATTTAAACATAAGTGAATACGCTTATTATATATTATAAATGTATAATATATTATCATACTAAAGCAATAAATTATGGTCATCAGAATTTGTAATTGACATTTAAATTTTCTAGTTGTTAGGAAATTAAATTATATTATCGTATTTCAAATTTTCCCTGAAACTTACTATGTTGCTAAATGTGTTTAATAACTACATATATTCTGGAAACCCAATCTCAACAAGCATGAAATGACAAACATTAAGTGGCCAGAGAACCCCTTTCACTTTTACTTGCACTATTTCTGGATATATTAGACTGAGTATCACAAGTGGCATGTTTTGCATCTGTAATACTGTAAACAATAAATATTTAATCAATACTGTAGGAAATACAACATAGCAACAATACAGATTTTAATAGCAAAGGAGTTTAAGCATATTAAAGAAGATGCTTCAATATACTATAATAGCTTAATATGCTTATGAATGTAATATGCTTTTTAGGCTTCTCATATACTTACCACTAAGTTAGTAAGTATCAAAGAAGAAACTGTGATCTGAAAACACCACACCTAGAATTTGAGAATTTGGCATTAGTGGTAGCCTAGCTACAATCATACATTTTGCACGTGCTAATTTTTTAATACATGAGATATTCAGTTGATTGCAAAAAAAAAACTTTATTTTTTTCCTGTTTATATTACAAAGCATTGAAGAGTCAAATTCCCATTAAAGAAATTGTCTGAATAAACATGTAGAATAGAAAATTGAAAGCCTTTATCGAAAGAAAATAAGTTTTCCAGACGTGGTGGCTCATGCCTGTAATCCAAACAGTCTGGGAGGCTGAGGTAGGAGGATCACTTGAGCCAAGGAGCTCAAGACCATCCTGGGGAACATAGCAATATCCAGCTTCAACAAGAAGAAGAAGAAAGAAGAAAGAAGAAGAAGTTGTGGAGAAGGAGGAAGAAGAGGAAAGAAAAGAGGAAGAAGAGGAAGAGGAAGAAGAAGAAGAAAGGAAGAAGGAAAAGGAGGGAGGAGAGGAAGAAGAGAGTCTCACAAATGCTCATCAGAAAAAAATTTGAGTCCTGAAACTAAATGTCTTGATTAGCTAGAACCACCCCCCACAAAACACACAAAGATTAAAAATCAATCCATTAAGCCAATTAACATTATTCAATATATTTTCCAAAATGTGATTGATCTTTTGGGGGGTATTTTATTTAAAAAAAAAAAAAAAATACCTGAGTAATTTCTCTGTTGATGTGGCTGACAACAGATACCCTATGTGCTGAAATAAAAAGGAGTTTTTATTTATAAGGATAAACAAATGCCAAATAAACTTTTAAAAGCCATTATTTCATCTCAGTGCTAATAATATCCATTACCTAAATGCTAAAATCCTTTCCCAAAAATATTTATTGTAAAATAGGAGTGTAAATGCAGCTGGACTTTATTTCTGTAATTAACATAAGAAGAGCAGTAAAGAGTTTCTTCTTAGAGAACACATGCTTTTTTCATCATCCATAAAATTAGCACTTTATGAATCATTGCTTCTTAAAGTAGTAGTATGAGATACAATACAAAATGCTACCCGAAATCTTTGAAAATGCATTCTTTCATTTATTTAGTGCATTTCTTTTAAAATTCACTTTTCTTTCTGGGTTATAGAACATTTAGTTCTTTCTGCACAACATTTCATCATGTGGTGTTCTCATTGTACCATTTTTCAGCAAATGAATATTGAATAGCAGTTACAAAGCTATTTTGATGGAGCTCTGGTTTTGAACAATGAAATTCCTAGAAAAATCAGCTATTACAATTTCCGAATGAATTGAAATGTGGCTATCTTCCACATTTATATGTATTTAGACAGTTTCTATAATGTCATATTACTTGTAGAGAACTAAGGTGGTGTGAGAAATGATTATAAAGCAGAAAATTTAGAAGGGACGATAAAGAGTCTGGCATACAGAAAAGTCCATTCTTTTTGCAATAAATGTAAAAATCACTTAAAATGTTCTGTAATAATTTGAAACAAATTATATTCGCATTCCACCAAGGTGAACAATTTTAAAGTATTACCTCTAATGAGATTTATGAAATGATGTACCAATTCAATGCCTGTGTATAAAGATGTGGGAAGGAAAAAAATGTTTGCAAAAAAACACATCTGTAATTTAGGGCTATATTCACATGTATATATGAACAAGTATCTTGTGTATGTACTTGTATCTATGTCATTATTATTAATCTAGAAAATAATCAGCATTGAAATAGAAGCAGTAACATGGCAGTAAATAACATTCATAAGGTACCTGACATGGTCAAGATAACTAAAATGAAGGAGCAAGGGCTTTACATAGACTACACACAATAGTAACGCAATATTAATAGTATAACAAGTTCAACATATCGCAAGATAACTATAGGTGTGGAAAGTTTCAGTTCATTAAATTGAACGATTTTTGACAGGTTTATAATAAGTGAAATAATGGGTGGGTGTATTATAGGCACAGGAACCTCATGAGTCCAAATAAAGATTTGGAAATATACGTTGTTAATTGGAAGTAGAATCTTTTTGACAATTGCAGATAATTTATACAAAATCAACATTTGGTATATTTTATGCCATCAAAATTACATTATTTTATACTTTCTAGGCAGATATAGGTTTTAACATGAATATAGATTGGCAATAAAAATGTAGACAAGAATTTGGAGAACGCAGGTATACAAACTAGCTCAATATTGTCAACCAGACTTTTCATTTTTATTTCAGAACTATTCCACTTTAATTCTTATTGACTTGCTTAATATTTCATAATCTGTTACTTGTCTGAATTATCTTAATAATATGTTGCTGATCATGTAATTTATCACTCATTTTTTGGCTGGTATTACATTCATACTCTTATTTTCAAAATTAAATAAAAACTCACTGGTCGCATAGCTTTTGATTAAAGGGAGAAAGGAAGGTGGCGTAAAATCATGGTGTAATGAAAATAGAAAAATTCAAAATAGGTGAGTTTGGATTCCACGTTTGTCATTTCCTACCTGTGGTCTTAGATAGAATACGTTGATTCAGCTATTTAGCCTCAGTTTTTTTTTTTTTTTTTTTTCCTTTTTTTTTTTTTTTTTTTTCTTTTTTTTTTTTTTTTTTTTGTAAATGGATTTATGTCACTGATATTCAGTTTATCAAAAATACCTGTTTCTAAAGAAATGCTTCCAAAGCCAAATCCTCAAAAGGGATGCCCGTATAAGGATATTGTGGACTCTATTTTATCCTTCATATTCTACACTGCTCCAGTTTAAAGAAACATCAATTTTGTAATATGAGAGTCCTACACAAGTTATAATCATAAAAATAAGTAGCCTGAATAGCATCTATAAAAATGGCAGAGATGGTAGATTCCAGAGCCTTTTCCTCTGCAGAAGCATTTAAAAAAAGCAAGCAAAAACTATCAGAATAAACACAGCAAATCTCTGAAAAACAGTTAAATACTTATAACAAGCAAGCAAATGCTGATCAAGGAAAAGAAAATGTAAAAGCAATAGAAAATCTGCACAGTCGTTTCATTGGTCTTTTCTCTGTGTCTTTTCCTGGTTTTGTGGGAGTCTTGAAGACAGTAGTTTTATATTCCCAGGATAAAGAGCAGGTTCCTGTTTCTGGAAGGAGCAGAGAACTAATCAAAGTATTGTGTTTCACCTGAAGGACTGAGACAAGGCACTTTTCTGTTTTGTCTAATTCAGAACTCCCTTAGGGCAAAAAAGTAAAAGGCATTTCTAAAAATTGTTGTTAGGCAAAGTATACTCTGTAGCCACCTGGGGTAAAAAAATAATAATAGCTCAAATAAATTATAGAGAACTGAATTCCTAGGAGGAAGAGCTAGAGAGAGGTATTGTTTTTTGGTTTTTTTTTTTTGAAAATTAAACCCATTCAAAGGGGCATTCAAAAGAAGCCATGTATACTGTGGATTGTAGAAAGTCATGTTGCCATCTAGGACATACTGTATACTCAGAAAAAGACAAGAAAACCTTAAGTGTTTACTTCTGGCTATTCAATAGTCTCAGTTAAGTGGGTAATGTAGATAAGGCAGAATTATAAACAGCCTTGCTAAAACTTGAAGAACTACTTCAACACAGAGCAAATTTGCAAAGATATGGTTAAATCGTATCCCTTCTCTCTTTCTCTGTCTGACTTTATTTTGGCTCCTCATTCTGGAAAATCTCTGTCAATACTAGTTGAATACACAGTATTGAGAAAAGAGAAAGAGACCACAGATGACTAATTATACACACTTCACAAAAATAATTTAGAAAGGTAGTTAGGCACACATATAAACAGACTACCAAAAGCAATTTAACAAGCCAGAGTAAAAAGAGTTTTATTTTCAGAATTACCACATTATAATATTAAAAATGTCTAGATTTCACAGAGAAATACAAAGCATTCAAAGAAACAAAAAAGTATGACCTACTGCCATAAAATGTTAACAGAGGGTGTCTCTCAGGAGGCACAGCTATTGGACTTATTTGACAAAGACTATAATTCAACTATGTGGAATATGTTCAAAAAGTTAAAGGACAATATGAACAAAGAGCTAAAGAAAACCAGGAGAGTAATGTGTGGTGATATGGTTAGGCTTTATGTCCCCACCAAATCTCATCTTGAATTGTAATCCGCAATTGTTGAGAGAGAAATTTGGTAGGAGGTGATTGGGTCAAAGGGGAGATTTCCCCCATGCTATTCTCGTGATAGTGAGTTCTCATGAGATCTTATGGTTTTATAAGTATTTGGTAAATTTCTCCTTTGCTCACTCTTCTCTTTCACGCTCTGCCATGTAAAATGTGCCTGCTGCATCTTCCACCATGATTTTAAGTTTCCTGGGGCCTCTCCAGCCATACAGAACTGTGAGTCAATTCAATTTTTTTAAATAAATTACTAGTCCTGAGTATTTTTTTATAGCAGACTAATACATGTGGTAAACAGAGACTATCAACAGAGACATAAGTTATTTTATTCAAAAAAAACCTGAAGCTGAAAAGTAAAACAAGAAATAAAAACTTCACTGGAAAAGTGAATAGAGACTAAAGAACAGAGCAATAGAATGAGAAAGAATAGAGAAAAAGAACAGAGAAAAATGAATGAAGCCTAACAGATATACAGAATACCTTTAGGTATACCAATATACATATCATATACACATAATGAAAATCTCAGAAGGAGAAAAGAGACAAATAATCTTTGAAAAAACAATGGCAAAAAACTCCCCAAATTTGATTTTAGAAAACTGACAATATGTACACATTTAGGAAACGCAATGGACTCCAAGAAGGTAAATACAAAGAAAGTAACACCAAGATACATTATAATAACATTGTCAAAAATCAAAGACTAAGGTAGAATCTTAAGAGCAGCAAGAGAGAAACAACTCATCACTTAAGATTATCCATAATAATGGAAGGTTTATTATTAGAAACCATGGACATCAGAAGGACGTGAGATGACATTTTTATAGCAAAGAAGGAAAGAAGAAAATAAAGAAAGGAAAGGAGAAAGGAAGGATGGAATGAAAGGAAAGAAGAATTCAAAAGAAAATTTCTACATCTGGGAAATTATCTTCAAAAATAGAGAAGAAATTAAGGTAAAAGACATTTTCAGATAAACAAAAGCTGAAGAAATTTGTCACTAGTCAATCTGTCCTATAAGAAATGTTAAAGGAAGTCCATAAGGTTAATTAGAAATAACAATTAACAGGAAACTCAAATAACACAAGAAGAAATTAAAATACTCTGGTAAAAATGACAACATGGGCAAATATAAAAAGGAATATTGTTGTATTTTTGATTTTTAACTTCTCTATTATTTCCTAAGTGATTTCACAGACAACTGCATAAAACAATAATTATAAAGCTATGTTAATGGGCACACACAATATATAAATTGTGACAATAACAAAATAAAAACAAAGATAAATATGAGCAGAGTTTTTGTGTGCTGTTAAGCATAAGATTAATTTAAGCTAGATTGTTATAAATTTAGGATATTAATATTATTTCTCATAGTAATCTCTATGAAAAAATATAAAAAATGTACACACACAAAAATGAGAAGAAATCAAAATGGTACACTACAGAAAATTAAAAATAAAAGAAGGTAAAGAGAAACAAAAAAAAAATACAGAAAACATGCAGAAAACAAATAGCCATGTTTTAGAAGTCATTCCTCCTCCTTCAATTTTTTTTAATGTAAATGGATTAAATTCTACAATCAAATGGCAGAGGTTGGTAGAATAGATTAAAAGAAAACACATGCTTCAATTATATGCTGTGTAAAGAGACTCATGTTAGAGCCAAAGACACAAATAGGCTGAATGTAAAAGGATGGAAAAAAAAATCCTCAGAACTGGGGATGGCTATACATGTTAAGTATCCCTTATCCAAAATGCCTAGAATCAGAAAAAAAATCAGATACCTGATTTTTTCAGATTTTGGAATATTTGCATTATTCTTAACGGTTTAGTATGTCTAATCTTAAAATATGGAAATGCCCAATGCTCCAGTGAACATTTTCTTTAAACATTACACTGACACTCAAAACAGTTCAAATTTTGGAACATCTCTGATTTCAGATTTCTAAATTAATAGTACCAGACAAAATAGACAAAAAACCTGTTACAACACACAAAGAACATTATGTAATAATAAAAAGTAAAATCATGAAGAAGATGTGACAAATGTAAATACATATGCATTAGAGGCAGACCCCAAATTAAAAGCAAACATTTATATAATTGAAGAAGAAAACATACTATGGTCCAGTGCTAGTTAAGACTTCAATTCCCCACTTTCAATAATGAACAGAACTTCTATAGAGAAAATAAATTAAAAGTTGAGGACTTGAACACTATCATAAACCACCAATAACTAAAATACACTAACACACAGACATACACTCATCAATGTGCCCTACAATAGCACAATAAACATTTTATTCACAAACCATATAATATTCTTCAAGATAAACTGTATGTTAGTCCACCAAACATGTCTCAGTAAATCAAAGATGATGTAATGCATACAATTTAATAACCACAATAAAATGAAATATAAATCAATAATAAAAGGAGTAACAAAAAATTCCAAATATTTGAAAATTAAGCAACACACTATGATATAGTGTGACTCTGTGTTCCCACCCAAAACTCATTGCAATCCCCACCTGCCAAGGGAGGGACCTGGTGGGGGGTAATTGTGACATAGTTAAAAAGAAATCACTTAGTCAGATATCAAGGGTATGGGAGTCCTCAGTAAGGCTTTTCTTTTTAATGAAAACAGCCCCAAATCATTTTCTAATAAACAGTAGCCTGTAAAGTTGAGCTGCAGATAATATAGACAAGCAAGCTGGGAGCTTGCACAGGTAGATGCAAGGAACTAGGAATTAGACATGTTCAAGATGGCAGCTCCATTTTCCCTTCTCTGCCAGCCATATGTACTGTAAGGAGCAGACAAGATGGTGCCAATCAACTGGAAAGCCATTTGCATAATAAGATTAGGGTGGGAGGGATCAGCCTTCCCTAGAGCGCTATGTAAAGGTCATATACAATCAAACCAATCCATGAGCTCTGTGTAAATCAGACACTGTCTCCTCAAACAGGACTAAAAAATTCAGTGCATTGGCCACCATCCAATCTTTCTACTTGGAGACCCCTTCCTCCATGGAGGAAGCTGTTTTTCTTTCTTTTCTACCTATTAAACCTCTGCTCTTAAATTCCTCATGTGTGTCCTTGTCCTAGATTTTCCTGACACACAACAAGGAACCCCAGGGTACATACCCCAGGAAGCATAGCTGTTTCGTAATGGGGGCTTGTCTGGGATGCCAAGGTACAACATTCATCAAAACAGTGAGATTAGCAGACTCTAATTCCATCCTTTCATTTTGAATCTCTCAGCCTCCATTTTAGAACCAAATTAAACCAAATGTTAAGCCCCCTTAAGTCATTTAAAAATGATTAACATGGCTGCCAGCCTTAGAAGACTTGGGGAGCAGGCTTGGTGGGGAGAACATGGAGAATACCCTAGTACCCACAGGTTGCTGGGCATATTGTTCATGTTTAAACCAGCTTTCTTTCATGGAGGACTTAGCCATCACATGTGACTGGAAGAAGTCCTGGGGCAACTGAGGATTTCTGGTCAGGGCTACCCCTAGGTGTTATCCAAAGGCTTCTGTACTTACTCCAGCCTCTGACTGCCCCAGTGCAGTGTTGGCAACAGGATCTCCACCTTTTCCTCTCTGTATATGCAATGTGTGGGAAGTTTTACAGTTCAGGGACATAATCTTGTTTGGCAAGATTAGGGAATGTTGCCGTAACCAGGGATATAGCTCAAGAGAAGGCCCCTTTGTGATTTTCTAGGAACAGAGGACAACACTTCACCCACAATAAGCATCTCTGTCACCCCTTGGTCTAGAGCACACGTGGCACATCCAGGTCTCTCAGCCCTTGGCGTGGAAAGCACATGACATTTCCAGGTCTCTCCCTGCCCTTGAGCTGGAGAGTATATGGAATGTCAAGGTCACTCTGCCTTTGGTCTAGAGAGCACATGATATTTCAAGGTCAACAGCACCACCTAGTGGAATAGGAATTCTCTCCATGAGGCGCATTGTCGGCAAATTATTGGTCCTTCGCGGAAGCATGGTAGCCTCCCGACTCTCTCCCCTTTTTGTGCCTCTCTATTAAAAGACAGGCTTCATGTTGTTTTTGTAAATGGGAAAATTCTGTCTTCAACAACTAGAGCTAAAACATCCTCCAAAGGCAAATTTTAGTCTCAAACTGTCCCATCAGGAAGAAAATGGCCACTTGGTCTCTATGTTCTTTTAAGGTACCTATTCTGCCTCTAATTAGAGTGATACTTAATTAGTAAGGGAATTTGAAGTTTGGAAGTCAACCAAAACCATTCTCTAAAGATAAACGTTTCAGCACTGGTTATAACAGCAGGATATAGAGCCCAATCTAGCATGCCCCCTCTATTAAAGGGGTCTTGACAAAGTATTATGTTGTTTCTCTTGAGATCTGTTTTTTTGGGGGAGGCAGGCAGGTCACACAAGTCTAGGAATTCAAAGAGAAATCATAAGCACTGGACTAGAGCCACTTGGGTGAGCATGACTAACCTCAATTTCTTATTTTCTCTGGTTCCATGGCTCGGGGTCATGCCTGTAACCATGAGAGGAACATTCAACAAGATGCCAGGACCCAGGAACCATGGAGGGAAATCATCAAGAAGGACAACCCCACTGCCTTTCTCTCCACCCTGGGTCACACCTAAAGGAAGGAAACTAAAGGGGGCCCTTTTCTTCACTTTTCTTTATCATCTTTGGCCTGTATTCCCCTGGAGTGAATTCTGAAGCACAGGACCCTTTTAACCCTAAGACTTTTTTTTTTTCTTTTTTTAAATTATACTTTAAGTTCTGGGGTACGTGTGCAGATCTTGTAGGATTGTTACATAGGTATACACATGCCATGGTGGTTTGCTGCGTTCATCCCCCCATCATCTACATTAGGTGTTTCTCTTAATGTTATGCCTCCTCAATATCCCCACCCCCTGCTAACCCTCTGCTAGCTCTCCCACCCTCCCTGTGTCTATGTGCTCTTATTGTTCAACTCCTACTTATGAGTGAGAGCATGTGGTGTTTAGTTTTCTGTTCCTGTGTCAGTTTGCTGAAAATGATGGTTTCCAGCTTCATCCATATCCCTGCAAAGGACATGAAATCACCCTTTTTTATGGCTGCATAGTATTCCATGGTATGTATGTGCCATATTTTCTTTATCTAGTCTATCATTGATAGCATTTGGGTTTAAGAAAAAGTAGTTCATTTTCTTTTCCACAAAGGTATGGCCTTCTTACCCTCTTGAACCAGCCTGGTCTATGGAAGGAAGGCTTAATTTTAATAATCTCAAACAATTATATCTTTTCTGTGCACAGGAGGGCACATGGCTTGAGGTACCTTATATACAGGCATTCTTTGTCCTATGAAAAACCCCAGAGCTTTGTAAGTATTGCACAATCGACCTAGGCCTGTTAGCAATCACAGCAGGCAGGCCTAAAGGGAATGATTCTCCAAGACTAGAAAAGCAACTTCTGGGTGAGCCATCTAAGGCAGCTATTGGGTACCCCACCTCTTCTAGATCCCCGTATCCAGGGCCTTCTCTAACCACACCACCAGCTCTTCCACTTTCACTAACTCCAAAATTTCTCACTCCCCTACAGGAAATGCCCAGTGGAGGTGAGGCCACTAAGGCTCAAGTTCCCTTCCAATCGCAGGACCTTAGGCACATAAAGGGAGACTTAGGCCAATATTCTGATGACCCTGAAAGATACACAGAAACCTTTCAAAATTTAACTCAGGTATTTGACGTCTGAATGAAGGGATGTTATGCTGCACTTAAGCCAAAACTTAACTGCAGCTGAGAAGCAGGCAGCAATACAGGCATCAGAGAAATCAGAGATGAGTAATATTTCGCCTATACTAGGCCTAAAAGGAAAATACAAAACAGGGAAAGTGTGTAAACATCATTCCCAATAGGAAGGGAAGAAGTTCCTTTTGGTAGTTCTAATTGGAACATCATTGACACTACAGATGAATGGAAAAGGAAACATTTTTCTTAAATGTTCATATTGAACGGCCTATGAAGAACTATGGCCAAATCTCTTAATAAACTGTCTATAATAAACCAAGAGCCAGAAGAGAATCCCACAGCCTTTATAAAAAAACAGAGAGAGGCACTGATAAAGCATACCTCCCTATCCCCTGAGTCAGTGGAGGGACAGCTCATCCTGAATGACAAGTTTATTATATATGCAGCTCCCTATATTAGAAGGAAACTACAGAAGTAAGCTATAGGATCAGATATCACCTTAGAGAACCTTATGAAGGTAGCCACCTTGGTCTTTTATATTAGGGACAAGGAGGAAGTCCAGGAGAAAGAGATGAAGCAAGAGAAGGACAGAAACTCTAATAACTGCTTTGCAGGCTTGCAAAGTCCAGAATCTCTGAGGTGTCTCTGCTAGTTGCTATTGGTGCAGCAAGTCGGGGCACTTTAAGAAGGGGTGTCCAGGCAGCAATAAGAAAATATCATAACCCTGTCTAGCATGTGTTGGCAACCACTGAAAATTGGACTGACCCTGGAGATGAAAGTTACCAGGTTCAGAACCAGCCTTACCGATGGTCCAATAGGACTGATGGGTCCCAGGGTTCAAACCCCCAGCTCTGGTGGCTAAAACCATCATTACAGCACAGGAGCCCCAAGTGATTCTGGAAACTGAAGGAAAGAAGGTAGATCTCCTTCTGGACACTCAAGCCAGCCTCTATCCTCCCCTCTCTAATCCAGGCCTCCCCTTTTCCCACAGCATGACTGACGGGAGTCTCAGGAAAGACTAATGTGATATTTTTTATAATTCCTTAGTTGCAAATGGGGAAACCTATTATTTACACATGCCTTTTTAATCATGAAAGCAAGCCCTACTTCTTTATTAGGTAGAGACATGGGTGCCAGTATCCTTGTAGCCCCAAGACAATCTTTTTGTCTCACCCTAGTGGAAGCTAATATCAATTCAGAAGTGTGGGAAATGCAAGGAAGAATAGGTCAAGCTGTAACTGCTAGGCCTGTCCAGATCCATTTCAAGAATCCCACTTCTTTTCCTAACCAGAAAGGAAACCCTCTAAAGCCAGAGGCTATCAAAAGTTTAGAAGTTATTATTAATAATCTGAAGATGTGGGACCTCCACAAACCCTGTAACAGCCCCCCACAGCACCCCAATATTGGGAGTGCAAAAACCTAATGGGGAATGGAGACTAATTCAGGGCCTCCAATTCATTAATGAGGTCATAATCCCAATCCATATGGTAGCTAATCCCTATACATTGTTAACCCAGATACCTGAGGGAACTAAATGGTTTACAGTCCTAGATTTAAAGGGTGCCTTCTTCTGTATATCATTACATCCTGACTCTCAACACCTGTTTGCCTTTGAAGATTGCTCTCACCAAACTGCCCAGTTAACATAGATGGGTGCTGCCTCAGGGATTTCAAGATAGCCTTCATTTTGTTCTGGACAGGTCTTGTCAAAAGACCTCTCTGAGTTTTCCCATCCTCAGTCAAGGTTTTGCAATATATGAATGATATTCTGCTCTGCGCCCCAACTAAGAAAGCTTCTCAGAAAGGCACTGAAGCTCTTCTTAATTTATTAGCCAACAGAGGATATAAGGTTTCAAAATCTAAGGTTGAGCTTTGCAAAACCTCAGTGAAGTACCTAAATTAAGTGCTGTCTGAAGGGACCAGAGTATTAGGAGAAGAAAGGATTAAGCCCATTTCTTCCTTCTGCCTCCAAAATACAAATTACAGAATTTTTCAGGCTATAGATACCTGAGTATGGTGAGATAGTTTGTTCTCTGTATCACCTCATAAGAGAAACTCAAGTAGCTAAAACTCATCTTCTAACCTGGAAACCTGAAGCTCAACAGGCCTGTAACCATCTAAAGCAGGAACTAGTTTAGGCACCAGCTTTCAGCCTCCCTGTAGGAAGAGGCTTCAGTCTGTATGTATAATAAAGGAAGGAAATGGCCTTGGAAGTCTTAACACGGGCCCGAAGACCAACTCAACAGACAGTGGATTACCTGAGAAAAAGATTTGGTGGCTAAAGGATGGCCAGCATGCCTCTGAACCATTGCCATCATGGCTCTACCAGTCCTAGAAACCTCCAAATCAACCCTGGGAAATGACTAAACTGTTTATACCCCACATAATGAGATGGGATTACTGTCCTCTAAGAGAAGCCTTTGGTTGACAGCTGACTCCTTAAATATCAAGCTCTGCTGTTAGAGGATTTCCCCATCCAGTTAAAGATTTACTCTTGCTTAAACTCAGCCACTTTCTTCCCTGAGGGAACTGGGAAACTAGAACATGGCTGTAAACAAGTTGTAGTACAAGCCTATGCAGCCAGGGAAGATCTTGGAAAAAACCCTGGAGAATTGAGACTGGACCCTCTTCACAGATGCAAGCTCCTTTGTAGAGCAAGGAGTCTATGAAGCAGGTTACGCAGTAGTCACTCTGAATGATGTTACTGAAAGTGTGTCTCTCTCTCCAGACACAAGCTTTCAAACAGCTGAGCTGATAACCCTAATAAGAGCTCCTGAGTGAAACAAGGGAAAGGTGGCTGATATTTACACTGACTCCAAGTATGCTTTCCGAGTTCTCCATGCTCATGCTGGCACTTGGAAAGAAAGGCACTTTCTTACTGCCAATGATCTCCTATAAAATACCATTAGGAAATTAACAAGTTTTTATCCTGTTTTCCTCCCATGAAAGGTAGCAGTGATACATTGTAAGGGACATCAGAAGAGAGTAGATGAAATAACCAAAGGAAACAAGCTAGTTGATCAGGCAGTCAAGTCAGCGGCAAGGAAGTCTCGTGGCATCAACACACTTGAAACCCCCCTACCTTGGGAAGGCTCTATCAGAGAAACCAAACCTGAGTACTCCCATGCAGAAATAAAGTGGACCACTTCTTGAGGGTACACTTTGCAGCCCTCAGGAGGGCTATAATCAGAGGATGGCAAGCTCCACTTGCCAGCCTGCAGCCAATAGAAAGTCCTTAAACCCTTGACCGAGTTTTTCACTTGGGAAAGGATAAAACTCATCAATTTGCCCGGGGATTGTTTTCAGGAGAGAAACTAAGAACTGTGAAACAGGTTGTTAATGCTTGTGAAGTCTGTCTTAAAAATAATTTCCTGAACAGGCGGCTTTTTTTTCCTAAAACCCAAAGGATGGGAAGCACTCCAATGGAGGACTGGTAGACAGACTTCACCGACATGCCAAAGATGAAGGGCCTCCAATACCTCCTGGTATGGGTAGATACTTTTGCCAACTGGATAGTAGCATTTCCATGCCTTACAGAGAAAGCCTCCAAGGTAGTAGAGGTGTTAGTAAATGAAATTATTCCACATTTTTGTCTACTTGAGTACCTCCAAAGTGACAATGGTCCTGAGGGAATGTGTTCTCTTTCCGGGTCCACAAAGGGGCATAGTTTTAAGGGTAAGAACTTCCTACCACCATGCCCCCCTCCCATCTCTCTACATCTGGGAGATTTAAGGTTTATGGTTGAATTTCGTGGGCGAGGGAAGAAACTAAGAGTCAATCACTCCAGCGGAAGTTCTAAACAACTCCTTTCATTGGCCTGGGGTCTTAGAGAAGGTGGAGATTCCTCCCAGGTTAAAAGCCCCCTTCTTCCACACCCCTTAGGACTCCATGTTTGGGTCCCCTTCCACAAACACTCCCTTTGTGGAAGCCGTCTTTCTCTCTCCTGGATCTCCCCTATGGAGTCCCCTTCCACACTCTCTCGTGGAAGCCTGTCTTCCCCTCCTAAACTCCATCTCTCACTCAGTGTGGAAGCTGCTTTCCTCTCCTGGATTCTATCTTTCTGGATTCTCTCACTCATTGTGAGAGTTAGCTGTTTTTTTCTCTCTCCTCCTGTTTCTTTCTCTCTAAATAAATAAATAACTTTCTATAAACACTTTTGAGTCCGACATTTACTGCGCACTGCGCTGTGGTCCCCTCTCTCGTTCTTGAGAGGGCAGGAGGCCAAGAACCTGGATAAACATCCTCTCAGGGGAGGTGAGGGCACCCTGAACCCCAATATTATATTCTGGAGAGCCAGCCAGGAGAGGGGTACACGAGAAGAGGGGCACACTCGAAGAGGGGTACAGCCAGGAAAGGAGTACAGCTGGAGAAGATTTCAAAATTGTGAGTGAAACCAGCCTTATTCTGTCTTGTCTCTTTAAGAACACCTCAAGCCGCCGCAGACAGGCAGGGCTTAGGGGAATCGGAACAGAGGCACCTCGGAGGCCCGACCCAGCCCCTCTTAAGCAGTGTGGCCTGGCTGGAATTAAAAGCGTAGATTTTTTTTTACCTTCAAGCTCTCTCTCTGCTTTCTGTCTCCTTCTCTATCCTTCAGATATTATCTCTGGGACCAAAACCGGAGGGAGCCTGTGGGGAAGAGCAGGCCAGCACTGCCCCAGGGACTTTCGCTCCTTGCCCGCCTGGAACAGCCCAGCCCCGGGGCAGAACCGAGTGCGCAGCTGCAGCCGTGGGCTGGAGAAAGCCGTGGGGAGGGGCGAGGTACAACTGGACCCTGCTGAGACGGGGAGCGCGGCAGCCTGGCGCATGGCTCTGGCAGGCATCTCCAGCATTCCCCAGTCCCAGGCAGCAAGGTAAAAAGGCTCCCCAGCGTGTTTGCCTGCCGGCCACAGGTCCCTGTGTGGGCAGTAGCTGGCGAAGTGACCCAGGTGTGCAAGTGGTTCTGGAGGGGTCAACATGGCGACCGAAAGGCGGGGTTTGGGGGTGGGGTCAGGAGAACTCACGGAGGCCCAGCAGCTGCCGCAAATGCGGCTTTTAAATTGATGCAGCAAGCGGCTTTTTTCCTCAGCTGGTGCAGCTCTGAGGAAAAGGAAGTGGCTGAAGCGGCTGTTGGCTGTCAGCCCCACCCGGCTTTTAGGCAGGCCACACCGCCTCAGGGTGCAGCATTCCCATTCAAAATATGGCTTAAGAAATCTTTCTGCCTTCACTCAATGCGAGTAGCCTGTTTTTATAGTTGGCTAAGGTGCAGGGTCTGTAACTGTAAGGTTGCTAGTTCAAATCCCAGATGGAGTCTGTTTTGAATTGGTGGAAACTTTTGGGGAAATTCAGAATCTGAAGGCTATGGGACTTTGTGTTTGCGGTATAATTTGTCTTGCTTAGGATTGGCTCTCCCTCTGGCAGAACTTTTCAGTCATTCTGTCCACTCCAATGGCAGTTAAGGTAGTAGAAATAGACTCATGGATTCATCACACTCAGCTGAAGCCTTAGATACCTCCTGAGGAAAGTCATAGCCCTCCATTCCGCAGCCTGAAGTTCCAGGAGATGACCCTTCATATCCCTGCGAGCCCTTAGAAGATCTGCATCTGCTTTTCCAATAAGATCCTCGGGGAAGTAACCACTCATAAGTCTAATTTATATCCTGGCATTAATAGGACTATAACCCTCAACTTGGCTATCTCTCCAACTCCGATTATCCTTTCATAGTGGGAAAGGAACCTGTCTCTTCCTAGGAAAAATGCTGCTATTTTGTAAACCAGTTAAGTGTTGTTTTAAACATAGAACTCGGGAATCAATCAAAGGGCTAAAGACTTTCAAGGACCTGGCTCTGTTCTCTCCTAGGCTCATTTATAACCATTCTATATTTGTTGGCTTCTGATCTTTAACCACCTTCTCACATTCATTTCTTATATAGCCATGAGGTCACAAATAATCCTGCCACTGGGACCCCGGATGTCCTTGGCTCATGGGCTCTATCATGGACCTCTAGATCAACCTGTACCCCGGAAAGGCTCCCCTCTGGAGGAAACCTCAACTGTAGGTCCCCTTCTATGCCCCATTTCAGCAGGAATTAAAGAGGATTGACATCCATAATTCCAAGAACTTTCTAGTGCCATGACCCCCTCCCATCTCTCTCCATCCGGGAGATTTAAGGTTTATGGTTCAATTTTGCAGGCATGGGAAGAAACTAAGAGCTAATCACGCCAGTCAAAGTTCTAAGGAACTCCTTTCATTGGCCTGGAGTCTTAGAGAAGGTGGGGGTTCCTCCCAGGTTAAAAGTCCCCTTCTTCCACACCCCTTTGGACTCCATGTTTGGGTCCCCTTCCACAAATGCTCCCTTCATGGAAGCCATCTCTTTCTATCCTGGATTTTCCCTCTGGAGTCCCCTCCACGAACACTCTCTCTTGGAAGCCTGTCTTCCCCTCCTAAACTCCATCTCTCTCTATTCCCTTCCACTCAGTGTGGAAGCTGCTTTCCTCTCCTGGATTCCATCTTTCTGGATTCTCTCACTCAGTGTGAGAGTTAGCTGTTTCTTTCTCTCTCTCTAAGTAAACCACTTTCTACAAACACTTTTGAGTCCAGCATTTACTGCGCATTGAGCTGTGATCACCTCTCTCATTCTTGAGAGGGCAGGAGGCCAAGAACCTGGAAAAACACTCTCTCAGGGGAGCTGAGGGCACCCTGAACCCGAATATTACTGTCCTTTATTTAAGGCAGTCATCACACAAGGGGTCTCAAAGGCATACAGTAAAATCTTTATTGCACCTGGAGACTCCAGTTTTCAGGAAAGATAGAGAAGACAGATCATACTATCAAAAGACACTTCAGGAAACTGTCCCAAGAAAATCACCCTTCTTGGGTTACTCTTCTTCCCATTGCTTTACTGCAGGTAAGAAACATCTCTTCCAAGTTACGTCTAAGTCCTTTTGAGATGCTGTACAAACAGCATTTTCTCACTAATGATTTTTTATTAGACAAAAAGACCTCTGGATTGGTTAAGCATGTAACCTCTCTGGCTTGCTTTCCAGAGGAATTAGTTCAACTAGCAGAAGCCGAACCCTAAGAAGTAGGACCCAGGATGTTTCAGTATTGGTAAAAGCTCTCCCTTCTCTTTCTCCTTCCTTAAGCCCAAGCTGGGACAGGAATTACACAAATTTCCTTTCAAACTCCTCAGCAGTACAAATTTCAGGTATCAACTCCTGGATACATCACACTTGAGTCAAAGCTTGGAAAGATGAGTGAGCAGCCACAGACAGCCTAGAAGAACATCCTGGATACTAATGTGAAGAAGAAATTGTATTACTCTAAAATGCCTACACTAAAAACAAAATAAATCTCAAATCAGTAATTTAACTTTCCCTAATGGAATTAGCAAAAAAGAACAAATTAAATTCTAATTTATCAGGTGAAGGAAGTAAGATATTAGAGAAGATAAAATAGAGAAAGATGATACAGAAAGTCAATAAAAGCAAAAGTTAGTTTATTGAAAAGATCAACTAAATTGATAAATTTTAGCTACACTTAGAAAGATGCAAAGGACTAAAATTATAAATTTTAGAATAATAACTAAATTTTTATATAATAACTAAAATTATAAATGAAGGTAGAGATGCTACTAATGACTTTACAGTAATTAAAATAATTATAAAGGAATACTAAGAACAATTCTGTACCAACAAATTAGATAAAATAGATGAAATGGACAAGTTTCTACAAACACGCAGTATCAAAACTTAAGAAGAAATAAAAAATATTAACAGGCCTACAACAAAGAGACTGAATTAATAATTAAAGAGTTTCTAGTTTATAAAAGGTCAGAATCAGATGACTTCTTGGTGAATCATAACAAACATTTAAAACAGAAGTCCTTCTCAAAGTCATCCAAAAAATTGAACAGGAGGCTGACTTACTAAATTTATTTTATTAGACCAATATTCTCTGATACCAAAGTAAGACAGACTTTACAAGAAACAACAAACTATATACTTTTATGAATATATATACAAAAAGAGGATATTGGAATGACCAGAAAGCATCTGAAAAAAATCAGCATTTTAATCATTATGAAATGAAAGCAAATTCAAGCCACAAAATCACAATTCCATCTTTAGAAGAGCAATCATTAACATTGATGGGGGTAGTAATGAGTTTGCTGGGATGCTGACAGTAATAGACTTGCTTATCTGGGCTCTGATTATGTGAGCGAGTAACTTTACTTTGTAAAAACACACTGAACTGTACAATTATTATTTGGGTATTTTTCTGTGTCATACATACTATTTCAATAAATGACAAACATTTAAAAAATTGGATAAATAGAAAACATTTTTGTCTTTATACTTACATCAACATTTTTTCCTTAATCTTGGGGTTTTTAAGCTGTATATAATATCTCTACAACACATTTATACTACTGATGACACACTTCTCTTTCAGTGCTGTTACAGGAATATTTTCTACTTAAAATACATCTTTTGTTATTTCAAGGAATGTAGGGCTAAAGAGGGTTATGCTGAAATAAAGTATATTTTTATCAAATAATACTTTTTAGAGTTAAAACATAGTGAATGAATAAAATAATTACATAAATTTTTATTAATGCATAATGATGCATTTTATTTAACCCTTTTAAGAGCATAAGGATTACAGAGATGCGAGGATAAGATTTTTATTTAAGATATTTACAAATTTGTTAATTTACTTTTTGCGCCTGCATTCCCTCAAAGAGTAAATCTTGACCTTCTTGACAGTTTTCTCAGATTCCTTCTGGCTTAGTAACCTACTAAGTTTCCTCAGATGTATTGCATTTTAGCCAATGGGACATACTGCTTACAGAAACTGCAGTAATTCAACATTTTTTAAAGCTGTATGTGTCTTCAAGTAATTAATAGTATGGTAAATTACACATATTAACTATCTTAAATTTACTTTAAAACTATTTAAACATTAATTAAAATGTGTAATATTGTCAACTGTTGATAAAAGCAGACATTTTTACAGGTCACACCTTTTTTGCTAATTCTGTTTTCTGATATTTTTTTATTTTTACCACCTGAGGGAAACTTCCCTATGGATTAAAAAAATCTTTATTCCTGACCTATAACATTGAGGGAAGGACAAAGGAAGAAAGATTCAAGTGATGGTAATATTTTTCTTCTATTAGGCATGAGTATACTATTTTTGGTCCATCAAAAGCACTCCAAACAAGCCTTCATTTTGGTACCATAGATTTTTAATAATATTCAATATTTTCACAAGCAGTTATGTTTCCTTTACAAAAATCATTAATTGATAAGCTAATAATGAGTTGGTTAATTAGTTCAATATTCTAGAATATAGTTAACTATAATTTATTAGTTAACTTCGAATATGATTGCTAACAACAAACCTAGGTCTCACTGGAAAAAATTAATTATAGGATAGTTATAATTTTATAATTATACTTATTTTAATAATAAAGTTAGAGTGTAATTACAGTAGCCTGAAGGGTTTCTTCAGTATTAAATTATTTCCTCCAATGTAGTACTACTGGAATAAACCACAGTGTTAAGATAATGGAAAAATACTTGCAGCATTGAGTCTCCTGCTGGTTACCCCAGTCACTGTCTCACAATGGTCTTCCATCTTTAGTAGAAGAGACAATACAAAGGGTATTCTAGAAAATTTACTCTACCAGGAGTTGGATTACTTGAAGGAATTTGACCTTCATCTATAAAATTGTCTAGAGGTCTTTTTTGTTTGTTTGGGGGGTTCCAAAATTGGTGGGGAATACTCAAAAGCAGTCACTAAATTTGGTTGTGTCTTTAGTCTTTGAGATGTGGAATGTATAATGAAAGTAGATCTTTCCTCTGTGGGCACTATGTACCCGTATGACATCAACAGAAGAGAGGAGGCAAAAAGTAGAGGTATCTAATAGAACTACTGTAATTGAAAAAAAATAAAATAAATGAAGTGGAATAATAAGTTACCAATGGATAAAGGTTTCAAAGGGACCCATGCACACTATTGGTGGGAATATATATTACTACAGTCATTAACGAAAACTGTGGAAGTTCCTCAAAAAACTAAAAACAGAACTGCCATATGATCCAGTAATTCTACTTCCGGGTATTCAAGCAAAATAGTTGAAATCAGTATGTTTCTTGCTGATTTCAGCAATCAAAATGTTTATTAAATCTCTCATGTTCATTGCTGCACTATTCACATTAGCCAACTTATGGAATAAACCTAGGTGTCCGTCAACAGATGAATCGATAAAGGTAATGTGGCATATACACAATGGAATCCTTTTCAGCCAACATGGATGAAATGGAAGAATATTATGCTAAGCAAAAGAAGACAGGCACAGAAAGAAAATACTGTATGTTCTCACTTATATGTGGAATATAAAACAATCAAACAGAGAAAGAGAGAGTAGAATGGTGGTAACCAGAAGTGAGAAGGTTGGGGATAAGGAGGAAATGAAAGATATAAAGCCTCAATTAGACAAAAGAAACAGCTCACTTTATTTGAGCTACATTGTGCAGCATGGTGAATATAGTAGATAATCTATCTACACTGAAAAATCACTGAGTAAATTTTAAATGATCTCACCACAAAAAATGAGAAGTATTTTAGTTGATGGATATGTTAATTACCTTGATTTGATTTTTTCATATTTTATTCATGAATCATGTCACTTTCTACCCCATAAATACATACAATTATATTTTTTAAATTTACAACCTTTAAAAAGTAGCAATTTAAAAAATTCAATATACTCATCATTGGTTAACTAAAAAGTAACAATTTTAAAAATTCAATATATTCATCATTGGTTAGTCAAAGTTTAATTTTCTTTCTTTTTTTTTTTTTCAGACGGATTTTGCTCTTCTCCCTCAGGCTTGAGTGCAATGGTACAATCTCAGCTCACTGCCACCTCTGCCTCCCAGGTTCAAATGATTCTCCTGCCTCAGCCTCCCAAGTAGCAAGGATTACAGGTCTGTGCCTCCATGTTCTGCTAATTTTTTTTAGTAGAGACCGGGTTTCTTCATGTTGGCTGGGCTGGTCTTGAACTCTTGACCTCATGTGATCCACTTGCCTGAGGCTCCCAAAGTGTTGGAATTACAGACGTGAGCCACCGCACCTGGCCTCAAAGTTTAAATATTTAACCAATAGAAAAATTTGATCTGTGACACATTAAAAATATTTATAACATTATTTTATCAATTTATTTGATGAACTATAGTAAAAACTCATAAGCAGGATCCACAGGCAGAAATTATACTCCCAAGATTTTATGCTTCAAAATATTAATATTTAAGAAGGCTTCTGCCTCTGATAAAGATGGTATAATCAGAACCAGATTTGGCCTTCCAGAAGAAACAACAAAAAACCCTAAAAAAAATACAGGGACAAAAATGGTTTTTAAGACAATGAATATTAAACAAGTAAAAATGGTCATATTTCAAAGGTGAAAAATAACTGAGGTGAGCCTATGATTGTCCTATTTTACTGCCTGAAGGAATTTCTCATGTTGCAGCTTTGTGAGGGGAATCTCACACCTGTGAAATTCCTTCAACTTTGCCGTGTTCTATTGGCTAGGAGCAATTCACAGAATATTATCCACAAAAGAAAGGGAGAAGGTTATTCAGCGGAAGAGCATCAGGAGGTGGGAATCATAGGGGTCACCCTAAAGTTTGTCTGCTACAGTTATGGAAAACTTCATGCCTATAATTCAACAACTTAGATAAAATGGAAAATATCTCTTTAAAAAAAATATTTTTCCCTAATGTTTCAATCATGTTATTGAGAATAGCCAAATACAATAGGATGACCAAATATCCTTCAACAGACAAATGAATAAACAAACTGGAATATCCATACAACAGAACACTATTTAAGCAATAGAAACAGAACTGACAACTACATCAACATGAATGTAATAGTTACGTAAGTGAAAGAAGCACAGCCAATGAATCAACCAGTGCACCAAGTGAAAAAAAAGGATAAAATCCAGATTTGTTTTAATGTTTCTTTCCTCTTTCTGATCCTGGCACCCAAGGGCTTGGCTATCCTAGTCATTCACTCTCTACTGCATTTAAAGAACTTTTAAAAAATGTTTAATTAAAATTCAGTGTTTCTAGTTCTTGGGATATCAGGGTTAACACCTGCAGGGGTCTGTCCTGCAGACCCTGACTCAGCGACAGATGAACAAAGTACACTGACACACAGATGTTATGCTTTACCAGTCGTGCTGAGGGGCCGTGGCCACTTACAGGCACCCTGGAGAGTGCTGTAAACAGTTGCAACTGCCAGCCACCACTACTCAGTAAGACTCGCATTTATTTAGTAAAGCGTAATTGACAAAGACTTGAGTCAACACCACTAGAGTGAAAGATTAAAGCACAGGTTCCAATGCTCAAAGCAAACACCATTAGTTGATACTATCTCTGGTTAACCTCCTCCCAAGAGCAGCATCAGCTCAAAGGTTAGTTTTAAGACCACATGATTAAACAAGTTAGCTAGGTAAACTACTCATATTCCTTTGTTTTTGTGCCCTAATCTCTCTGGCTCCTACAAAAAGATGTTGGCTGCCTTCAGCCAAAACTTCTACTGAAAATATAGAAAAAACCCTTAGGTCCTCCAAAAGGGTTTAAGACTGTATTCTATGAATGTCCCTAATATTTTTCCCTTAACATTTTTGCTACCAACCTGAGTGAATTCCCACACTGGGATAATGATTGGTTTGACATAAGCTACATGATCAGAGCTGATCTCCATCTCTTAAATGTGGAACTTAAAAAAGAGAACATAATACCATGATTTATAAACTGCAGCATCATCAAATTGTTATTTGAGAAAGTGTAAATACAATTTTTTCTTTATTTTGACTAAATACATATTTTTAAATTCTGAAAAATGATCATATCATGGAGTTTTTAGCTTTTGAAGAATGGAAAATAATTGTCAAATGGTCATAACCTACCAATTTAATAATATCTTTTGGTTTTTCCACCAGGGTATTTACATGTGTTTAATATTACTAAAGTGTGTTCATACAGGTGTAGCTATTAAGAAATGTAGTCAGATCACTGTTTTAATTAGCACTCTTTACAATAATTTTGTCAACTGATAAAATTATGCATTTGACAGAAATTATTTTGATCAGAGAAAATGAGTCATATAAATGAGATAATGGCAGTGATAAGAATGAAAGAGAGAAAGATATGATGAAACGAAAAGAGGGACAGCAGAACACAGACAAATTCCTTTGCAGAATAAGTGCCTGTGTTTTGCAAGATAGTCATCAGCATTAACATCACGTAACATTTTATTGACTTTTCCTGAAATTTGGTGTTTTAAATGCAACATAAAATTTTATATATAACAAATCCAGATGCTAATTATTCATAGCATAGAGTTGTAAATAAGAAAGTAATCACAGAGATAAACAGATAACATGTGGCAGAATTTATATTTAAACACAATTCTGACATCCAATATTCCCTGATTGTAGTCTAAGAAATTTAATTACATCATTTTAACCTATTTAACAATCTTGCATCAAAAGGAAAGTTTCAACGAACTGCTCTCTTGTTTGTCCTTTGATTTTGTAACTTCTAGTAAGAATGATTTGTTATTTCTTATAGAAACAATTCCAATAGCCTAATCGTGCCTGCTTTGAGCACCTCTCCAGTGAGTAAAGGACAGTTCTATAGATCAAATGGCTAAAATTTGATTGTTCTTATCTCTTTGTAAAAAAATTCTTACTTTTTTTTAAAAGGAATCAATGAAAGAAAAATATCCTCCTATTTCAAAGCTCCCATTACATAATAGTTTTTCCCTACCCGTAATTTGGGATATATGGGATTTGAACCATATATCCTCCTGATTTGGTTGACCTTTAAGCTTAATGGTTTTTATATTTGTTTACAAACTGATGGTGTTCCTGTAATGAGCTATGCATCTTAGGACAATCATATCTATTGAAACCAATAATCACATAGTCACATTATGAAAAATATTTTATTTATTTATTTTTGAGGTGGAGTTTTGCTCTTGTTGCCCAGGCTGGAGTGCCATGGCGCAATCTCAGCTCACTGCAATCATCACCTCCTGGGTTCAAGCAATTATCCTGCCTCAGCCACCAGAGTAGCTGGAATTACAGGCATGTGCTACCGCGCCCAACTAATTTTGTATTTTTAGTAGAGACAGAGTTTCTCCATGTTGGACAGGCTGGTCTCAAACACCTGACCTCAGGTGATATGCTGGTCTTGGCCTTCCAATATGCTGGGATTACAGGCATAAGCCACCATGCCTGGCCAAAAAGTATTTATTACTTGCTCTTCATGATATTGTAATTCTTTCAGACTTTCAAGTAGAAAACTATCTGCAGCAAGCCTCAAAAGTAATATTGTAATATTGTTTTCATATTGGACATACTGGCTATGTTGTATATATTATTTTATCTACATAAGAATCATCCAAAAAATTCTTAAAAACCTATCTTGACTCATAAAATTCATGACATTCAAGAGAAAACTTAGCAAAATAAATTATTTTTCAACATGGTTGTGCAGTTGGGCCCATTATAAGAGATGGATGAAGGTGGAACAAGCTGATTTATTGGTCTAAAGACAAATTATCAAAAATAATATTTATATTAAAAAACTTCCCATTTAAATAGTTAAGTATTTTTTTAAAAAACAGTTAAGTACTATGGATGTCATGAATAAAATTATTGAGATCTTAAGGGCTCACAAATGGAGAAAGTTTGGCAGTTTGTGGAATAATGGTGTTGTAGTAAAGAGGGGCTATAATAGATTAGCTTGGGAAATGTAAAAATACTGAAATTTTTAAAAACATTAAATGTATAACTATTAATAATAAGCCTGGGAGACTGCATTTAGAATCCAAATATCTCCTCTCAGGTTGTGTTTAGATAAGCCTTGCTCTCATCAAATGAACATCAATTTCAACAGTACTATTTCTCTGCTCAAATTGGCTCAAATTTGTGACCATGAAATTTTATTCCTCTTAATAATTTTTAATAGACACTTTAAAGAGTATTTTCAAATAACAATAATGAGCCCAATATACCTGAGTGTTTCCTTTCAATTTCCTGTGCTAATTATGCTAATTATTGTAATTAGCAGTACTTGCTTGCTTTTTAATACTACATAGCTGTTACAGGTAACATTTAGCCATTTTGATTGTCATCATAACATTTTAGTGATTAAAGCTTCTTTTGATAGTTTGTTCTCAAATTTCTGAGCATTCAGATTACCTAGAATAATAATGGAGTACTTTTTTAAAGCTATGTGATGCTATAGCTACTGATACCATAAATGTAGAAAAATAAGAAAATACTGTTGTTGTAGCTCTGCATCCCTTTGCTGTGATATTTCTTTTCTCTTCCTAGAAAAGGAATGAGGAGAGTTCTATCTAAGACAAGCAAAGACCAATGGTCTCATATGGTTAAGCTATTTTCTCATATATTTTTGCATAAGATACACAGAAATAGGCACCAATCTTACTCTTTTTAAGCTTTATATATCACGCCTTCATATCAATTAGGTCTTTTTTACAAATTGCCTCTTAATTTTCTATTGACATTATTGTTTTCAAAATAATACAACTAATTTGAATACAATTAAAATGCCTTTGAAACAATGCTATGAAGTAGTCAATATTTTCATGTAAATGTTATACTACACAAAATATATTTAATTGTCTCAGTTGAAGCTCGTAACTACTCTATATTATCAGGATAGAAGAAAAAATACGTCCAAAGTAATATCAATTTTCAACATTCACCCTTGATGTTAGTTGACAGATATCATATTTTAAAACTAGATAACAAAATCAAATGCATTAAGTGACATCAATGTTTTACAGTAGTGAATACAAAATAATGGCAAGCTCTGTTGTGTTTTATTTTTCAGAAAACATACTTTGGAAAGAAAATTTCAACAGCCTTAAATAATATTACATTCTTCTCATTTTCATTATAGCTGTAATTTTTTTCTCTCTTGTTTTTTAATCAACATTAACTAATTGGAAGGTATTTGCAACAAATGTGTGAAGTTTTTCTATAGCAGTGTCCTGTGGGCTAGTGGGCCTACCTTGGCTGGCAAATTTTTTGAAACCAAAGTTTCACTTGAACACACTCTTAATGACTCATGTATTGTTTATGAATGGCTTAACGCTCCAATGGCAGTGTTGAGTGATTATGGCAGACTATATGGTCTGCAAAGCAGAAAGCATTTGTTAACTTGATTTCTATAAAAAGAGGTAGGCAACCCTGCTCTGTAATAACTGATTTAATCAAGCAATCTGTACTGCACTTCTAATTATTAAACCCAAGTTGAATAAACAGGTAGGAAGAAAACATTTAAATGAAGCTATGGCTGTAGGGGTGATAATATATTTTGTAAGTCAACATCAGTGAACTTTGAGTCACAAGCCTAACCTTAAACTAACTTTCCTTTTTCTTTTATTTTCTTGTTTGCTTTCTACATGACTTCCTTATTAGATAGAATAACATTTATTTTTCACTCGAGGTATTTAAGAATAAATTAGGTAAAAAAGAAGAGAGAAAGAAAAAAATAATTCTAGGCAGAGAGAATAGCCTATGTAAACACATGGAAGAATAAGGAAACACATTGATACTGCTGGAACAAATGGTATGTAGGGAAACATTTAAGAATAATGTAGAGTTAGCATGTAACTTCTTTGCATATGCCTATTACAGATGACTTTTTTTTTTCTTTTACCATTCTCTGCCTCCCACACTCCCGCAGAGGTATGACCTATACCTTTTCTCTTAGAATATTGGCAGATTATTGACTACTTTGACTAATACCATATAAGAGAAATGACATTTCAATTTTCTGAACCTATTTTTAAGAGACTGTCAGTTTCCACTTGCTGTGTTTTAAATACTCACTCTTAGAATCCAGCTACCATGTTGTGAGGAGCTTAAGCCACAAGGAAAGACATATAGAGTTGCCCCAGCAAATAGCCTCAGCTAAGGTGGTCAACAGGCCCAGGGTGATGTGACTGAGTTATCCAGGACATTCAGGTATGTTTGGTATAGTCTTTAGATGACTGTGCACTAAGCTGTTACCTGAATGCAATCGCATGAGAGACTGATCAAAAATTACCCCACTCAGCCACTGAACCCATAGAATGTGAATGACAATAATAAATTGGTATTTTAAAACTTCAAGATTTGATATGATTTATTATGCAGCAATGCATCATCAGATTTGGAGTATCAAAATATTCAAACGTAGAATGTCCATGGGTCTAAATATTTTAGATTTTGAATAGATAAGCGAAAGAGATAACAATAATTTTGCATAATGGGTAACATTTCAGGCACAGTGATTCACAAACTCAAAAAGCTTGTAATTGAAAAAATAAATAATATCTACTTAATTTTGTCTCTGAATTTCTTTGTGACTACTACTCACTTCTAATATATCCACTTCTAATATACTCATTGCTAATATAATACACTTAAATTATAAATTGAATTATACTTTCCTACAATGAGCCTTAATTTAGAAAATGTAAATAAGAAACTGAAAATAAATAGGATATAGTAGATTAAGAATTCCTGTTTATGTTTTAAGCAAAATCTTCAAGGCTTTAAGTAAATATATTCATATTGACCAATCCTTAAAATC
>NW_016107514.1:6798069-6805190 GCF_001604975.1 Cebus imitator
TCTGGAGACAACAGATGCTGGAGAGGATGTGGAGAAATAGGAACACTTTTACACTGTTGGTGGGAGTGTAAATTAGTTCAACCATTGTGGAAGATGGTGTAGCGATTCCTCAAGGACCTAGAAATAGAAATACCATTTGACCCAGCAATCCCATTACTGGGTATATATCCAAAGGATTATAAATCATTATATAAAAACACATGGAGACATATGTTCAGTTCAGCACTGTTTATAATAGCAAAGATTTGGAATCAACCCAAATGCCCATCCATGATAGACCGGACAAGGAAAATGTGGCACATATACACCATGGAATACTATGCAGCCATAAAAAACTATGAGGTTGTGTCCTTTGTAGGGACATGGATGAATCTGGAAACGATCATTCTCAACAAACTGACACGAGAACGGAAAATCAAACACAGAATGTTCTCACTCATAGGTGGGTGTTGAACAATGAGAACACATGGACACAAGGAGGGGAGCATCACACCCTGGAGGCTGTTGTGGGGGAATAGGGAAGGGACAATGCGGGGTAGGGAGGTTGGGGAGGGATAACATCGGGAGAAATGCCAGATATAGGTGACAGGGGGGATGGAGACAGCAAACCACATTGCCATGTATGTACCTATGCAACAATCCTGCCTGTTCTGCACATGTACCCCAGAACCAAAAGTGCAATAAAATATATATATAGATATAAATTTATGTTAGTTAAAATAATAGGCTGATTTGATATTAAAATATATTATATATTTATCTGAAAATTGTCATTTATTATAAATTGGTCATAGAATTCATAAAAAAAATATTTCCTTGTGAGTTTCAGGGGATTTTTTAAATTGGAAACTTTATGTAGTTTAATATCATATGAATATGTCAGGTATACTTGTTTTCTTCAACATTTTTGTTAGAAATAAAATACACTAGCATCTTGTGACATTTTTGTTTCCTGTATCTGTATTCACTGAATGATTGGAGAGACTGTGTGATATCATAAACATACTTACCTGTGCTTTCCTTAGGGCTGAAAGTATGTGACGCAGCAGGACAGACATTAACTGTGCCAATTTTGCTGCTAATGATTTTGGTCAGGTTGCTATCAATTGTAAAATTTAGTGGCCATGTAATATGTTTGCTAAAGTTAATGAGATATATGTGACATTTTAAATCTATGTTTTGATATAACCAAACCAAAAGTAAAAATGATTCCCTGACTTAAAATAATGAACAAAGTTAAATTCCCCTAATGATCCCAAATTTAAAGAAGCTAGTGAATATCGTTGCTCTTCCTGTCCCTTACTGAACATTTGTCATATCTGCAATATGACTTAATAAGACATGAAGGATAAGACTGTTTTCTAAATATTAAGTTAAATGATTAATGTAAACAACCCCCTATTTCTAAAATATTCTAGATCTCTAATTAATATTAAATATTTTAAGGAAAAAAGTTTGGGGGAGAGTTTTTATGCCAAAAATGATAAAAGTCTATGGCACATACTTAGAATTTATGAAACCCAAATAATCAAGACATTCTCTAATAAAGCATTAAATGAAAATTATCATTTTAAATCAAAAATAAAATATAAAAATATTAAATATTAAGTTGCTATTTGATTATATTAGTAAGTTATTGTTTATTTTTTTAAGTGTTATAATGGTATTTCTGTTATGCAGAAAATTTCTTGTATTGAAGAGATTCATGCTGCATTATTTAGGATAAAGTATCATAAGCATAATTTACTTGCAGACACTTAGCAAAAATATATATATATATGATTATAAATACATATATGTACATACTACAAAAGTTAGTGTATTTTCATTCTAGATAATAGCTATATTCTCGTACTATTCTTTTAACCTTTGTATTATTAATATTATACATAAACAATTTACAAAGGTAGCTTTTTCCCTAAGTTTAATAAGACATAAATGACAAATGAAAATTGCATACATTTAAAGGATACAAGGTGATGTTTACATGTATGTATACATTGTGAATGATTAGAACAATCAACCTAATTCACATATCTATCACCTCACAAAATTACTGTGATTAAAAACAACTAAGATGTACATTCCTTGTGAATTTCAAGTATATAATAAAGCATTAACTATAGTCACCATGATGTACATTAGAGCTTCAGAACTTATTCATCCTACATAACAAAAATTTTTTACTCTTTGTTCCACACCTTCCCATTTCCCCTACCCACAGTCACTGACAACTACCATTCCACTCTCTGCTTTTCATATTATGGTTGTGTTGCTATCTTTATCTCCCCTCACATTTGTTAATATTTGCATTACATATTTAGGTGCTCCAATGTTGAACGATATGTATATTTAAAATTATTACAACCTCTTGATGAATTAAACCCTTTATGATGATAAATTACAATTATAAGATATGTTTGACTTATAGTATATTTTCTCTCACATAAATATAGCTACTCATACTCTTTCTGGTTATTATTTTTATGAAATACATATTTTCATCCCTTGACTTTCAGCCTATATGTGTCCTTAAAGCTGAAGTGAGTATCTTGTAGTCAGTGTATTGTTTTAGCTTACTCTTTTGTCGTTTTTGTTTTGTTTTATTTTTCTCTGTGTTAGCTCTATTATCCATTCAACTGTTCTGTGTCTTTTGATAGAAAATTCTAATCTACATTTAAAGTAATTATTGATAGGTTATGATTGTCATTTTATTTCCTGACTACTTTATAGTTCCTTTTTGTTGTTTTTCTGTCTTTCTTTGTGATTTAGTGGGCTTTTTTAGTTATATGCTTTGATTCCTTTCTCTTCATGTTTTGTATATCTACTAGAAGTTGTTTGTTTTATTTTTTGTAGTTACCACAAGCTTACACAGACCATCATATAATTATGTCAATTTTATGCTGACAACTTACCTTCAATCATATATAAAAACTCTGTACTTCAAATTCTCCTCTCTTTGTAGTTTATGATATTGATGTCAGGACTTTTATCCTTTTGTATTGTATATCCATTACTTAATTTTCCTAATTATAGTCATTCAAAATACTTGTGTATTTCAATCATTGTACTAGAGTTAAAAGTGATTTACACACCACCATTACAATTTTACAATATTCTGTATTTTCTATATGTTTACCCTAATCAATGCAATGTATACCTTTGTTTTCCCACAAAATACCCAGATTTTAATTAAAAATATTATCATTCCAAGAAAAGGGAAAACCACAATTCAAACAAAATGGATAAATCAATAAATACAAACACTGAGATGACAAACATGTTAGGCATATCTGACCAAGATTTTAAATCAGAAATTTAAAACATGTTTTTTTTTAATTGTACTTTAATTTCTGGGATACATGTGCAGATCATGCAAAGTTGTTGCATAGGTGCATACATAACCAGGTGGTTTGCTCCTTCCATTCCCCCTTCATCTATATCCAGCATTTCTCCCCACATTATCCCATTATACGCTTTGTGTTGCTGGTTAGCATCCTTTCATTTTAATTTTAAAAACTCCCTCTAGTAATCTTTTAAAGCAGTTCTAGTGGTAATGAACTCCCTCAAATTTGTTTGTCTGGATAAGGCTTTATGTCTCATTCATTTTTAAAAAACATTTCATCCACGTATAGTTTTTTTCCATTGGCAATATTTTTCTTTCAGCTCTTTAGATAATGTCTTTCCATGCTTACCTGACCTTCCAGGTTTCTGCTGAGAAATTCACTGATAGCATCATGAGAGTTCTCTTCTATATAATCAACCCTTTCCTATTGCTTCTTTCAAAATTATGTCTTTGTCTTTGACTTTTGAAAAGTTGATTATATCTCGGTGTTATCTTTCATAGATTCTGCTTGGAGAATTTTGAAGTTTTTTTACTCTGGATGTCCACATCACTCTCAACATTTGAGATGTTTTCAGTCATTATTTCTTTAAATAAGTTTCCTGCCCCTTTCTCTATCTCCTTCCTCTGAGATTTCAGTAACGCATGTTGTTTTGCTTGATAATGTCTCATAAATTCCATAGGCTTTCTTCGCTCTTTTCGTTCTTTTTTTTCCCCCTCTGATTGCATCATTTCAAATGACTTATCTGTTTTCACAGATTTTTTTTCTTATGCTTAGCTAAATCGGTCCTTGAAGAATGTATTACATTTTAAAATTTTATTTATTTTATTCTTGAGCCAAGAATTTATGTTTTGTTCTCTTTCATTATATCCATAGCTTTGTTTAACTTTTTGTTAAGCAATTAGTAGATCCACATTGGGGCAATGAAATATAAAAAAATTATTGTGTTCCTTGGCTAGTGTCAGATGTCCTTGATTTCTTTTTTTTTTCTTTTTTTTTTCTTTTGACGTCTTACATTGATGTCTTCACTGAAGCAGCAGCACCTTCTTTAGTCTTTACTGACTGGCTTTAGGAGAGAAAAACCTTTGCCAAACAGCCGATCTAGGGATTCTGTGAGACTCTGAAACCAAAGAGCTACTCCCTTCTTCTTGTTCCTTTTATTGGGGCACTCTAAGAGTGTTATTGTTTTCTCTCAATTCTGAAAAGCCATGCTGCATGATGAGAACTTACTATTTATTTTCCCTGGAACAGTGCCCTGAAATGTTCAAGATATATGACCTATCCCAATCCTTCAGACTGAAGTCAGCTTTCTTTGGGCATATAATCTGCAGAGGCTCATGTATGCCATCTTCTTCTAAAAGGTGTGGGATACATACAGTGATAAGGGTACGCAAAGACTAACTGAGAGGAAGTCAGAGCTGATGCATCCTGAAATGTTTATGGTGGAGTCTGTAAGGTGGTTAGCAGAAACTGTGGCCCTCTGAAGTGGGGTGAGGAAAAGGTACAACTCCTGTGCAGTATCCCCATGGCTGGGTGTTCATTACACTTTTACTTTTCCTTGAGGGAGATATTATGGGCTGAAGGGCTCTCTCTTGGCATTCAGCTGTGCCTTCTTTGGGGAGAGTGGTGATGTGTATAGAGTGAACTTCATTTTTTTGAGACCGTGTTTCACTTTTGTCTCCCAGGCTGTAGTGCAATGGTACGATCTTAGCTCACTGAAATCTCCGCCTCCTGGGTTCAAGCAATTTTCCAGCCTTGCCTCCTGAGTAGCTGGGATTACAGTCATGCACCACCACACCTAGCTATATATATATATGTGTGTGTGTGTGTATATATATATACACACACACACACACACACACACACACACACACACACACACACATATATTTGTGTGTGTGTATTTTTTTTAGTAGAGACAGGGTCTCACTATGTTGGCCAGAATGTCTCAAACTCCTGGCTTCAGGTGATCCACCTGCCTCAGCCTCCCAAAATGCTGGGATTACAGGCCTAAGCCACTGCACCCAGCTTGTTTTTCTTATTCCTTTTAATGTATCTGTTTTTAGATATTTTTGTTCCAACCAAGTGCTGGGATCTATCTGCTGGATTCCCAAAATGCTCTCTCATCCATGGGTGGATCTGTGGACAAATGAGAGTTGAAAACTCCTATTATTACTAAATTGTTAATGCAACTTTGAGTATAGTGATAAACAACTTTGTGGCAAGGATAACTACAAAAGTATTTCTTTTCATTTTGGTAAAAAATTAATTGCTTTATTTTTTTCAAATGAATATTTTTTTCTTTTTTTCATTATACTTTAAGTTCAGGGGTACACATGCAGATCACGCAGGATTGTTACATAGGTATACACATGCCGTAGTGGTTTGCTGCATCCATCCTCCCATCACCTACATTAGGTATTTCTCCTAATAATACCCCTCCCCAATTCCTCCACTCCCTGCTATCCCTCTTCTAGCCCCTACACCCCACAACAGGCCCACTATTATCCAAATTATAAGCTATTCGCTCTATTAATCCTGTTTATGCTCATCCCATTCTATAAAGTTAATTAAATTGGATGCTCAATTAACTTAGGATTTCCTCTAATAAATAAGAGGGCAAGAATTCTTGGGAAAGGCTTCTATAACTCTAATTTTTGCTATCAGTAATATGGACTTCTATCATACAAGAATACAAGATAATTGGGAGGATTCAGTGTCCATAGTGTCCACGTTGTTAAAATGTATTGAAATTATAATGTGTTAGATAAATATATGTTATTATGCTAAAATTGGTGGGGTCTTTCTGTATGATGTCATCAATTTGACAATATTATACCCCTGGTACAGCTTTCTGGGATTTTGTCCAAGAATATGAATTAGCCCTAATTTTACACATATTAAATCCTTATGTGTCTTGTATTAAATAGATGATTTTTGAATTTAATAATAATGTGTGTACATATTTTAGGTGATTCAGTTTTGACATTGGCATTTGATCTATTTCGTGTTCAACATTTGTGGAATTAAGGAAATTTATGTAATGTGATCCACATGTCTAAAGACATTTCCTGAATTTAAAAAAGCAACTCTTTTCAATATCATTTATTAATACATTTTTATAAGATTAAACTTTATTCCATTGGATAGGTAGAGGACACAATTCACCTACCATCCTTAACAACAATATTGACTTTTAATAAATAGCTACACTTTGGTAATCTCTAAAAGAGATTAAAAAGTATGATTTTGATCCTCAGTGAAATTTTTATCCTTCATATAACTGTTCTTCCATTCAGTTACAATATCATGCTAGTTAAATGACAATCTCAATTATAATAGCAGTAATTATGTATGTCTTCTTTTGTAAAGTGTCTGTTCATATCCTTTGCCCACTTTTGAATGGGCTTGTTAGTTTTTTTCTTGTTAATCTGTTTTAGTTCTTTGTAAATTCTGGATATCAGCCCTTTGTCAGAGGGGTAAACTGCAAAATTTTTTCCCATTCTGTTGGTGGCTGATTCACTCTAATGACTGTTTCTTTTGCTGTGCAGAAGCTGTGGAGTTTGATTAGGTCCCGGTTATCTATTTTGGCTTTTGTTGTCAATGCCTTTGGTGTTTTGGTCAAGAAATCCTTGCCTACGCCTATGTCCTCAATGGTATTGCCTAGATTTTCTTCTAGGGTTTTTATGGTGTTAGTTCTTATGTTTAAGTCTTTAATCTATCTGGAGTTAATTTTAGTGTAAGGTGTCAGGAAGGGGGTCCAGTTTCTGCTTTCTG
>NW_016107514.1:6807033-6808179 GCF_001604975.1 Cebus imitator
GAGACTGCTTTAAATGTGTCCCAGAGATTCTGGTATGTTGTGTCTTCATTCTCGTTGGTTTCAAAGAACATCTTTATTTCTGCCTTCATTTCATTGTTTATCCAGTCAACATTCAAGAGCAAGTTGTTCAGTTTCCATGAAGCTGTGCAGTTCTGCCTTCTAACTTGATTGCACTGTGGTCTGAGAGACTGTTTGTTATGATTTCCGTTCTTTTGCATTTTCTGAGTAATGATTTACTCCCAATTATGTGGTCAGTTTTAGAGTAGGTGTGATGTGGTGCTGAGAAGAATGTATATTCTGTGGATTTGGGGTGTAGAGTTCTGTAAATGTCTATTAAGTTTGCTTGGTCCAGGTCTGAGTTCAAGTCCTGGATAGCCTTGTTAATTTTCTGTCTGGTTGATCTGTCTAATATTGACAATGTGGTGTTAAAGTCTCCCACTATAATTGTGTGGGAGTCTAAGTCTCTTTGTAAGTCATTAAGAACTTGCCTTATGTATCTGAGTGCTCCTGTATTGGGTGCGTATATATTTAGGATCATTAGCTCTTCTTGTTGCATTGATCATTTTACCATTATGTAATGTCCTTCTTTGTATCTTTTGATCTTTGTTGCTTTAAAGTCTAATTTATCCGAGATTAGAATTGCAACTCCTTCTTCTTTTTGCCCTCCATTTGCTTGGTAAATCTTCCTCCATCACTTTATTTTGAGCCTTTGTGTATCCTTGCATGTGAGATGGGTTTCCTGGATACAGCACATCAGTGGGTTTTGGCTTTTTATCCAATTTGCCAGTTTGTGTCTTTTGATTGGGGTGTTTAGTCCATTTACATTTAGGGTTAATATTGTTGTATGTGAATTTGATACTGCCATTTTGGTGCTAGCTGGCTGTTTTGCCCATTAGTTGATGCAGATTCTTCATTGTATTGATTCTCTTTACCATTTGGCATGTTTTTGGAGTGGCTGGTACTGGTTGTTCCTTTATATGTGTAGAGCCTGTTTCAGGAGCTCTTGTAAAGCAGGCGTGGTGGTGACAAAATCTCTGAGTACTTGCATGTTCACAAAGGATTTTATTTTTCCTTCACTTATGAAGCATAGTATGGCTGGATAGGAGAATCTGGGTTGAAAGTTCTTTTCTTTAAAGATGTTGAATA
>NW_016107514.1:6808789-6869170 GCF_001604975.1 Cebus imitator
ATCCTTTCTTCTGCTTGGTCAATTCGGCTGTTGAAACTTGTGCATATTTCGCGAAGTTCTCGTGTTTTGTTTTTCAACTCCATCAATTCACTTATATTCCTTTCTGTTTTGTCTATTCTTGTTAGCATTTCTTCAAATCTTTTTTCAAGGTTCTTAGTTTCTTTGCATTGGGTTAGAACGTGTTCTTTTAGTTCACAGAAGTTTCTTACTACCCACTTTCTGAAGCCTGATTCTGTCATTTCATCACACTCATTCTCCATCCAACCTTGTTCCCTTGCTGGTGAGGAGTTGTGAACCCTTTTAGAAGGAGAGGTTTTCTGGTTTCGAGTGTTTTCATCCTTTTTGCTTGAGGAGACAGTCTGTTCTTTATAGGAGCTCAAATGCTGAGCTGTGAGCTCCATTGTTCATTCAGAGCTGCTGGGCAGGTACGTTTAGGACTGCTGCAGCAGAACTCATATACCGCTTTTTGTTCCCAGGTGCTCTGTCCCAGGGATTTAGGGCTTTATTTGTGAGTTTCCATTGTGCTGCTGCCTTCCTTTTTTTTTCCTTCAGAGCTTCCCTGCCCAGCAAGGAGGCAACCTAGTCACTGTCTGCCTGTAGAGGCTTTGCTGCACTGCTGTGGTCTCCACCCAGCTGCTGAGTGAACTTCCCTGTAGTCCTGTTTATATGGGTGTAGTTAGAACTGCCTCAGCAATGGTGGCCCACCTCTGTATTGGCAGACTCTCTCTGTATTGGCGGGTTGCCTCGGCAATGGCAGGCTGCCTCAGCAATGGCAGGTTGCCTTGTCAATGGCGGGCTGCCTCAGCATTGGCTGACTACCTCTGTATTGTTGGAGTGCTTCGGTAATGGTGGACACCCCTCCCCCACAGAGCTGAACCATCCCAGATTCAGCTGCGCTTGCTGTGAAACTCTCAATCCAGAGAGTTTCTGATGCTGTTCTTTTGTGGGGGTGGGACCAGCGGAGCCTGATCGCCTGGCTCCCTGTCTGCGGGGCTTTTTTAAGTTGGTGTTCCAGTCGCCTGTTGAAGAGGCACAAGGATCTGTGTGTTTTCCCATGTGGCGACTCACTGCGCTGGCTTAAACAGCGGCACTGAGATTCGTCACTTTTTTTGCCCTGGAATCTACTGTCCTGGTTCCCTGTTCAGTCTCCTTTTTAAACAGATGAATGGGCGACTTCCCGTGGCTCCAATTGCCAGCCAAAAGGGCACCCGGACCAGTGTATTTTGTATGGAGAACCTCTGCGCCGGGACGCTGACAAAGGAGCCGTGCGGGACAAAGCAGCCGCACCGGCCGACACAGCCACGCTGGCCAAAACAGCCGCGCTGGCAACCCATGGGGCTCCTCCACCTGGGAATTTCCTAGTCTGTGGACAATAAAAATGCGGCGTCTACTCACCTTCTGGGCTTTCACTGGGAGCTGCAATCCTGAGCTGTTCCTAAATGGCCATCTTGGATCAATGATCAGGACAGTTCTTTATAGCAGTGTAAGAACAGACTAATGCAATTATTTTGATGGCTTTCTAAATACAGAATTATTCATTACCAAGAGAAAATCTGACATCCTTTTTTTCCTATTTGGATGCTCTCTCTTCTCTTTCTTTTCTTCTCTTTCTCTCTCCCTTCCTTCCTTTCTTTCTCCATCCCTCCCTCCCTTCCTTCCTTTCTGTTTCTTTCTTTCCTTTTCTTTTGCCTTACTGCTCTGCCTAGGACTTCCAACACTATGTTGAATAGAAGAGCTAACATATTTGTCTTGTTCCAGTTCTTAAGGAAAATGCTTCCAGGTTTTGCCCATTCACTATAATGTTGGCTATGGGTGCTATTATTTTGAGGTGTATTCCTTCCATGCCTAGTATTTTGATTTTTTTTTAATCAGGAAGGGATGACCGATTTTATCACATGTTTTCCTGCATCTAGTGGGGTGATCACATGGTTTTTGTTTTTAATTCTGTTTTTGTGTTTAATTACATCAATTGATTTGCAAATGTTGATCCATTTGCTAGTATTTTGTTAACAATTTTTATGTCTGTGTTCATTAGGGATATTGACATGTAGTTTTCTTTTTCTGTTGTGTCTTTGGCAGATTTTGGTATCAGGATGATATTGGTCTCATATAATTAGAGAGGAGTTTCTCCTTTTTGGTCATTTCAAATAGTTTCAGTAGGATTGGTATCAGCTATTTGGTAAAATTTAGCTGTGAATCCATCCAGTCCAGGGCTTTTTTCAGTAGGTAGTTTTTTTATTACTCATTATTGGTCTGTGTTTCTTCCTGGTTCAATCTTGAAAGGTTATGTCTTTCCAGGAATGTATTTATTGCCTCTAGATTTTCTAGTTTGTGTGTATAGAGATGTTCAAGTAGTCTCTACAATCTTTTGTGTTACCGTGAAATTGGTTATTATGTCACCTTTTCATTTCTGATTGTAGTTATTTGGACCTTCTCTCTCCTTTTTGTTAATCTAGAAACAAATTTATCTATCTTGTTTACTATTTAAAAAACCAAATTTTCATTTTGTTTATCTTTTGTATGGGTTTTCAGGTTGCAATTTTATTTAGTTGTCTTCTAATTTTAGTTATTTCCTTTTCTTTCTAGATTTGGGTTTAGTTTATTCCTGTTTTTCTAGCTCCTTTAGGAGTTAAGTTAGATTGTTAATTTGAGATCCTTGTATCTTCTTAGTAGATGTTTAGTGCTATAAACTTTCCCCTTACCCTTGTTTTTGCTGTATTCCAGAGATTTTGGCATGCTGTGCCTCTATTTTTACTTTCAAAGGTTTTTTTGTTGTTGTTGTTTTCAATTTCTGCCTTAATTATGCTGTTTACCCAAAAGTCATTTAGGTATAAGTTGTCTAGCTTTTATGTATTTGTATGATTTTGTGAGTTCCTTTTGGTATTAATTTCTAATTTTATATTCCACTGTGATCTGAGAAGATGTTTGTTATGATTTTGATTTTTTGAATTTACTGAGGCTTGCTTCATGACCAAGGATGTTGTCAGTCTTAGGGTATATTCCAAGTGCAGGTGAGAATAATTTATATTCCATGGTTGGGTAGAGTGTGCTGCACTATAGTCATACTAATAGACAACTACAGATAGTTGTCTAGTTGTTCTAATTTTCAAGTGTTGAATTTATGTCCAAGTTTTATTTGTTAGTTTTCTTCTTTGAAAACCTGTCTAATACTGTCATTGATGTATTTAAACCCCTAACTGTTATTTTTCAGCTGTAAAAGTCTTTTCTTAGGTCTAGAAGTAATCATTTGGTAAATCTGGGGGCTCTAATGTTGGAGGCATAAATATTTTGGATAGTTAAGTCTTTTGTTGAGTTAAAACTTTTATCATTATGTAATGCTCTTCTTTGGCATTTTTTTTCTGTTGTTGTTTTAAAGCCTATTTATTTGATATAAGAATAGCAATCCCTACTCCATTTTGTTTTCATTTTTTGTTTTCGTTTTTATGATAGATCTTTCTCCATCCCTTCACTTTCAGCCTATGTGAGATGGGTCTCTTAAAAACAACAGTAAGGTGAGTCTTGTTTTTGTATCCATTTTGCTGTTCTATGTCTTTTAAGTGGAGTGTTTAGGCCATTTACCTTCAAGGTTAATATTAATATGGTGAGAGATTTTTTTTCCTGTTGTAGTGTAGATAGCTAGTTGCTTTGTAGTCTCTATTGTGTAGTTACTTTGCAGGGTCTGTGGGCTATATGCTTACCTGGGTTTTTGCGGCAGCAAGTGTCATTCTTTGATTTTTTAATTTATAATTCCCTTAAGCATCTCTTGCAGGGCTGGTCTGCTGGTGATGAATTACCTTAGTGATTGCTTGTATAGCAAATATCTTATTTCTCCTTAGTTTATGAAGCTTAGTTTGATGGGATACGAAGTTTTGGACTGGCATTTATTTTCTTTAACAATGCTAAATATGAGCCCTAATCTTTTCTGGCTTATAAGTTTTCTGCTGAGGAGTCCACTGTTAGTATGATTGATTTCCTTTCGTAGGTAATAACCTTTTCTTTAGCTCTCTTTAAGATTTTTTTCTTTTGTATTGACCTTGGCTAGTCTGGTGACAATGTGACTTGTATATGGTTATCTGTATAGTATCTCACAGGAGATCTCAGCGTTTCTTATATCTGCATGTCAATTTCTCTAGCAAAATTGTAAAAATTGTTCTGAATTAGATGACCAAATATGTTATTCAAGTTGCTTACATTCTCTTTTCTCTCTAAGAAATGCCAATAAGTCATAGAAATTGGTAGCCTTACATAACTCCATATTTCTCAAAGGTTTTTAATTTTTAAACAATTTTTGTCTAAGTCTATTCAAAGGATCATTATTTGAGCTCTAAGATTCTTTCTTCTGCTTGGTCTAGTCTGTTATTAAGGCTTACAATTGTATTTTCAAATTTCTGTAGTGAATTCTTCTATCATAAAAGATCTGTTTGTTTTTTCTTAATATAGAAATGCTAACTTTTGAATTTTGGATTTTTTTCTAATTTGTGTTGAATTTAAACTTTCTCCCATATTTCGTTAAGTTTCTTTGCCATCCATATTTTGAATTTTAGATCTGTCATTTAACGCATTTCATTTTTACTACAATTCATTTCCTAGCCAGTGTGGGATCCTTTGTAGGAGATGAAACACTCCAGCGTTTTGTATTTAGATTAGTTGTGCTGGTTTCTTCTCATCTGAGAGAGCTGACACTTATTATTATTATTATTATTATTATTATTATTATTATTGTTTGCTATCTCTCAGATGGAGCTTCTTGATTTCTCATTCTTTTTTCCCTTGTGAATATGATTATGGTGTATATTGTTAATAATCAATTCACTTTGCTTGTGGGTGCTTTCAGGTTCCAAGGCTTGTGTAGGTTCCTTGATTGCAGAGGTTACTGCAGTGGCTTTCTCTGATATTGCTTGTTATAGCAATGTATAATTTTGTTTGGTGGTGTAATTCAGGCTGCATTCCAGTAGGTGACATTTAAGAGTAATAACTAGTTGGTAGGGGCAGAAAAGGAGCCAACAGAGGAGCATGAAAAGCACCCTTCCCAAAGGTACTTTCATCTTCAGTTGGGGTGGAGCCACTGAAGAAGCCTGAGCAGCAGTCTCTTCCAGCCCACACTTCCTGATCCCAGGTGAGAAGAGCCATTGCCAAATCTTCAACAGTACACTGAGGAGGGGGCATTGGGTGAGAAATGACCCTCTTTCCATGTCTGTTCCTGGGCTTTGGTAGTGCTACCTTTCCTTTGACCTAAGAGGGGATTTGCAAGCCATGCTCTGCTCTTCCTTAGAGGCAGTCAGTATCAAGGGTTAAATCTCCAGAGGAGTGGGTCCTACCTCCTTCCTGATCCTTAGATCTGGTGGAGTACTGTTCCTCAAGTGATCAAGGGAGCAGGCTGGGGCACCCAGCAATGACGCATACAGGACAGTTCCATCTCACACAACTGTCCCTAGCTGCAAGTCTTGCCACCAGGAGAAAGTTTGGGTTTGGCAACTCACCCTCTGCGCCAGTCCTGCAATAGGAGAGAGACTAAGTCCAAAGTCTTCTGCTAGAGCACTCTCCACACTCACTGCTTAAACCTGGCTGTGGGGCCCATCCTTCATTCCAGAGCAAATGCTCCAATATCTGGCTTAAGACTAAAATGCCTGCCATGACAGCTGCTGCTGGGTCACCAAACAATGTGTCTAAACTCTCAAAATGGTGTCAGTTGTGGGCTTGTGAGCAGAAAGGCTGGGGCCCTCTCAAGCAAGCAGCATGGGCAAGAAGCTGTGGGGAGTGTGTTCCACTCATGTCTTGGTCTCACAGCAGCCCATTGCATGACAGTGAGCATTATTCTAGGTATGTTCAACAGAGCCTGGCTTCTACGTTTTTCTTTGGCTAGGTGGCAGCTGCAGCTGCATTAGGCCAAACTCAGGCAGAAGATGGGGCACAGATCAGAAATAAACTCTGTGACTTTTTCCCACTCTGTGAATTTTACCCCACCTACTCCTCCCATCTCAAGTAGTTGGTCTTTCAATTATACTCACTCTTTTCTTTATTTTTAACCATTTGTCCTGCTGATGTTTTTAAGGAAGTGGCCCAAAAAAATGGAAAAGGGCAATGGAAGAAAGTACAATATTGAAATAATTACTTTATTTTCAAATAGGAAAAACATGGATATCTATTCTTATGTATGTGTGTATATACATATATATCTATGTATGTATAATTGTGTATGATACATACATATATAAGTATATATATATATATGTATATATCCACATACATATCATGACTTTCTCATTTGAAAATAAATACTGCATTTTCTTCCAGTTGTCCTTTTTCCTTTGTTTCAGCTACTTCCAGAAAACAAAATAAGGCAATGTACACACACACACACACACACACACACACACACACATACACACAGAGTAAATGTAAAAATAATGAAAATGAAAAATTTGAGGTCATTAAATATATATATTCTAACATATATTTATGTGTGCATATATATATATACACACAATCATCTTAAATTTTTTATTTTCACTGTTTTTACATTTTATAGTTTCAATTTCTTTGCTTCCTATCACTGTATCCAACTTCTTCATATTCCTCTATGTATTGCTTCTTACAAATAATTGTTTTGTTGTATTTATTTTGTTTTTCTGCAACTCCAACTGGACATGTCTTAGGCCACTTAATTTTGTCCCACACCTCTCTAAGTCTCTGTTTCTCTATTTGTTATTGCTATAGGTCTATTTTTTTCTCTTCTTCATGTTGAGTGACTTCTATAGATCTAGGTTCATCAACAACTCTTTCACGTGTTTTCTATTTCTAAAATGTCTTTTAGCCAATTTAGTAAATTTTGTATTTTTAGCCCTAGAAGTTTTGGCATTATAAATTTCGGGACAGTTATTTTGGGTTATCCATGCTGTTTTTTATCTGTCCCTATACTAAATAGTTTAGAGGTTGGTCTGAAGACCAAGAAGAGTTTGGAATTAGAATGTTGGACCATCAATCCTTGTGACACTCTTCTTTTTAGAATATGCCCCTATCTTCTAGTGGTTGTTGTAATTTCAAGTATTGTTCTTTCATTACTTAAGCCAGTAAAATTTCCATTGCCTTTGGAGTGCAGTTGCTCTGGGCTGCTGTACAGGCAGGGGCCTTTCTTCATGCAGAAAAAGATAAATAAGGAAAAGAAAGAAAGAAGAAGGGAAAGAAAAAAAAAATAAAGGAAAAGAGAAAGAAAAAAGAAAGAAAAAAGGAGAAAGAAAGTCAGGAGCGGGGAGTGGAAGAGGATGAACCAGGTAGCTCTCCAGGTATATTTTCCTACATACAATTTTCTATTCCAGTTTCTACCTGCTTTTCTACATTTTCTACTGCCTTTAGATATTTGAATGTTATAACGTTTTAGAGTGTTATATTAAAATTTTACTAAATTTTATGACAATTGCATTGAATTTTATTAAATTTTAATATACATAAAAAGTACAAAAGGGTATACAGCTTGATAAATTTTTTAAATTAAAAACATCAAATTAAGAAACAAAATATAAACTTCCCAAAAGTCCTATGTGTCTTCTTACAGATGCACCATGATCTCTGTTAATTAGACTTCTAAAACTTTTTAAAAATCTAATATGTTTCACTCTTTTTACATTTTATATAAATAAAATTGTATCGTATATTGTTTCATTTTTGACTACTTTGGCACATTTATGTTTTTTAGATTCATCTATATTGTTGCATATGATTGTAGATTATTCATTGTTGCCATAATATTTCTTCATAATTCAAACTATGTATCTTTCTGGTATTTTTCTAGATATAATTGAGGTTACTAGCAGAGGCCTTTAAATTACCGAGACTACCCTGGATTATCCAGCTGGGCCCAATGAAATGTTTAAGAGCAAAAGAGGAAGGCAGATGAATCAGAAATATGTTATGGAAGAAGAACGGCAGAAGACAGTTGGCACAAAGGAAGTTCAGAGAGATTACAAACACAGAATTTTAGGCACCATTACTGACTCTGATGTTTCAGGGTCCACACGCAAGGATTAGAGAGAGGCTCCTAGGAAACAGTGGCACCACTAAGCTGACAGATGGGCATAAAATTAAGACTTCAGTTCCACAACTGAAAGGAACTTGATTTTGCCAAAATTTGAATGAACTTGATTCTTCTCACACTCTCCTAAAACCAGTATAGCGTTTGACACTTTGATTTCAGTTTTGTGAAACACTTGACAGAGAAACCAGATTAAGCAACCTGGACTTCTTACCTATGGAACTGTAATATAATACACTTGTGTTTCTTTAAACCACTAGGTATATGGTAATTTACTATGGTAACAAAAGAAAACGAATACACATGGTTTCCATTTGGAAATTAGCTGTCAATTCTATTGATGCTCACTTGAGGGTACTCTATCATTTAATCTGTGCCTAAGATTTTTTTTTTTTTCTCATTTTTTCAGCCATTTTACTGTAGTGGACCTGAATGTGGTTTTCTTTTTATTTATCTTCTTTACCATTTGTGATATTTTGTTGAAAAACATTGTTTATCATAGGAGCTGTTAGGAAAATAAAAATACATAGGGCGTAGATTGAGAGTTGTCGAAAAATATATTTCTGTCAAAAAATTATATCAAGAATATGTAAATAATTCTCACATTTGAATGAATTGCTCACAAAAGAAAATATATTGATGGCTAATAACACATTGACAGTTGGCCAACTTTATTGATCATGAAATTAAAATCATAATGAAATATTACTTCACACTCACTTGAATGGCTAAAATCAAAAAGACTAAACATGGTAAGTGTTAGCAAGGCTGTGCAGCAACTACAACTCTTACACATTGTTTCTGGTAACGTACATTAATATAGCCACTTTGCAAAGACTGGCTAGTTCTTATAAAATTAAACATGCAATTATCGTGTGAACCAGAAATCTCTCTCATGTATTTCCACAAGAGAAGTGAAAAACATATGTCTGTAAAAAGTGGCAAATAAATATTCGTAACAACTTTTTTTTTTTAAGACCGAGTTTTGATCTTGTTGCTGAGGCTCCAGTGTAATGGCATGATCTTGGCTCACTGCAACCTCTGCCTCCCTGGTTCAAACAATTCTCCTGCCTCAGCCTCCTGAGTAGCTAGAATTACAGGCATGCATCACCACACCTGGCTAATTTTGTGCTTTTAGTAGGGACAGGGTTTCTCCATGTTATTCAGGCTAGTCTTGAACTCCCAACCTCAGGTGACCCACCTTCCTCGGCCTCCCAAAGTTCTGGGATTACAGGTGCGAACCACCGCATCTGGCCTTCGTAGCAACTTTTTAGATAATAGCCCAAAGAAAAAGCAACCCAAAGGTCTCTTAACTGTTGAACAGATAACAAATTACTATCTGTTCTTATAATGGAATATTATTTAAAAGTAAATATATACAAATAACTAAAACACGCAACAATATGTGTAAATCTGAAAGCATAACACTAGGTTTATTAGTCTGTCCTCATGCTACTATAAGAAATACCTGATACTGGGTAATTTATAAAGAAAAGTTATTGAATTTACTTACAGCTCTGCTGGGCTGGGGAAGCCTCAAAAAACTTACAATTATGGTGGAAGGCACCTCTTCACAGGACAGTAGGAGTGATGCAAGCTGGGGAAACACCAGATGTTCATGAAACCATCAAATATCATGAGATTCACTCACTATCACAAGAACAGCATGGGGGAAACCAACTCCATGATCCAATCACATACCACTGGCTCCCTCCAAAGACACATGGGAATTATGGAATCTACAATTTGTGAGAGGACACAGCCAAACCATATCACTGTATGACAGAAATCAAGCAAAGATAACTAGATACTGTATGGGTACATTTAGACGCTATTTGGGAAAAGGCAACAGTATAGTGACAGAAACCATATACATGATTGAGCTGGAGGAGGAGAACAGCTCAGAGGAGAGCAGCTCAAAGGAGCTAAAGGGTATTTTGGGGTTTGTATCTGTCCTATATTTTGATTTGGGTGCTTGTTACATTCTCATACTTAATACATTTTATACTTATAAAGGGTGATTTTTATTACATATAAAGTATACCTCAGTAAAATTATTTTTAATTATGTAAAAATCTATAATGATTAAAAGAATGAGATGCTGATTAATAAGTAGACGAGTCCAAAAATATATAAAATACAGTTCGCTAAAAGTTCATAGTATATATTAAGTCTTTGGTATAAGGGCAATGTAAACATCTGCAGAGCAAGGATTCAATGACTTGAGCTAGCAAACTTATTGCTAGTAACTAGAAAAATATTCAATTCATATAATCACCAAACATAATACCTAAAAATGAATTAAATGTGGTTTGAGTAAATGTAAACAGTATAACAAGTTGAAAATTAAAAACATATAGCAAACATATATTTGATTTATTTGATATGAAAACATTTTATGCAAAAAAAAAAATTAGAAGAGGCTGGGCATGATGGCTCACACCTATAACCCTGGTATTTTGGGTGGTCAAGGTGGAAGGATTGGTTGAGTACAGAGTTTGAGACCAGGCCAGGCAAAACCGTGAAACCCCACCTGAACAAAAACAGAAAAAATATTAGCTAGTGTGGTGGCATGCATCTGTAGTCCCAACTACATGGGAGGTTGAAATGGAAGAATCGCTTGAGTCTGGGAGGCAGACGTTTCAGTGAGCTGTGATGATGCCACTGTACTCCAGCCTGGGTGACAGAGGACAGAGCGAGATTGTGTCTCAAATATATATATATATATACACACACACACACACACACACACACACACATATACACACATAATATATATAAATACATATATTTATAATATATACATACTTATATATATTATATATGTATGTATCTATATGAGCAAATATTAAAAAATTTAATTTATTCTGCACATATTTACTGAGTTTAGGCAGAATACCTGGGAATATATATTTTCTAAAAGCTTAACAGGATTCTTAATCACAATAGTTAAAGGATATTGCAAAGTGAATAGCACCATGAAAATATTACCCAGAAATCTAAGTAGAGAAAGTTAATTAAAAATTTACAAAGAGCAAATGTTTAAACCATGAAAATAATCAACAATTGCAGACAAATACAAAGAATACAACTTTAACAAAATTATTAATATGGTTAAGTATTGAATAAGTTGCATCATCAATATCTGCTATATAAAACAATAATTATAAATGTAACACTCAGTTTGATTTACCTATTTTTTAATTATATTTTATAAATTTCTGTGTTGAAATTTACACAATATTAATGTATTGTTTTGTAATCAGAAGAAAAGTATATATTTAGCTAAATGTTATGACTTCTTAATTTTGTTATTGAGTAAAACAAAATTTTAAAAATCTATTTTAAAAGTTACAGGTTTTTCTATAACTTTCAGTGAGTAAATAATATATTTTTTAGTGAGAATGAGATTCAGCTGAGCAGACTTTCTGTTCTTGGCTGAGCTCACTCATTTATTTGTGATCAGCTGTGAGTGAATCAGGCAGGAAAATGTGATGATCTTTCTGGGCTGTCTCATATGTTGAGGATCTTGTTGTCTTTGGGCTGATTTAGAATGACCTCAGCTTGGACAGTTGGGTTTGCCTCCACCTGTTTTCTCATTATCCAAATGGCTAGTGCAGTCATATATATATTTTTTTTTTTTTAGCAAGATTCTGAAAGAGAGATAAAGAGCATGCAAAGACTCTTAAGGCATAATCTATCACATTATGACTTCTACTACATAGATAGAGAAGAAAAGATAGTCCATATACAATTATTTAATTTTTGGTATTATATTAATATCCTATAGGCATAATTGAATCCAAGTAGAATCTGAAATTAATCAACTTATCATTGATCCACATTTGTCTTCTGTTTCAATAGCAATATTCTATTTATATTGTATTGGCCAGAGTAAATCATGTGGATCTTATAGTTTCAAAGGAGGGTAATATATGCCACAACTTGATATAGGGCGACAAACTCATAGTGCAGCAGGTGTGGATACAGTTACATAATTAGAACTAGTTTTTAAAATCAAACTCACAGAAATTCTAGTGTCTCCAGGGAATTTGCTATTAGGTCTCTGGGAGGGTAATACATGTACTAAGCCCAATATGTGTACTAAGCAAACATCATAACTTTTGAAGTAGAATAATGCAGTGAGCTCTGGTGTTAAGCTGCTTAGATCCTATTCCTGGTTCTACCACTTTTGACAAAGTTATGTATACTATCTATTCTGAGTTGCTCTATCTTTTAAATGGGGCTATTTTTAAAACATACCACAGAACTTCACCTTGTTCAAACAAGCAAACCACTTAGGGCACTATTGGGAACATAATAACCTTCTAGTACATTTTAGCTATTATTATTGCTCAATAAACAGGATCATAAATATTAGGTAAATGGCAATTTGATTAAATTAAGATAATGTCTAGAGTTTATTTTGCCTATAAGGCTCTTAATGTAACACCTCAAATTAAAGAATCGTATCTGGACCTTTGTTTTTCCCCCTTTATGTATATACTCTTTGTTGAAGATCTCAACTAGCCCTGTGGCTTTATAGTGAATGATGCCAGTGACTCCAATCTTTTGCATCTAATCACTCCCTTGACAACTGCACTGTGTATATAACAATTGTATTAATGTTAATCGCTGCAAGGTTAATTCTCCAACCACCTCCACTTTTCGGCCCATCACGTTTCCTTTTTAATCTCTTTCACAACCATTGCATTAGTTATTCAAGTTAAAAGCCTAGCAATTATCTTTGTTTCTTCTTTTTACTCTCACTTTCTATGTCCAATCCTCAACAAGTCTTACTTACTTGAACACGAGTGTACTCCTTGATTTTTCTTCCTCTCTCTATCCCCATTGAAAGAAAACTTATAATAAACCAAGATTTTATGTAAAGTCTTTACTTCTGCAATAGTTTCTCTTGTGTCTATGTATTCACTCTTGCACTTCCTTTTCTTGCAACTAAAGTAATCTTTTATATATGAACCAGATCATCTTACTCCCTACACATAATCTTCCAGTAACTTCTCACAGAACTTGGAATGAAATTCAAATTACTTATGACCTCCAAATATGTGTCCCAGAAGGAAAAGACTTTTTATGCACAAAAATCTCTAGCCTCATCTGGTGCCTGCTTTCCCTGGCCCACTGTTTCACATAGCCTCTTCCTCTATGATCTCCCACTCTGCTGAGCTACCTTTAATTAAGTTTTCAAATCATATTCCCTTTATGTGGAATAATTTTTGCCTAGATTATTTTTTTCCCATTTATTTATTTTATTGCATTTTAGGTTTTGTGAATAGTTTCTGTTGTTTCTCCTTAATGTTATTTATTTCAGAAATTTGTTTACTTTACTGTCCATCTAAAGTAACCTTACCTCATCCCAAACTACTTTCTATCATACCACCCTGTTTTATGTGTGGCTTTCATTTCCATCTGAATTTACTTTATGTACTTAATTGCTTATTTTCTCCTTACTTCCCCTATTTTTGAGGTATTTTGTTTAACAACTGTACTTACAGAAATTTGGGAGTGCCTAGAACACAGGTGTTTTACAAATGATCCCTGAGCCAGATCTATCAGAAAGCCGTGTCAAATCATGTAGACACTGAATCTAAAATGCCTCTAAAGTTTAAAAACCACAATTCAAAAAAAATTTATAATTGCATTTGGAAAACAATATTCGAATGAATTGATCTATAAACTGACTTCATTAGTTATTTAAACATATCTCATAAATGTAACATATACAAAATGATGTCTAAAGTCTAGTTAACATACCATGACCAAAACGAATAGTGTTTTGCCAGCACGAAAAATAAATAGAAAATGATTGAGTATGACATATTTACACATTTGGTTGATGTTGTATTTCCCAAAATGTCAACTCTTTAAAGACCACAGAGAAATGACAAAAAAAAAGCCATAATAATAAATTTATATTGTTATTTCAATAGGTGTGCTTGCAGCTATAATAACTAATCACGGAAGACAATTTTATTTCCACATTTTTCTGATAAGTTAGTAGTAATCTACATAAAAATGAGCATATTTCTCTCAAAATTACCTAATAAATATTTTCTTCAGGTGTTTCAACAAATATAATGAATTAATCCTTTCAAACTGATTAATATTGAAAGAAATGTAAAAATACTGAGTAAATGAAAACTTGATCTTTCAAAGGGGTTATTTTATTTCTTCCATGAGAAAATGTTTTAAAAATAAACTTTCAACCTTTTATTCATTTTATATTATATGTAAATGTAGTCAATGTAAGATAAAAATCATGTATTCAAGTACTATTAATTACAATATATGACTAAAATTGAGTAATATTTTCAGTCTATGTCACCCAAATGGATTTTGTTCAATTAAAATTTCTTAATATTCTTATTTCTTTTTATACAAATATATTTCTTTATACAGTTAAAATAGCATATAAATAAATGTACATGATTAGTTGCTTTTTAATAAAAGTGCCAAAACAATTTAATGGGGAAATATTATTTTTCAAGAAAATAGAGCTGAAACAACTGGATATCCACAAATAAAATAAATGAATTTGAATCCTGCCTCACATCACACACACAGAGACACATACACACACACACACACACACACACACACACACACACACAAGCAACGCACACACACACACTTCTGTTTAAATGGGATAGACCTAAAAGCAAGCTGAAACTGTGAACATTTTAGAAAAAAGGCATGAGATAAATATTCACCATTGTGTGGCAAGGAAAAGACTTTTATTATCCAAAAATCAGTAGCCATAAAAGTATAAGTGATTTAAAAGTTAATAATAATTCTTGGCAGCTTGTATAAATTATCAAGGATTTCTTTATAGGCACTAGCTTGATATATCAGGCTTATTTTTTTGTAAGTAAAAACTACTTCAATCAATGGCTTTCCTAACGATATTTAGCTTTTGCTCTGCAGTATTAGAAAAAAATCGCTGATTAATTTGTAGAATACATTTTTGTAAAACTGTATCTTTTGTGCTGTCTAAAAATTATGTAATACTTCTGGTCATATAAATTCTAGAAACTGTAGGTAGATTACATGAATTTCAGACACATAATTGGTATCAAGAATTTTGGGAACTTGTACATTTGGAAATTTAACTGTATAAATTCAGTTTCATAAACCTCAGATAAAAAGAACCCTTTGCAAAATGAGTATTGAATATATGTCAGATCATGTCACTCCTTGCACAAAACCTACTAGTGGCATTCTTTTTTACTCAGGGTAAAAGTCAAAGTTCTTAGAATGATCTTTACAGCCTGTGATTGCTCCCTGCCTCACTCACTATTCTCATCTTGCTCCCTCTTCTCTTTCTCACTACTTCTCATGTTTATTAAACTTGCTGATCTCCGACAAGTGAGCTTATATTCAGGTTTATGTTCAAGTGTCACTTTTTCAAAGAAGGTTTCCTTGCCTATTTTAAAATTGAAGTAAGTGCAGTGAAATATTTCAGCAACTACTGGTGTTTTTTTATGATACATATATGAGCATATCCTTCAAATTACTTTCATAAGTCTTCAGTTTTTTTAAGATTATTTTCTAGACTTTAGGAATGTGCTGATTTTATTTGAAAATCCCAATAATTTTTCATCTTCCATTTTGTTTGCCATAAAATGCCTTTAAATTCAAATTTATCACCACAATTCATTTTCCATATAATGCTTTATCAATGTAGTTTTCCAGGTAAGTTTTATTTATATCTGAAATTGTTTTCATTCAACATTCATTCATATGCCCATTTCTCTTTAAAACAGCACGCTAGTGATATATAGAGTTGTTCTGATATACTCAACCATGCCTCCTGTTCTATGGCATTGTACACAATTCCCTATTAATCCAATATTCATTACTTTAGAGAATCAGATTAATGCAGGCTGCAGGTGAATGTCTCAATCATATTTCTTAATTTTATGTTAAAGTAGTACAATTTTTTTCTGAATATCTCTCAGTAGTTGATACATATTGAAGACATTTTATAAGATAATTAGTTTGTTCTTATTATTTGACATCTCTGAACTTACGATAAAGACAGATTTTCTTGGAAAAAATCATCTTGTTCCACTTGGAAATTAAAAGGTGACATATTGATTTCACTTGCAAAGGCTTCCTTGCTATTAGTGAAGTGAGTGATGTTTAAAGTAAAAGTCACAGAGAATGCCACTGGAGTGCTAACAGGTTAGTATTAAAGATAAATTATCTTACTCCTGAAAGCAATGAGCTATTAAAATTAAAACGAATATTAAGCAAAATAGTCTAATTATAACCTTCAGATGGCAAAATCTTAATTAAATTTTTAGAATACATAAAGGAATAAGTTAAATGGCAATGAACAATATTGTACACGTTGAAGGACAGTGCCAAAGTTAGTAATGAAAATCACATTATCTCTATCTATTCAGCACTTGTTACTCTGCTCCACACACATACCATAAATGTTGGTGAAATTAATTAATCAGTTAAGCATCTATGCTTCATACTCCCTAGAGCAATCATCCTCATCAGAAAAACCACTATTCTTTTTCTTTACTTCTTTTAAAGCCATATCTTTATTTTCTGACTTTTTATAAATATAAGTAAAATAGACATGGCCATTCTTTTTTACATTTGTTCCTGATATCTCTTTTAACATCAAATCTAAACAAAATAAACTTTATGCAGGAAGGTTTACTAATATTTAGTCATTATAAGTTATATAATTCTATGTTAGTATTTCTATTTATACCTACATATTCACCTTCTAGCACTTGAAGCTTCATCTATAATAGAAACTGAAGGATGACAATGTCCCAAAAACGTTTAGACATTCTTATGACCTGCAATTCAAATGGAACTAAATTACTAACCACTCACTTGCCAAAGGAAAACTGACTGCAAATTTAGACAATATTTCCTTCCATATAAACCATTTTTTACACCACTACCACTACTAAAACCATAGACTCTGAGAAAAAAAAATAGATGAGTATAATGTCAAAATAAGGGGCATTCAATAAGAGGTAAAGCGAATGCTGTCAATACCATCACTACCTGCCTCATTGCTTGCACACTTGGCAAATGCCTGCTGACACAATCCCATTCTCTCTATTCTTCATTCATATAGCATGCCAGGAGTAATCAGGGATGTGTCACTAAAGATTATAAATTTGGGATAGCTCTTTCTAAAGAAATATTATGTAATCTTTAAGAGAATCTTCTGAATTATTAATATTCAATAAAGTACGTACATAGATACAGAATAAAGCAGTAATTTCAAAATTGATTCAACAGGATACATAATCAGTGACTATTACTTTTTTTTTTGGTCTCCAAACAACAAAGAGGGGTCATATGTAAAAATTCTGGGAAATATTATTAGTCTCAACCCTCTGGTAATTTCTAATGAGTTTCTCTTTATTTTCAAATGCTAACATTAGAACGCCATTGTCACTTTGTATCATTGTTACTACTGCAAAATGAATGTATCTCTCAGGACAGCAAAAAATCAGTATAACGGCACAGTTAGGACCTATCCAAGAACTATATACATATATAAACAGTTCTACTAAATTTGTGAAAGAAACAGATACAAGGGTCTAGAAAGCATTATATTTCTGATAAATAAAAACGTCAAATATTCTAGTATTCTGATAAATAAATAACAGAAAGAACTAAGGAGCGAGGAATGCTAAGTATAAAATAAATCGTGGTAAATATCAAAACCAGTGAAATGTAGAGTTAATATTTAAACTCATCTTTGTAGTGTGATAAGTAATGCATATGTTAAGTTACATAATTTATTTAAAGTAATGTACCTAACTTTTAAAAGCAAATTTGTTATGGAAGTATGCATCTAAAATTAGAGGGTTTTACAAAAAAATGTATGGAGTTAAAGACAAAAGTAACATACTTTCATATTACTATTTTATTCTAGACAATGAAGAAAATATTTGGTTTCAAAGACACACTTAATACTAGAATAAAAAAAATTAGGATCCAAATCACAATAAAAAGAACAAGTAGAAAAATGAAAATCTAAACAACATAGCAAAACACATGACAAATCTAGAAAGAAAGTAGCAAAAATAATATCAAATGAGATGAGAAAATTAAAAACAAACTGTGTCCTGCAGCTCTAAAACTCACTAATATACCATGGTCAAATAGAACAAGTTTCATAAAAACATAAATATTTTAATATTAAAATATTAACATAATTTTATATTAAGTCAAAGGCAAGATTCATACAGTTTTCTGGATGCCAAAAATAAATATTCATTTCTCAGCCAATTAGTAAGAAAAAGATAAGTTTTAAATAGCATGTATGTCTTCATATTCACACTACTATAAAGAACTGCCCAAGATTGGGTAATTTATAAAGCAAAAAGGTTTAATTGACTCACAGTTTGGCATGGCTTGGAAAGTGTCAGGAAACTTACAATAATGGCCAGAGGTGAAGAAAAAGTAAGTGCCTTCTTCAAAAGGCAGCAGAAAGGAGAAATGTCGGGCAAAGGGTGAGGACACCTTAGAAAATCACCAGGTTTTGTGACAACTCACTCACTATCATGAGAACAGCATGTGGTAAACTGCCCCCATGATCCAATTATCTCCACCTGGTCTCTCCCTTGACAGGTGGGGATCATAGGGACTATAATTCATGATGATATTTGGGGTAGGAACACAAAGCCTAATCATATGATTAAAACAATATTTTTAAATCATTTGCATTGATATGTTTGAATAAATTGAAACTAGTTCCCATCAGTAGCTATATAGCATAGAAAAATTATTCCTTTCTGCACCTCAAAAAATAATCATTGATTGGCTTAAACAAATTCAAATACACTTATATTAATATTGAAAAATTGTGGAATCAGAGACCATGCAAAGGACCAAAGGTTAAATGTAGTATATCAAGTAAATGGCTATGTTTTTCTTTCTACACATATAAGGGGACCTTACATTTTGATTGGCTAGTTTGGTTTTGCTAAATTTTAATAATACCTACTATTACTCTCCAAGTATTACAGTTTAAAAAATAAAATATGTGAATTCTCTTTTTAACTATTCTAAATTTATCATAAATCAATATTTGAAAAGTATAAATTCATAAGGGCAAGTAAAATGGAGTGAAGAAAACAGATAACAACAAGTTTAGAAAGAGGGAAAGTAAAAACAGATGGTAGCTTACACAGCAGAATAGAAAATGCGAATATGTAAACACCCTTAGAAAGAAATATGAATGAAACCTAGGTAAGCTTCCCTTTAGGACACAAAAGTCCAAGGGATGTAAAGTATCAGGTATCAGGAAAACAAGAGGACATTAGGATTGGCAAAAGGAAAATTAGATAGAGTTTGGCATAATGTAAAGTTAGACCAACAAATTCCCTCTTCCCTTTCACTTGGGAGGTGATTATTTCTCCTCCTTACAAAATACAAGAGTGTTACTATCTGGAAACCCTTCAGAGCCTCTGGATCAGCATGCCTGAAAAACAGGAGGAAGAGCCTGAGGTATCTGGCCAGAAATGTTGGGATTAAGATAAATTATTGAATAGTTACACACCTCCCTCTATCTGCTTCTCTCATCCTACTCCCTGTATAATGCAGAGACTAGGGTTGAAGGATTCTTCTCTGAAGAAACAGAAAACTTAATATAGGGGGGAAAAAAACCTCAGCACATGCTATGATTTATATCTTTACAGAAATAGAAGAAGAAATAATAGAGTACTAGAAGTAATAAGAACAAATAAATGTTTTTGAACATATATGTATAAATACATATATATATAAATATATACTTAAATGAATTAATGTATATAAATTAACATGATAATTGAAATATTAATTGCAGACAATAAGAAAATAGAATAAAAAGACAATAATAAGAGAAAAAAGATAACTTTATAAAAGCAAAGAAGTAATCTAAGAGTTACCAATAAGATAATGGAGAACATTAAGGGAGACTTCTTTAAGAAATAATACAGAAAAAAAATTAAAACTGAATTTTATAAAAATTCAGAAAGAATAATAAATGTTTATATTTATTATAGACTATAGATAGAAAAGAAAGAAAACAAAGAATCATTATGATGAAATATATAAGACCAGAAATAATATCAAATTATATATTGAAGAGTTTGGAGGAAGTCTCCAGAACCACTCTCACTTCTGACACCAATTACAAATCTGGGAGTCCCTAAGATGACCCTTGCATTTGCCAATTCTATAGGTAGTCACAGAATGCTAATATACTAATGGTTAGTTTATTATGGGGAATGAACACAGATAAAAATTAGACAAGTGAGGCAGATACATGGAGCAGAGTCTAGAAGTGTGTACGAAGAGTCTTTGCCTCTCAGTGGAGTTGTATACAGTGCTAATTTCTTTAAGGCAACAATGTGGGAACATATGCATTAAATACTGTTAACCAGGGAAGCTCACCCAACTTTTTATGGGCAGAACCTTTGTAGGGGTTTGGTCAAGAAGAAATGGTTCACCACCTGCCTGGCTGACTTTAGTTTCCAACCCTTCTGGACATTGAGGTAATACTGCATGACAGTAAGCTGTCACTGAAAATCACATTGCTAAGCTAGATTATCTGTTGTGGCGGAAGTCCCCAGGCCAAAATGACACTCTTATCAGACAGAACATTCCAAGGACTTAGAGATTACTTCCCAGAAGCTGAGGGCAAAGGCCAGACCTCTCTTTAGGCAAGGTTAATTCTCTACTATACATATACCAGCAGCTTTTTAAGAAAATAACAAGCCGTATGGAAAGAAGCAAAAATAAAAAAAGACATTAGAATACTAAATTCAGTAAAACAATGTCTTCAAAACAAAAGAAAATAATTATTTTTTTAGACATCCATTTCAGCCATAATACCAACAATTTGTGAGGATAGATTGAAGATGTGTAGAGTTATAAGATTTCGAATATATTTTATCATGCAGTTATTGTTGGGAAGCTACTCAAGATTGGTACACAAATAAAATAGATAATTAAACCAAAGAAGAACACTCTAGTTTCCAGGAATTATAAGCTGGAACATGGGAGAGCATCAAAGATAAATGCCAAGGATGTAGAACAAGATGGCAGAATAGAAGGCTCCACTGATAGTCCCCCAGTCCCCATGAGGACACCAATTTAACAACTACCAACACAGAAAAAAAAGCACCTTCACAAGAACCAAAAATTAGATGAGCACCCATAGTAACTGGTGTTAACTCTGTATCACTGAAAAAGGCACTGAAAAGATAGAAAAATCAGTCTTCAGTCACCTATGCCACCCCTCTCCCAACACCTGGCAGAGGTTTTATGGTGCAGAGAGAATCTCTGAGCAACAATGGAGAGAGAATGGAGAAGATGTGAAGCAGTGATGTCAGTGTTATCCTGTTAGGGCCAGCAGACAGAACTTTCTCTGTGTGATAGGCACCCACACATAGAGAAAGCATTTAAACCAGCCCTAGCCAGAGGGTAATTGCCAGCCCCAGCACTTGGAACTTGAGTTTCTGCAAAACTTATCACTGAAGGCAGTGGAGCCCTGGGTCTCCAAGAAAACATGCAAGGCAGGCTAGGTCATTAGGACTACAAGTCTTAGGTGAGTCCTAGTGCTAAACTGGGACCGGACACAGTGGACTTGTGGAGCACATGACCTACTGAGAAACCAGCGGGGTGGCTAAGGAAGTACTTGTATCAACCCTAACCTAACCTCAGGCTGAACAGCTCCTGGCTCCAAAAGAGACCACTTTCTTCTGCTTGAGGATAAGAAAGGAAAGAGTGGGGCGGACTTTGTCTTGCATCTTGATTATTAGCTCAGCCACAACAGGATAGGGTACCAGTCAGAGCCATGACTCCTCCACTCCAGGCCCTATCTCCCAGATGAAATTTCTAGATGCACTCTCAGCCAAAAGGGAACCAGCTTTCTAGAATGGAAGGACCTAGAATGGAAGGACCTTCTAGAATGGAAGATTTATCACCTGCTAATTAAAGAGCACTTGGTCCCTGAATAACCAGCGGTGATACACAAGTACTACATTGAGGGCCTTGGATAAGCCTCTGAAACTTGCTGACATCAGGTGAAACTCAGCACATTACCAGCTGGGATAGCTATGGGGTAAAACTACTCCTGCTTGAGAAAAGAAAAGGAAAAAGTAAAGGAGGTTTGTCTTTTATCTTAGGTACTAGGACATTGACAGGTGGTAGAACACCAAGTAGGCTCTTGGGGTCCCTGATTCCAGGACTTGACAGTTGGATGTCTTCTCTGGACCAGCACTGGGCCAGAAAAGAGCCTGCTACTCTGACTGGTGAATCCAGGCCAGGCAGTATTCACCACAAGCTGATGTAAGAGCCCTTAACTCTGAGAGAACAGTGGTGGTAGTCTGGCAGTACTCCCCACAGCCTGTATGGTGATTGCTGTGGGGTGAGGCTCCTCTGCCTTTGGAAAAGTGAGGAGAGAGTGGGAAAGACTGCATCTTGTGGCTTGAGTGCAAGCTCACTATCATAGAACAGCAGGTAGACTAATAAGATCTTGACCCTGGTCTCTGACTCCTGGAAAGCACCTTTGGACCCACCTCAGGGCTAGGGAAAGTCACTGCCCTGAAGGGAAGGACACAGGCCTGGCTAGCTTTACTACCTGCTGAGAAATGACCAGGGACCAATCCTGTAGAAACAGGAATACGTGACTTGTCAGAGAATCCAAAATAGCTGTTAATGAAACGCAAAGAAATTCAAGACAACAACATATAAAAGGGATTCAGAATTCTATCAGATACATTTGACAAAAAGACTAAAATCATTAAAAGGAATTAAGCAGAAATTCTGGAGAGGGAAAATGCAATTGGGTGTGCTGAACAAATATCAGCATCTTTTAATAACAGAATTGACCAATCCGAAGAAATAATTTGTGAGCCTGAAGACAGGCTATTTGAAAACAAACGGCCAAAAAATAAAATAAGGAACAATAAAGCAAACCCATAGGATCTAGACTCTACCCTCAAAAGGACAAATCTAAGAGCTATTGTCCTTAAAGAGAAGGCAGAGGAAAAGATAGAAGGTTTATTCAAAGGGAAAATAACAGAAAACTTCCCAAACCTAGAGAAAGATGTCAATATTAAAGTACAAGACAGTTACAGAACACCAAGCAGATTTAACCCGAAGACTACTACCTCAGGCATTTAATAATTAAACTCTCAAAGATCAAGAATTAAAAAAGGGATCCTAGAAGCAGTTAGAGAAAAACAAAAACTAGTAACACAATGGAACTCCAATACCTCTGGCAGCAGACATTTCAGTGGAAATGGTACAGACCAGAAGAGACTGGTATGACATATTTAAAGTGCTAAAAAACAAACCAAAATGAAAAAAAGTTAAAATAAACACTTTTACCCTTGAATAGTATATCCAGCAATAATATTCCTCAAACATGAAGAAGAAATAAAGACTTTCCTAGACAAAAGACAAACAAAGCCGAGGGACTTCATCAACACAAGACCTGTCTTACAAAATATTCTAAAGGGAGGACTTCAATCATAAAAAAATAATATTAACGAGTAAAAAGCAATCACATGAAGGTACAAAACTTATTGCATGCCTGAATCAAAATATCTCATATACTTTATAAACATATAGACCTACTATGTGCCCACAAAAATTAAAAATTTTTAAACAGATAAATGTAAGTATATTGTTAGTGCAACTGTCTTAGCAATTTATGCAGATGACATGTATAGGATAAACTGCTTTGTAAATTCTTTCAGGAATATAAATAATATGGCTAGGCAAGCCTGAAGACATATTTAAATGTTTTGTAAAACAATCTGTAACCATCCACAAATTTGTTAAAGAATCTGTAAATAACAGTAAAAAGTATTATTTTAATGCCTTTATTAAAAGTGCATTGGCATTAAAGAAAACATTAAAGTGCAAAAGCATTAAAGAAAATAATCTTTCCAAACACTTATAAAAACTTGTTTATTTATCTAGCATTTGTGATAGAAAATAGAAATAAATGTGGAAGGGCTTTTGCTTTAGGCAAGTGAAAGTAGCTTATAGTAGGCCAATGAACCTACTGAGAAATCTACAAAAAGATAAGAAAACACAGAAATTATCTCTTTAAAGGCATTAGAGAGATTACACAGCCTAAAAAATAGATGGGCCATGAATTTGGAGAGGGAAGAGCCATGAAGAGGTGAACTGACATTATGTAGACACTTAATCATGGGGAATTATTTTCTAGGTACAAAACAGAAGAATGAGAACCCAGGTGTCTCCATCCACTTCACAATTTACACAAACAAAGGCTATTCCCAGAATTACAAATAAAGCAGCAAAGGCTTTAATAATCTTTTCTAGAATTTTGGACATACAAAGCTGTAAACTTGGGAGAACTAAAACCTATGTTTTCTTTTTCTATCAGTATGTTTTCTAATTTTGATATTAAGTAGAGTATATGCCTAACATGCAGCAGAATGCATCTTAAAGCAGAATGGAGTTCCCAGAAGGCTTGCAGTGCTAAAAAGATAAAAACTGGTGTTAAAGTCCTCACAGGGGAAGGGTTCTGGGTGACCACTGGGGCCACAATTCTTTCTAAAGCCATGGAGAACCAAATGTTAGGAGTATAATCTTATAAAAGGTAGAATAGGTTTACTACTATTCTGTGTCTTGACTCAGCTCAGTCCATGTTTAAATTAAAATAATTCACTCCTATGTCTCTCTCTGTTTAGTAGAAAATGATTAACTCTGTCTGGGAAAAAAAAATCATCTGGAGTCTATGCAATGGGAATAATATTTCATGCTTTAAAAAAGATAAGTGCACATTCTAAGGTACTGGACTATATGACATAAAATCCAAGAAAATAGTAAACATAAAAGGATTGTAAATAATGAAGATGAGATTTATCTATCCAACAACAACTTTTAAATAATTGTGACTAATGTGTTCAAAAAAACAGAAGAAAAGATACATAAAGTAAGCCAATAATAAAGAATTACGGCAATTCAGCTTTTGTTTGCGGCTGCTTGGTCATCAGAGGTTGCTGACAAAATTCATTTCCTTGTAGTTTTTGGACTGAGGATTTAATTTTTTTCCTTGAAGTCATCATAAGGTCCTAGAAGCTGCTTTCTATTCTTGCCACATGAACACTTAAAGATGGCAACTTTATTATATCTCACTTCTTTAAAGCCAACAACAACAAAAAACTTCCGGATTCATCGATCTTTGGATGGTTTCTTTATGTCTTGATTTCCTTCAATTCAGCTCTGATTTTGGTTATTTCTTGTCTTCTTCTAGCTTTGGGATTTGTTTGCTCTTGATTCTCTAGTTCTTTTAGTTGTGATGTTAGGTTGTTAAATAAACAGATTAAATTATACAAAGGAATAAAGGAGTGTTTCAAAATAAAATTTTGACAAATTTATTTTAAAGATCAAATTGGCATTTGGTACTGATTTATGAATTGGTCAGCATACCATCTACAAAATATTTCGTTGGGCATGGTAGAACAGTAGGGTGTTTTAAGGTTGTTTGAGAAGAAACAAAACAGCATAATGAAAAAAGACAGATTGGTTAATATCAGCTTACTTTAGGTCACTTTCTTTATAAAGGTTATAACAGAGGGACTTTCTTATGATGCTGGCTCAGGTTTAGTGGGCCCTGTTTGGTTTCTGTGAAGCTCCTGGTTTTCTGTGATTTTAAATTCCGGTTTGATTATATGGCACTTAATATGTATGACTCAATTTTAGTTTGGCCTGCTATGCCTAATGCAGAAGTTCAGTCCAAAACAATGGCCTCTTAGAAATTTTAAATCACAGAAGAGAATGGGAGTTTGCCAGGAAGATGGATTACATGTACAGAAACATGATAATGCGAATGACAACCCATCACCTTTGCCATATTCTAGTTAAGAGCAAGACACTGGTTTAGCCAACACAAGTGGAGATTATGCAAACATCAGGAGACAAAAATTAGACCTTAGAATCTATCTTCCACACATAGAACTAGATTTTGAAGTAGAAATGTTTATTCATTGCATGAATAAAGTTTGCCATAATTCTCTTATCAAATAGATAAAATTATTTATTTTTATTTATATTTAGTTTTCTAGAAAACTGAGAGTTATTCTCTTTTAAAACAAGTGTGATTTTGTACATGCACAATACCAATATCTTCAGTCAAATGTTGATTTTCTTTTTCCTGAGATAGAAACCCTTTCTTCTAGCTTTGACTCTAAGAAATCCAGAATAAATCTCCATTAAATGCAGATCATGACCAAAGCTTTGCTACTTGATGAAATGTAATTATACACAGTGTAATTTTAAAAATTTTAAAAAACCTTACTATCGTGTAAATACATACAAATACAACCCTTATGGGTGATCTTTTTTTTTTTTTTTTTTTTTTTTTTTTTTTTACAACATAAAAAGGTAGCATATATGAACAGTGCATTGTATGAGGGAGATAGACTTGATGAGTTACCAAAAGTCAACAAATGCAGCAATAATAATTCCTGAAAAACTCTTGATAATTTACACTGGTCAACAAACTTTTTTCTATTTAATAACAATAAACACTTACACTGCAGCTTTACTCATTGCTTTATGTTAATTTCTATGTTATGGCCCTTAAAATGAAAGAAAAACTCACAACTTAAAACTACAAGAAACATAAGAGCCTGTTTGACCTTTCCCCTTGTTCCTCACTCTAAATCAGGAATTTAGAAAATTTTAAAGAAACCTTATTCACTGAGCCAAATGTTCACTTTCACATCAAGGAAAGTGAGAGTTTATTATGAGTTAGCATTTTTAGTCATGTATAATATTCTCAGATGCCAGTTTTTAACAGATGTCTTGCCATATAACGTAGTACATTTGAATAAGCATGCTAGAGTATACTTAAACAAATTCCACTGAAGGAAGCCCATTATTTAGTTAGTTATTTATTTTATCAAAGCTCAGCTACTTCACAAAGAAGCCCTGACATGAAATAAACAGTGTTCTAATTGTTAAAATTTATATACTCATTTGTACTTCAAAAACTCAATATTCCTTTCTGGCTTTCTTAGTGTCATTACTCTACTTAGAAAAATTTGACAATGTCTGTAAATTACTTTGGGCAGTATGGCCATTTTCACGATATTGATTCTTCCTAACCATGAACATGGAATATTTCTCCATCTGTTTATGTCTTCTCCTATTTCGTTGAACAGTGGCTTGTAGTTCTCCTTGAAGAAGTCCTTTATGTTCCTTGTTAGTTGTATTACTAGGTATTTTATTCTCTTTGTGGCAATTGTGAATGGAAATTTGTTCTTGATTTGGCTCTCTTTAAGTCTGTTATTGGTGTATAGGAATGCTTGTGATTTGTGCACATTGATTTTGTATCCTGAGACTTTGCTGAACTTGCTTATCAGCTTCAGGAGATTTGGGGCTGAGACAGTGGTGTCTTGTAGATATACAATCATGTCGTCTGAAAATAGAGACAATTTGACTTCCTTCTTTTCTATTTGAATAGCCTTTATTTATTTTTCCTGCCTGACTGCTCTGGCTAGAACTTCCAGTACTATATTGAATAGGAGTGGTGAGAGCAGGCATCCTTGTCTAGTGCCAGATTTCAAGGGGAGTGCTTCCAGTTTTTGCCCATTCAGTATGATATTGGCTGTTATTCCCATTAAGCTACCAGTGACCTTCTTCACAGAACTGGAAAAAAACACCTTAAACTTCATATGGAACCAAAACAGAGCCCACATAGCCAAGTCAACTCTAAGCAAAAAGAACAAAGCGGGAGGCATCACACTACCGGACTTCAAACTATACTACAAGGCTACAGTAATCAAAACAGCATGGTACTGGTACCAAAACAGAGATATAGACCAATGGAACAGAACAGAGGCCTCGGAGGCGACACAACATATATACAACCATCCGATCTTTGACAAACCTGAAAAAAACAAGCAAAGGGGAAAGGATTCCCTGTTTAATAAATGGTGTTGGGAAAACTCGCTAGCCATGTGCAGAAAGCAGAAACTGGACCCCTTCCTGATGCCTTACACTAAAATTAACTCCAGATGGATTAAAGACTTAAACATAAAAGCTAACACCATAAAAACCCTAGAAGAAAATCTAGGCAAAACAATTTAGGACATAGGCGTAGGCAAGGACTTCATGACCAAAACACCAAAAGCATTGGCAACAAAAGCCAAAATAGACAAATGGGATCTAATCAAACTCCACAGCTTCTGCACAGCAAAAGAAACAATCATTAGAGTGAATTGGCAACCAACAGATTGGGAAAAAATTTTTGCAGTCAACTCATCTGACAAAGGGCCGATATCTAGAATTTACAAAGAACTAAAATAGATCTACAAGAAAAAAAAAAACAAGCCCATTCAAAAGTGGGCGAAGGATATGAACAGACACTTTACAAAAGAAGACATACATGAGGCCAACAAACATATGAAAAAATGCTCATCATCACTGGTCATCAGAGAAATGCAAATCAAAACAACATTGAGATACCATCTCATGCCAGTTAGAATGGCGATTGTTAAAAAAATCTGGAGACAACAGATGCTGGAGAGGATGTGGAGAAATAGGAACACTTTTAGACTGTTGGTGGGAGTGTAAATTAGTTCAACCATTGTGGAAGACAGTGTGGCGATTCCTTAAGGACCTAGAAATAGAAATTCCATTTGACTCAGCAATCCCATTACTGGGTATATATCCAAAGGATTATAAATCGTTCTACTATAAGGACACATGTACACAAATGTCCATTGCAGCACTGTTTACAATAGCAAAGACCTAGAACCAATCCAAATGCCCATCGATGATAGACTGGACAGGGAAAATGTGGCACATATACACCATGGAATATTATGCAGCCATCAAAAATGATGAGCTCATGTCCTTTGTAGGGACATGGATGAACCTGGAAACCATCATTCTCAGCAAACTGACACAAGAGCAGAAAATCAAACACTGCATGTTCTCACTCATAGGCGAGTGTTGAACAATAAGAACACATGGACACAGGGAGGGGAGCACTACACACTGGGGTCTGTTGGGAGGAAATGGGGGAGGGATGGGGGGGTGGGGAGGTGGGGAGAGATAGCATGGGGAGAAATGCCAGATATAGGTGAAGGGTAGGAAGGCAGCAAATCACGCTGCCATGTGTGTACCTATGCAACAATCTTGCATGTTCTTCACATGTACCCCAAAACCTAAAATGCAATAAAAAATAAAATAAAATAAAATTTATTTTTAAATTAAAAAAAAAATCGACAATGTCAATATTAATGTCAAAAACTTTCTATTGGCTTAAGATCATAGATCACCCGCTTTACTTGTTTTGTTTTGTTTTACAAATGTATTTGCAGCTTCAAGTAAGCAGAAACATCCCTGAACATTCTATTGCTTCTAACCCTAAACTATAATTCTAGCAAAATTAAATATGAATAAATAATGAATGCTTGAAAGTATTAAGTCTAAAGATTTATTTACTAAATAAAAGATCTTCAAAACATCTGAACTAAAAACTAATAAAATTGTCAATCATAGTTGAAGACCTCAAGATACCTGTCAATAATTGATAGAAAAGTAAACAGAAAATCAGTAAGTATATGGACTACTTGATAACTCTACCAACTAACTTGATCTAACTTACATTTATAAAACATTCCAGCCAACTACACTGGAGTACACATTCTTATCAACTGTGTATAACAATTAACCAAACAGATCATGTTCTGGGCTATAAAACAAGTATAAACATAAGTAAAAGAATTCAAGTCACAACAGATCATACTGATCTCAATAAAAAGAGAAAACAAAAATAATCAATATCAGAAATGAGAGACAATATCACTATACATTCTATGGTTTTAATAATATTACCTCTTTTGGGTAATACTACTACTCAACATAAAAATTCAAAATTTGAAGTATGGTTTCTATTGAATTATTTTTAAATAATGAGGTAATACTATTAAACCCATATGCTAACATATTTGGCAATTTAATGAACACATTGTATAAAAGAAAAAGCAAGTTGCCAAGCTTATACAAAAAATAATAGAATTGTAATAAATTATGATACATTATAATAAGTATACATTTGTTATAATAAAATTCAGTAGAAAACATTTTCAGAAAGATATTGAATAAATCAGATACTATAAAATGGAATTTTGATCCATCTATTGCACTATATACCAAAATTTATTCAAAATAGCTCCATAGATCTAAACGGAAAAACCTAAAATTATACAACTTCATAAGGACTTATTGGAAAAACTCTATGTGACTTTGGCTTAGATTCAAACTTCTTATATAAACCACCAAAACCAGGAGTTATATAAAGAAAAATGATAAGTTGAACTTCAGCAAAATTAAGAATTCTTCTCTTTGGAAAACATGTTTATGAAAATAAAAAGAGAAATCACAGGTGTGAAGAAAATAATTATAAATAGCATAGCATATACGTTAAAAGGCTTGTATCCAAAGTATGTAAGAAATTTTCAAACACATTAGTAATAAAATAAACATCAATAAAAGTCAACAAAATATCTGAACAGACAAGTCACTATAGATGAAATAATAAGATGGACATCATTAGACATTTCTGCAATGTGAATGAAACTACAATGTGATAATTCTACATACCATTAAAAAAATCTGAAATTGGAAGTGATTGTAGCAAATTCTGGCAAGGGTGTGCACCAGTTATGACTTTTAAAGTTTACTGATGCAAATATAAAAATTACAAGTACTTTGAAAACCAGTTTAACAATTTCTTAAACACAGATGCTTCTCAACTTACAATGGGGTTGTGTCCAAATAAATCTATTTTAATTTGAAGATATCATAACTCAAAAATTCTTTTAATACATCTTACCAAACATCATAGCTTGGCCTAGATTAACTTTAAGATGTTCGGAACACTAACATTAGCCTACAGTTGGGTAAAATTATCTAAAACAAATCTTATTTTAAAATACAGTGTTGAGCATCCATGGTTGTTTACTCTTATGATTGTGTGGTTGACTGTAAGCGGTGGCTTCTTGCCACTGGCCAGCATTGTGAGATAATATTGTATTGCAAATTGCTAGCATGGGAATAAATACAAATTCAAAATTTGAAGTATGGTTTCTACTGAACGTGTATTGCTTTTCTCTATTGTAAAGTCAAAACCTAGAAGAACCATTATTAGGTCAGGAACCATCTGTACATATCAATTATTTTATCCCCCGTCTCATTCCTAGGTATTTACTCAAGAGCAATGAAAGCCTTTTCCATACATATATGTTCATTTTAGCTTTATTTGTATTAAAAAAATAGGGAACAATTCAAATGAATACCAAAAGAGAAACAAATTGTGGTATATCTATTTAATAAAACATTACTCAGAAATAAACCTTGAAATAATTATGGTGTATGAAAAAAAACTAAAAAAATGAAAAGAGTATATACCAAATGATTCCATGTTTCAAAGTATAGTTCCAAAATTTTAGATCACCAAGCTATTCTAAGGTGACAGGAAGCAGGTAACTATGTTATGAGAATGAGGAGACTCATGGAAGTGTATGAGGGCCGGATTATAAAAGGGGACAAGAAAACTTTGAGGGTGATGTGTATGTTCATTATCTTGACAATGGTGATGGTTTCACAGGTGAATAACTCTAAATTTATCAAATTATACAATTTAATAATTTGTTGTGTGCTCTATGTTAATTATTGATCAATAAATATATTGAAAATGGCAAAACTATATTTTCAGCAAATGAAGAGAGATTATTTTCTTTATCATTAAATGTTTAAAAATTATAGCATTAGTTATAATAATTACTCATGTGTATGGGTCTAGTTATTGTTAACAAAAATCTGTTAATTGCCATTCTTAAACCTATGTGATTTGTCTAGAAGCAAAATATATTACATAAATATTTCTAATTCACTTTTAATAAGTGAATTAAATCTTCAGGATAAAATATCAAAACACAAAACAGATGAGTTCTATTATCTTATTTGGTACTAATACAAAACAAATAAATACAATTTTTCTCAAGCAATGCCATTTAACTTAAGGTCTGTAACCTTTTTTATTAAATTCATTCATTTTTTCATTAGTTCTGAACTTTATTTTTTAAAATGATTTTAATAGAGAAGTCAATACATCTTAAAATTACATAGGCTTCTCTATGTAAGATTAACATTTCTAACCTAATGATTCTTTTAAAACTTACATTTAGGCCAGGCATGGTGGCTCACACCTGTAATCCCAGCACTTTGGGAGGCTGAGACAGGTGAATCATCTGAGGCCAGGATGTTGAGACAAGCCTGATCAACATAGTGAAACCCTGTCTCTACTAAAAATACAAAAACTAGCTGGATGTGGTGGCAGATGCCTGTAATCCCAGCTACTCAGGAGGCTGAGGAAGGAGAATTGCTTGAATCCCAGAGGCAGAGATTTCGGTGAGCCAAGACCCCAACATTGCACTGTAGCCTGAATGACAAGAGTGAAACTCCATCTCAAAACAAACAAACAAACAAACAAAAACCTTACATTCACTAAAAATTTATGCAATAAATTAATCAAGCAGCCATCAAATAAACTGAGGATAAGTTACGCTGTTTGAAATACTACTGGGACTAATATGTGGTGGATATCAAATATCAATGCTATAAAATAAAAATATTTAGAAAATGCTCACAAAGTTTACAACATTTATATATGTATGCTCATGGATTTCTAGATAAGGATAAATTTCATTAAAATTACAAATTCTTGCAATTGATATGTAAATATTTAACTAAAGTCACTATATTTTAATTTAAAATTTATTTTTTGTAAATAAATTCTACTTCAATAAAGACCAAAAAGCTTTAGAAACAAAGTACTAGATCAAATGGTACTAAATATTTTTGAGAAGTTCAATAAATTAACAAAATCTACAAATGACTAAGACAAAAAAAGAGATTAAAATTAAACAAAACATTAAATAATACATTATTATAAATGAGAAAGGCCATAGTCTTACAGGTAATTTATATGTGTGTGTGTGTGTGTGTGTGTGTGTGTGTGTGTGTGTATATATATTTAAATATATGTATGTAAAATCAAATATGCAATTTATATATAAAATAATTTAAAATGCATTTTCAGTAATTTAATTATTTTAATAAAATATATATTTTCCTAATTAAAATAATGTATGTATTATATATATATTATTTTAATTTAATAATTATCTAAAATTCTTCCTAAAATTCATTTATGTCTCTGCTAATTTTATAATGCTCTGAGAAAATGTAACCCTTGCCAGAGGATGTGAAAAAGGCAAATAGACTAAATTAAATCTGGCTCATCATTGTGTTAGAAGAAATTGCTCTGCAACTGAGATTTAATAAATAGATGCCAAATCTGGATTCGTTTCCTGAGACTGCTGAAACAAAGTGACAGAAACCGGATCATTTAACACAACAGAAATTGATTGTCTCACAGTTTTGGAAGCTAGAGGTCCAAACTCAAGGTGTTGGCAAGGCCAAGTTCCTTCTAGATCCTCTAGGGGTGGATCATTCTTGTCTTCATTTAGCTTCTGGTAGTGAAAACATCTTCATAAAGTTAATAAAATTCATTGCCATGTGTTTTTTTGACAGAAGTATATGCCTAGAATAGAGTTATGGCTTGGCATTAACTTTTAACCAGCCTGCCCTTTGGCTCACTTCCTTACAGTTGCTTTTTGCCCATAAGTCAGGTAGACCAGGTCACAAGGCACTATCTTCCCTTAATCGTTACCACAGAAAGCATCTTTTATATTGAGAAGCCTCAAGCTTTCCATTTAAGATGCTTCACAGATCTCGCATTCCAGCAAAACTATCATTGCCAGCTAGTCTGGGAGCTCTCACTGAAGAGCTGGCTCAAGTGAAGAATGCAGTTTCCACATCCTGGTAATTTTACCCCCTTACTCTGAGCAATCAATCAGTGAACCCAATCTTCCAGCCCCTTGCTTGCCACAATTCCCTTATATACCCTGGCCCAGAACTCCTCAGGGAGACGAGTTTAAGAGTACTTCTTACCTCCTTCTCTGTTAAGGTGTCTGATGATTATTAAACCCTTTTCCTGTTGTAACTCCTTCTGTTTCAGTATATTGGTCCATTACCATGCATCAGGTAAATGAGACTGGTGATCCAGTAACAGTAGCTCCAGACATTTCTTGAGTAGTAGCAACACAAATTTAGTTTCTGCTTCATCTTCATATTCCTATCTTTCCAATGTGTCTCTTCTCTTCTTGTAAGAACATGAGTCAAGTTGACTTAAGGGCCACCCTACTCGATATGACCGCATCTTAACTAGTAACATCTAAAAGTATCCTATTTTGGAATATGGTTAAATTCTGACTTACTGGCCTTTAGGACTTCCAACGTATTTTTTGGGTGGGAAATTCAACTCAGAACACCTTCCCATAGATAAAATGCATGGGTCCAACAATCAGCAGAGGAAAAGGATTGGTTACTACTATCACATGAAATAACCCACTGAAGTTACTTTTGCTTTCCATTTGTTAAGTTTGGTGGATTGCATATGCTTTAGAGCAAACAAAGCTATTTAATACTCTCAATAGCTCCATGGTGCAGGCTCGTATATTACTCCTAATTTAAAGAAGGTGAAACAGAGGCACAGACAACTTCAGTAAATTGTTCAAAGCCACATAGTTAGAAGGTGGTAAGACCAGGTTTCTAACCAAAATAGTCTCTTTATAAATAAATGTGCAGGTCCCAGAAAGTAATAATTCTCAGTCCTCTGTGTAAAAATTGTGCTAGTTAAAAGTACATCAAACTGAATTTACTGACACTCTGAGGGTGTCAGTAAACAGATTGTTACAGAAGTTCACCAGGACCTGGGCTGGAATAACCGCATATATTTTCTTTGCATGCCCTAGGAATGGTTTTCTGTGTTGCATGTGCATCTTAGGCTGCCTATGTCTTTTGAACTATTATTACTAAGTCTGTGAGACCATTTTCCTTGTTTGCATATAAACTTAGAAATTAGCTTAGTGATCATGGATGAATAGAAATGTGCTAAGCAAAAGAAGAATAAAATATGATATAAGGAATGAGCTTTGTTGGTAAACTTTGTTACTTAAATATTCACCTCTGCTCCAAGCTAGTTTTTAGACAGTCTGAGAATTTTTTTTTTTTTTTGCCAATGTGAATTTAAAGTCTCTGTTTGGCACATATTTGTATACACACACATGCACATACTTCACACACTTTATAGCTCTGCTCTTGTAACCAAACTGAAGCTTCTTTGAAAAGCGCATTTCTTTCTGAATCACACTGTGACAGGTTAATGCCTCCATTCCATGACTGCAGCTGTGCCAGGATGATGGATGGTATAACGTACAGGCATCCAACTGCAAAGAGCCACTAAGCCTTGGTGTGAATTTAGCTGTTGATGAAAGATGAGCTCTTGCTTAAATGAACATGTGTTGTTCGTGAAACCCCCAGAGAAACTATTAAAAATGCACTATTCATTTTAAAGAGGTTTAATTACTGGTTAGACAGCATACAGTAATATTCCTGTAATCTTTCTGTTGCAGCAATGCTGTGAATGATTGGAGTGTAAAATATTCTGTATATGATTTCAGAAAACTGGAAGTTAGTAGCAATAACAATAACAACTTCATTAACGTGTCATCAGGAAAAATTCAATCGGGAGGCCTAGCATAACGTGACGGCTACTGTATTTGATATTGCCATTTGATATTTAAGGACATTACAAATATCATGTTGGGCACCTAACATGTTTTTTGGAATAAAAAGCCGTGTAAATACATAGTAATTGAGAACAGTGAAATATTTTAACTTCTTATTGCTACCTTCAAATTAAAGGTCAGCTGAGCCATATAGGTAAGATTTGCTGGTGTCAGCTATAGAGTTAGATTTTGTGTTCAATAGAATGCCAGTCAGCTGGAAAAAAAAATGTAGCGGATCAAGTTAAGATAAAACTGGCCAAGAAATAATATGCCTCTGGGGCTGATCTTCAACACCAGGTTCCACTCAAATATAATAGTCCAATTAGTGGAAATTATGCTGGAGGAGTGTTATTTAACTTTAGGGAAGCAACCCAAGAATTGACGAACCCAAGAACAAATATGGAGAACTCCCATGTTTCTTTCCCTCTATATCATAATCTGATTTGAGAAATATCATTAATTTAATTACAAATTGCAAAGCAAATTAATTCAACATCTTCATATTTACTAAGTTTTTGTGATTAACAATGACATACATTTATCTTTGCAATATCATGTTTTTATTTCTTTAGGGTTTGAATCTAACCATTCTATGAACTTAGATGATAAAAATGATTTTATATCACCCAATAGCCATTTGAACCTGTGTGCAGTATCACACTGACATGTTGCTTTGTTTCATCCATGCTTACAATTTTGACCTCCACATCTTTAGAATTTGCAGAATAATTTTTAAAATATTGAACATTCTTAAAGTTTAGTTTGCATTTGATATTTGAAATTGTCTACTTTTTTTCTTATGTTTCATTATGTAAATCTGGTAGGATTGTGTATTGTATTGTATTATTTTGTATTGTTAATAGAAAGACAATTCCAGATAGTTACCAGTGTTAAAACTGGATTCCTTAATGAGTATAAATATGAAAAAAAAACTTTTAATATATTCCTGGGGAACTCAGTTTAGTTATTATTTTGGTGGTATTATTTCACATTTATTTTTTAATCAACTACATGTTTTGGGTTTGACATACTTTCAGTTTATCTGACATGCTTTTATCAGAATGTCGAAGTACAAAAAGGAGTAACTCAGTTTTAATTGTTGTTTTAATTTAGGCAGAAAATCTGATTACTATATTGAATTGTGTCTGTTCTGGACTGTCTGAGGGGACTGCTATTACTCATCCTCTAGCATTTTTTCTATTCAAAGCTTGGTGAGTGATTCCCCTAAAATTCATTGTCTTGTGGCTTTGAATGTTTTTAAAATCTAAATATTTCCTGCAAAGATAAGGTGATAGGCTTCTATCAGTCACTTGTATTGTCTGATCTTGATTTTTAGCTCTTGAATTGAGGATATGGTTGGGCAAAAAAGAAGAATAAGGATTAAACCACAACTCAAATGTATAGGGGTAGAGCAAGTATCACTTATAAATAGGTAAGGGTGAGTAAATAAGGAAAAACAAAAACCAACTTTTAATTAATTTATTTGCCCAGTTTATGAGCCAGTTCTATAAAGCTGGCTCATAAGAACACCTGAAACAGAATCACAGATTCTTAAGTAAAGAAAACAAATGTAAATTGCATTGTTTTTGGTATTATGGAGATTTACTAGTACATCCTAAGCTGCTCCTATATAAAAAACAGAAAGTGGATTTGGAAATGAGTTTTAAATTTCATTTTGTCTTTTTTTTTTTTTTTTTNTTTTTTTTTTTTTGACTGAATGAGTAATTTAAGCTTTGATTTCCTTCTCTATAAAATGTAGAGGATACTATTAGTTGTACAATAGAATTGTCTTGTGGGTTTAATGATAGAATTTATGCAAAGAGCCTAGAATGGTGCCTAGCAGAGAACAAGCCTTGAGGAAAGTGGGAGCAAGTGGAAAGAAAAAGCATAGATGCTGTATTCCACCCCTGAAGTTTCATATAGTAAAGACCGAGTTCAGGGAAGCAGTATGGTTGAGTGAATGACTGCATCCTGTTGCTTGTACATATAGCAGAGAACCTACTACATGTGTCACCAGCTTAGGGAATAGATTCTTCTGCCATATACTGATTTAAGAACAAGATTCCTGCTTCTTCTCCTTACTTTAGTCTCATATGTAGACTCATGAGATGTAGACTCTAGACTTTCTTTAATATAAACATTGTTTTCCATTTAATTTCTTTTTATATTTGTATTTTAAATCATATTTGAAACAACTTTGTTGCCCAAAATATCAATTAATATATGGAAGTGTTTCCTACAGACTTAAAAAACAAGCTTAAAACATTACATAAAATTCAATTAATATCATTTTCAAAATCTGTTGGATTCACTTGCAACTTTTAAGAGTTATAAATATCTGATATATATACTATATATGACACATTTAAAGTTTTAATATAAAAATACACATAATTATTTAAGTATGATTCTAGAATTCAATTGACAAAATAACTTCAGTCTTGTAAAATAACTACTTTTGATATCTTTTCCCTACTGTTTACTTACATAATTGGTTTTAGTTCTGTTTAATCTATCAATAATCTCCATTAGGATAATATTCAACTTCTCTGTTTATCATTTTAAAATTCCAAGTGTTATAAATATGTATGCATACACACAGAATTACTGCATAATATTAAAAATAGCTAGTTGTAATCCAAGGACATGCTACCAAAATCTTTAAGTAAACACATTTTCAGAAGGTTTAAAAGGGTGTTTTCTTTGTTTTGTTTTGTTTTTCTTGTAAATAAACAGTATTGATAATACTCACATTTTTTCTTTTCCGATATCTTTTTATTTTTTAAATATGTTGTCTAAACCCAAAAGAAGATGGTATGGTTTCAGCTCACATGGTTCTAAAGAAGTGGGGTAATCCACTTTGCTACACCTAAATTCCACTGATTCACTCTTGATTATTGCAAAACTACCAATAAACCTGAAAATCCACATTTAAACATGTGGGAATTTGTTGGCATTTTGCATTTGGTGAGAATCAATTTTATTCAAAGCTTGTTCTCTACAACTTGGCACTTCTGCCAATTTGTTTTGCTTTACAAAATTTTTGGTGCTTCTCTTCCAGATAGGGCAAGAAGGTAAAGTCTATACTATTATACAAGAAGGTTTTGAATTTATGGGAGTTAAATTTCCTTCTACATAAAATGTAAACTTAATTCATTTCTCAAGATTACTATAAAATTGTTTTACAATGTATTTATGAGAAAGCATATTATAAAATATATTAGTTTGCTCAAGCTGCCAGAAAAAAATACTGCAGACTAGGTGCTTAAACAACAGAAATGTATTTTCTCCCAGTTCTAGAGGCCAGAAAACCATGATTCAGGTTCTGGCCAATTTGATTTCTGGAAAAGGCTCTCTCCTCTTGGCTTGCAAATGGCTGCCTTGCTATGTCTTCACATGGTCTTTCCTCAATGCATGTTTGTAGGGAGAGAGAGAAACAGGCCTTTTTTACCCTCTCTCTTATAGAGACAAATCATATCGGGTCAGGTACCCTTCCAACCTCACTTACTTTCTTAGCAGTCTCATCTCCAAATATGGCCACACTGGAGGTCAGGGCTTCAACATATGAATTTGGAGGTAATAAAGAGTCAGTTCTTAACATTTTATCCTAATCTCATAAATTTGGTCCCTGCATCACTTTTAGGGGTAACTCCTCCTTTCTTTGATGATAATGCATATTTGCAGCCTGTCTTCATTCTATCTCTTTTTCTCTGTTTTATTTAGTCTTAGCTGGCAGTTTTTCCATTGGTATAATCACAGCTTTATTCTTGGCTTTTGTTGGGATGGGATTATTATGTGTATGGTGAAAACATACTCATCTTCTTATCAATGGTTATTTAGCTACATTCTTAGCAATTAGGCTGGTTCTCAATATGCTGCCTACAAGAGACTCACTTCACCTCTAAAAAACACAGTGACTAAAAATGAAAGGATTGAAAAGGATATTGTATGAAAACAAACCCTAGGTAAACAGCAGTACCTGTACTTATGTCGGATAACATAGACATTTAGTCAAAAACTGTAAAGAATATTGTTATGTAATGATAAAGGGATTGGCTCAGCATAAAGATAGAGCAATTATAAATATATATGTATCCAACACCAAAGCACAAAACAAGTATTATTAGATCTAAAATACAAGATACCTCAATATGATAATAGTAAGAGACTTTAGCACCCCACTTTCAAAAATAGACAGATCATCCAGGCAAAAAATAAACACCATCACCACCACTACACTCTAGTCCAAGTGGACCTAGTAACTTTTCATCCAACCACTGAAGAATACACATTTTTCTCAACTACAAATGAAAGATTCTCGAGGTTATATCATATGTTAGGGCACGAAACAAGGATTAACAAATTTATGAAGATTAAGGTTATATCAAGTATATGTTTTTTACCACAATAGTATAAAACTAGAAATCAATAACAGCAGGAACTTCAGAAACTTTAAAAACACATGGAAATTAAACAAAATGCTCCCAAATAACCAATGGGTCAAAGAAAATAATAAGAAAATTCAAGAATTTTGTTCAGATAAATGGAAATTTAAAATAAAACATTCCGAAACTTATGAGATATAGCAAAAATTGTTCCAAGAGAAGTTTATATCAATAAATGCTTAAATCAAGAAAAATAGAAAAATCTCAAATAAACAACCTAACATTGCACCTCAAGGAACTACAATAACAAACACAAACTAATCCCAAATTAGTAGATTGCAAAAGTAATAAATATCAGAGAAAAAGTAAACAAAATAGAGAATTAAAAAATTCAATTATCACCAAAGTAGAATTTGTTTTTGAAAAGCTAAACAAAGTAGACAATCCTCTAGCTAAACTTAAAAAATAATAATTCAAATAAATAAAGCCAAAGATAATGTACATGTTATAACTGATACTACAGAAATACAATCACTAGACACTACTATGAACAATTATATGCTGAGAAATCAGATAATCTAGAAGGAATGGATAAATTCCTAGACATCTACAAGTTATAGAGATTGACTTATGAAGAAATAGAAAACTTAAACAGATCCTTAATCAATGAAGAAATTGCATCTGTAATAAAAATACTTCCCATGAAAGAAATCTGAATAGATATAATGGCTGGGGAAGAAAAGGGAAGAAATTGCATGCATGAGGAGCAGATTAGCAATTCATTAAGGTATGAAACAGAAGTCTGCTTTTAATAGAATCCTGTGTAGTTTATTATGACTTGGGGTATTTTAGTGCAAGGGTGATAAGAAATAAATGTCAGATAGTACAGGCTTTGTCAGAAATATTCTTTGAGCAAAATTACTGTAAACCTAACTTGGATTATTTCAATAATTTTTTAGAAAAATCTTTGTATACCTAACACTGTAAATTACTAACACATGAAAAAACTAAACTAGCACTTGCAAGTGAAAATGATTACTTACAAATGAAAATAAACATATATATTTAGGTATCTAGACTCTAAAGAAAGTCAAGAACTAGCCTATACCACAAAATTTTACTTCTGATCTGATGTAATCTAATTTATAACCTTAATTTTCATCCTTAGGACACAAGAAAATAAAATTGAATTGTGTTAATCATTACATTTGTGGCCTTATTTTCATTCCTTTACTTGCTCATTGTGAGGGTGACAATTTTTGTTTTTAACAGACCCATCCAATTGCTATAGTTTAGACCTATTATTCTTTTCTTCCCAGTTCCTTTGCATTAGAAGCTTACTTGCATGTGGCTAATTCTCCAAGTGTGAAACATTCAAAGCAGGGATTGATCTGTTAACAATTTATTTACTCTTAAGATACTATTGAAGGTTTGGAAAAATATTAGGAAAGTTATGAGATTAAAGCATTCTCCTCACAAGCTTACATTGACCAATACAAAGTTCTTTTGATTCATGACCCTGAGCATAACCATTATCCTTATACATACCCTAAAGGTTAATATGAGACAGTTTTGAATAGTCTATCAAAAAACTGATTTCACCAATAACAGAGAGATGTTCAAGCAATTTTAAACTGTCTGGTCTTTAATGTGAGAATAATTAAATACACTTATTTAATAAAGGACTCTTATCCATAATATATAAAGAACTGGTAGAGCGATAAGAAGACAGTTAACCAAATACAAACACAAATGAAAGATTAAACAAACATCAAAAAGGATAATAAAATTAAACCACTTTGTCATAGAGATATCTGAATGCCCTTGTTCATTGCAGCATTATTCACAATATCTAAGAAATGAAAGCAATCTAAGTGTCCATCACAGATGAATAGACACAAAAAAATTCCTTTTTTAGGCTGAATGAATTAATACATTTAGCCTTAAAAAGGAAATCCTGAATGTATTAATTCATTCAGCCTTAAAGAGGGTATTGTGACATTTGCAACAACATGCATGAATGTGTAGGACATTGTGCTAAGTGAAATAAACTAGGTAGAGAAGGAAAACACAGCATGATCTCACTTATATGTGGAATTTAAAACACTGGAATTCATAAAAGTAGGGAGTAGGTGGTGGTTACCAGGAGCTCTGGTATAGGAGAACAGGAAACATTGGTCAAAGGATGCAGTTTCAGTTAGACAGCAGAAATAGGTTCTAGAGAGCTATTGTACAGCATGGTGACTATAGTTAATAATAACATATTGTAGATTTGAAAATTGCTAAAAGTGTAGATTTTAAAGTTTACACCACATAGAAAATAAAAAGTATGTGAGGTGATATGGTAAGTAGCTTGATTTAATCATTCTATAATGTATCTGGATATTTTAATATATCATGTTATATCCTATATAGATACAAAAATAACTTTAAAAATTAATACAAATTATTTATTTATTTTCAAGATGAAGTCTCGCTCTTGTTGCCCAGGCTGGAGTGAAATGGAGTGACCTCAGATACAAAAATAACTTTAAAAATTAATACAAATTATTTATTTATTTTCAAGATGAAGTCTCGCTCTTGTTGCCTAGGCTGGAGTGAAATGGAGTGACCTCAGTTCAGTGCAACCTCTGCCTCCCAGGTTCAAGCAATTCTCCTGCCTCAGCCTCCAAAGTAGCTGGGATTACAGGTATCTGACACCATGCCCAGCTAATTTTTGTATTTTTAGCAGAGATGGGGTTTTAGCGTGTTGGCCAGGCTGGTCTCAAACTCCTGACCTCAGGTGACCCACCCACATTGACCTCCCACATTTCTGGGATTACAGGCATGAGCCAGGACACCAAGCCTAATACAAATAATTAAAAATATTATTTGATATTTCAAAATCAATTTAATATTAGAAATAAGTGGATATATCTAATAGGCCCTAGATATGAAATTGTATCCCTTCTAAATAAAAGAGCATTTTTCTGTGCCTCAATAATTACATGAGCTTCTCATCCTAGTGTTTTACATGCTTTTATCTGAACAATGATATGAACTATCTTCTGTCATTACTGTGTCATCCTTGTTGTGGTCTAGCATGTTGAACTCTAAAGTGGTGAAAAAAATTAGATTTCCTAAAGACTCAATTTTTGTACAGGACCAGCAAGCTGGCTCAACTATGTGGCAAGACTCTAAAGGTATATTGTTGTTGCTTAGTGGAACAAAGTACTGGCCTTTTCTGTTTATTGACTTTTGGAAAAATAGCACAATTCAATAGTTGCTTTTCTAATGCTAGCAGATGTGCTGATTTGCTTTCTAAAGAAAACTAAACCTAGAATAGCAGCTATAATGAGAGTCACCACCTGATTAAGTCTTCAATAATTCATTGTCATTGTGCTAAATCAATCAATCTTCAGTAATTGTAAAACTTGCAAGTAAATGAAGATTTGGTAAGACTCACCTATCCTTATTATTTTATCTTTGATGGTGGTATTTAACTTTATAATTACTTCAGATATGTGGTATTGTTTTCTGTTTTTTTCCTTGACAGGGAATGATAATTTTGTGAACTTTTCTTGAATAATATAGCCCTTCCGTTGGAAGTCAAGTTACCAATGTAATTGATTTTTCTCCCATTAAACTGTGGAACTGAGGAAAGATCTGTTCTCAGTGACCTACCATGAAGCAAATTTGATAAAAATAAATATTGCATTTATGTCTTAGCACTCTGCTTCTCATTTTGATGAGTAGAAGTGATGTTATGTTTCTGCAGGAAAATAATACAAGCTTAGAGCCAAAGCATAATAACATCCAGATTGTCTGTGACTCTCCAGTTTCTACTGCATAGTTACTTTGGTGAATGATACAAAGGAGACAGATTTAGGTTGAGCTAGAACAGAGGATTACATGATAAACTTATAATGTTTGTAGAGGTGTTCCTCGAGAGAAAAATCTCTGTTTCCTAGAGGGATCTTTGATGTGAATTGACTACGGCCAGGTTGTGTAACTGACATTGGCTCTGTATCCTGGGGCTCAGATCTTACTTTTATTTCCTTGGAAAACTTTTTTTTTTTTTTTAACTTTGCTGGCCTGCTTATCTATTTTGGTCCTTAAAAATTTTGTGAATATTTAGCTACTATCAAGATTCCTGTTGGTGAACCCATTTTCATTGTCATTTCCTTCCAATATAATAGTACAAAAATCACCTTTAAAATTGTTCTGCTCCTTTCCCTCTTCTACAAGGAACATGTGGATATACCCTTTGGAATCTTGGGATCTATTTTAATTGCAGCACCCCACTAAGCTTTTTTAGATTACCAAATCATCCAAACTACATAGCTTTTCAAAGACACAGGTCCTCAGTATAGTGTTTATTTCTTAGTGCCTTAATAAAAGAAGCATCTCCTGTGTTGTTGTTTTAGTTTATTTCAGGGATAATATTTAAGGGGCTTGGATGATATCTCATAATATCAATCTATGTTTCTAGTTCCCTTCTTTTGATTTATTATCATACATTGTAATAAACTATTTCTTATATCTCACCTTCATTTCTCATGGGACACAATTGACTATGGATTTCAACTAACCAATTAAGTGAACAATTACAAATGTCCCAACTGCTCAACCTGGTAAATTGAGTCCAGAAATTCTAGTAACTAGCATCAATATTATAACTTTAGCTCAGTTAAACTTTTGTTATTCTCTTATTGATCTAGCAAATACCTGTGTTCCCATGTATGTTCATAACATTTTTGTGACTATATATTGCCACTTACATGTTTTTCAAGAAAGTTTTTTCTCCTAGTGCTTACATTGTAATTTCAGAATTGGTCAGATTTGTACTGGAGAAAAGGAAAAGTGTTTGAAGATGGGAAGGAGGGTAGCATAGTTTTTCTTGCAATGCAACTCTCATCAATAAGTATTGATGGAGTCTTCAAGCAATTTGGAATAGAGTTACCACACATAAAAGGGGGATCTACTTCAACCTTCAAGAGAGGTTCAGTGATTGGTAATTCAGTAGAAACTGACTCATCTTTTACATTGTCTCGTAAGTAACCATTCAAGTTTTCAGGGTTCAACTTTTCCAATTGTTGCTCTTAACATTTACATTAAAGACATGGCAGGGGAATGAACTCAATAGAATTTATAATTTAGCCACTTAACAGAATACAATTCCACTTGATTTTGTAAGCAATGAGGGACTATTGTACCTTAGTAAACGAAAGACCCTGGATTTTTCATCCTTTGAATTTGTTGAGCCATTCACCTTCTGCATTTCATGCTTTCTAGAGTACTTGTTATTTATATCTTTCTTCTCTTCCATAGCAATGGCTAGTTCTCACATCAACCATTTAGCTTCAACAGATACTTCACTCCAGTGAGCAAGATGTAATAGTTTGAACACTAATAATATATTAATAACTTTTATATAGCATTAATTCTGTTAGATATTGTTCTAAGTTCTTTACCTGTATTAACTCAGATGATCTTTACAATTGCTATTGAATTGGTTATTTTTCCCATTTTAGAGTGAAGGCATTGAAGTGCTGATCAGTTAATTAACTTGTTCATGGTGCATAGCTAGTAAGTGGATCTAAAATCTGTGTTTTTAATCCAAATAATCTGTCACCTGAGCCTTGAGTAATTGCTTTATATTGATTTCATATTTCTGGGTTAGGTGTATCTTAGGTTATGTGCATTTATCCTATTGCAAGTGAGGAAGGATAAATAAATATCGGGGGATCTCATTTCTGTAGTGTATTTATGTTCCAGTAGGACTCATAAAGCAGGTAGTTTCTCAAATATGGCACAGGAGTTTAGATACTAGGTAGCTCCCAAAATCGCCAATTATTTCCATGCTTACTGACATTAACATCCATAAAATATTCAAATATTATTTGAAAAACAGTACCTTAGAAAACTTTTTGACAAAAATTTTTAAACAAGTACTTTGAATGAAGACTAATTAAACATAGCTCAAATCTTTGACATTAAATCCAAGAAAATCATGATTACCAGAATACTTTCACTAAATATTCAGATTCATTCAGATATTTGATCACATTTGGATAAAATTATCTGAATAATTGGCACAAACATTAATGTTTAATTAGAACATCTCAATACATTTTATATTATATAACTTCCTCAGAGATAAATATTCATTTTTCATTTTTAATATATTATAACCATGATATTATTAAATTGCTAATGGCTATAATATAAAGTTCTTAGGAATTTAGGAAACATGAGTGTGAAGTTTTAAATAACTATGTCAATTCTAGAAAATAATGCATTGAGATTATTTTGTTATTGTCAGATATGCAAAACAATTTTATGTGTAGTTTCTTTCTGGGACTATTATATTTCTATGCATTAAAATGTGATCGCATTTTGGAAATTGCATTGAATCATCTTTCTATTGTGCCATAGCTGACCCAGAGTTAGAATCTAAGCAACACCATCTTAAACTTGCACCCTGCAACCACCAAGAAAAATGTTTTTCCAAAAACAAATTGTAACTGCTGCCCCATTTCCCTTGTGATAGCTGCTTGCTGCTCCGTTTTCCTTATAATAACTGCTGACCTTGGCTTCTGTGAAAAATAGCTAGCTTAATTGCATAATGCTGATCGCAAAAAAAGAACCCCGTGCCCCACCAGGATGTGGGTTTTCTGCTTAAAACCCTTGCCCCCTGAGCTCGGGGCCACGGGTTGAAGAGACACTAGTCCTCCATGATTGCCCGCAGTAAATGAACCTCTGAATTGGCTTATTTTTTTCTCAGTGGTGATTCTATACACACTGAGTTACAACACTATACCTCTAAGTTTCTGAAGAATACATTATTTCAATTTTATAAAGTAATCATGTAATTTTAGTAATCATTATCTAAAGTAAGGTATGAATAAGCATTTATTTTGAGGCATAAACTTTAATATTTTCAAAAATATAGACACGTACAAATTAGTTTTATTCAAAATTTTCAGGTAACTGAAAATTGCAGGCATTAGAACTGAAAACCATTTGTCTCTAAATTGTAAAATATTTGGTAAACAATGTGACTTTTTCTAGAAAATATATGGTACATTGTTAATCTGATACATATTAACAAAAACTAAATATGTATTCCTTCCTTATGCCATATTGTTACATAGTGTTTCATATGTATAATATTATAAAACAATGATGAGCTTATTTCATATACCATTTTGGAGTAGTCAATCTGCAAATGTTCATTTAGTCTTTAACACATTCAGTACAAAGTTTGGCTTCATAAACAACTACCAGAGCAGTGGAATATACGATTCTTGTGCTTATACTCAAAGTGAATAGGCTTCTTCTCCTCTCAAACAGATTTTTTTGGTCAATAAATATGTAAATAAATGTGATTTCAAACAAATTTCATGTTTGAAAATATGCTAATGTGTTTTTTAAATTTTTTTCCATTAAATTAAGAAAGAAGCTACATTTTCTTCCATTTTAAAGATATTTTGATTATTGACTTACATAAAGAGCACAGGTTCTGTCTATTTGTGGTATTTAAGTCTTGCCCTATATGCAAAACCAGTGGAGGTGATCAGACAGAAATCTATTTTTATTTACAGGTACAGGGACAGGAGAGAAATAGTGTGAAGTTCATTCTATATGATAATATTAAGATGTCACAGCATTGAGTTTGAAAACACAATAAAAATCATTAGAAGGAAAAGATAATTCTGAGTAAAACATCAGACATGTCCCTTCCATCTGGCTTTAATGTCTGAGTTCAAATAAAAGGCATAAGACTAAAATTTAAAGAGCAGGGAATTAAAGAGCAAGTTCAATAAAGACATTTTCAAGAATTTAGAGCAAAGGAAACACTATTTGAGAAACTAACAGCAGTTTTTGTGACATATAATCAATGTAATAAAAGTGACTCTTCCTCAAGTTTTTATTTTCTTAATTACATTGTTCTCAAAGCACAATGATAAGTAATTTCGGGGCTCAGTTACTTTATTGTGTCTTTGCCATGTTTCCATCAGCCAGCATGAGTTTTTGTTCCTTTCTGATTCATTTCCCCTGAGTCTGCCATATGATAAATATGTGATTATGTATTCCTGTGTGTACACATGAAGGTACAAGTGTATTTTCATTTTTTATGATTTAAACTTTTTCATTTTCTGTAATATGAATGTAATATCCCAGGGGATTGTACAAAATACATATGAGCACTGAAAAAGAGGTTGATTTTCAGGTAAACATGTATGGAGAACAGCTAGAAAAGACCTACATTGTTATATAATAATGTCATCTGTACTTGCACTGGTTGAGATCCAAGAACACTAAAACTGTATCTATATGCATTATTTTTATCATTGCCACTAACTCACACAAAATCTTTGTACAAATTAGAAAATCCCTTCCTCAAGAAAGGAGTTTTAGATAGAAATTTATTTTTTTAGCTATAATAATAATTAGAACACACAGAGTTGTTAACTATACATTATAAATCTATTTATTAAACAAAATAATAGAAAATCTAAATTTTAACCAGGATATTTAAGAACTCAATTTTTAATGAGTTTGTTATAAAATAGTTACACACCTTACTTTCATAAAATAAAATTTTATGTCATTATCTATTAGAATAGTTGTTGTATTTAATAGACTATCTCATATTATCACCACCTAACCAAATATTAGAATCAGGAATATTGTACATTAATTAACATAATTGTATTTTCTCAATTTTATATAAACTTTGTTGTGTAACATTATTAGTCATATATGTTTTATATTTATATTTCAATTTGGATTGAAATGTCATGTTGTTATAACAGGCATTTATTTTCTTTATGCTGACTGGATATGTGATAAGTGCTATTGATCTTTACAACCTTGTATATTCTTTTTATTTATATTTTCCATTGCCAGTTCATTTGCAACATTGAAAAATACTAGGCTGGGAGCAGAGGCTCATGCCTGTAATTCCAACACTTGGGAAGCCGAGGCAGGCAGATCACTTGAGGTCAGGGGTTCAAGACCAGCCTGGCCAACATGGTGAAACCCTGTCTCTACTAAAAATACAAAAATTAGCCATGTGTGGTGGCATGTGTCTGTAGTCCCAGCTACTCGGGAGGCAGAAGTAGGAGGGTCCCTTGAACCTAGGAGGCAGAGGTTGGCAGAGTCTCTCTCTCTCTCCAACAAGGGTGACAGAACAAGATTCTATCTAAAAAAAAAAAAAAATACTAAATTACTAAGATAGAATAAATAATTAGCACCTACCTTTTTTCTCACCATTAAAAACATTGGCAAACAAGTTTTAAATGACTTTCTATTTGATATACTTTTGGAGAAAGAAAAAATATTTTAGTGCATAGAAAGTTTTCAACAAGCATGCATAATGTTTAATATTCAAAGTATAAGGCAAATAATGATTGTTATAAAATTCATTTGGTTAAAAGAATGCTAAGATATTGTTTTCTCCTGTGTGTACTTTTAAAGAAATTCTATTATGGCTGACCTGAGAGTGACAGTTAAAATTAAATCATGCTCCATAAGTCTTCATGCTGCTGAAACAAATAAAGCTGAAGTATTTTTATTTATTTATATTTCTTTTGTGCTTCTTTAATTATCACCAAAAAATTATGCAATAGTCAAATATAGTTTACTTATTTTTGTCTGGTTTTATTTTCTATTTTCTGATAATGATAATCTACCTTAAACAAAATTTTTCTGTCACATGGGAGAAAAATATAAAATAATAAATTGGAACATATAACATTTTAACTTACATAATGTGTTTAATTGTAAAATAGTTATGTATTCAATTACAATCTACAAAAGTTAAAGGCTTTTTATAATATAATTAGCAGATAATTATGAAAATCTCAATTATTATTATTTGTGAATTATTCACAGGAGGGAAATATGTATTAGCTAATTTTTTTGGTATTATAGTTAATGTTTTAGTAGGTTTAAAATAGTAAATGAACCATATTGTACTGGTAAACAAACATGTCAAAATGAAATGCAAATACAACGTGACAAATGTATTTAGCGCACTAATATAATGAGTAAGCTGTATATTTGGAAAAGTATCTCCTTGCTTATTTAAGATGTTGTTTAATCAAGAGGAATTTTGATTATTGAATTCATTATTTAAATGATCCTAAAATGACAATACCAAGACTTTTCTATTTCAGACAATTATGTCAATATATTGATTTATTAACACCAGATAGTTTATTCTCATCTGTTGTAAATTTCTTATCTATCTATAATTTTCTCATAGTTGGGCATAATTTTATATTGATTTAAAGACATTTGAACAATACAAATTTAAACGACGAGAATTGTACCCCTTACATGCTGCACTCTTCACAATACATAGTTCGATAATAATCTGCACCATTCATTCTTAAGTACATTATTTAATCATCACAAAAATCCATTTACATATTTAGGAATTTGAGGCTTGGAAAGAGTAAGTATTTCGCCCAACTAAATGGAATTAAAAACATATTTAAAGAACTTTAAATCCAAAGAAAAATTAGCATGTTAACTATCAAACTAAGAGAGGAAAAAAGCTGTAACAGTTTTAGTAGATTTGAGCTTCAGGAAATTAAATAGTAAGTAAATATATTTTATCCGATCAATTATCTGAGTATATATTTGGGAAAGTTTAAACAAACACATATGTGCACATATACATAGATGTACAGTGAGGATGTATATCTATGCTCACAAAGAACGTACCCTTTGTCATTCACTCCTCTCTCTAGTTCCTTATAACAGGGATCCTGGGCTTGTCTAAGAGACTTGTTTGGCTAATGAAACATTAGCAAATCTCATGAAAGCATTTGATATAAACACATATGGAGGTTTACAATCTTGGAAAGCTCTCTCTGAAAGCAAGGCAACATGCTGTAAAAAAAGTTTAGATTTAATTATTAAATGTGAGTGGCTAAAGAGAGAGAGGGCCTGGAGGATGACAGGTCATCTTGGATGCTCTTGACCCCACCGAGCTCCCAGTGAATGCAGCAGTGCAAGCGACCTCAGCTAGTCCATACCAAGTGGAGGAACTGCCCAGCTAAGCCTGGTAAACCATAGCATTTTGAAAAGCAATAAATCATTCTTGTTTTAAAACACTAAGTTTTTGAGTCCTTTGTAACCCAGAAGTAGGTAACTGAAATGAAAAATTTTCCTCCTAGTGGAATATTCCTGGTGCTTATTTGGGGGAATTATCTTCTCTGAGCTTATTCAGTGGAAGATGCAAAAATGCCTTCCTCTACAGGATTCATTTAGTATGCCTACTAATGGATTTTTGTATCTAGTCTATAATGCTTTACTGCCCCTTGGAGACTTGTTTAGAAATGAGAAGTCCTTCTGGGGTTCCACAGTTAACTTTTTTTTTAAAGCCTGTGACTGTAAATAGCAGGAAAGAGTAAACCAGCAGTGTGATGAGAGTCTTAAGGCATTTTCAAACAATCCCTAAGTAATTTCCCACAGAGATGCAAATGAAATCCAGGTTTTCAAGGTGTTAAACTGATTAAAGCTTCATGAAACTCTTCAAGGAATAAACAGACAATAAATCTAAAGAAATTGAGAGTTAATACATGGATTATATGTACTTATTGACTTAAAGTGAGTTGAAAGTTATTTTCTAGTTTAGAAATAAAAAAACATTTTCTGGACTTTGAAGAAAGACTTGTGCTTTGTGGCATCTAAAACAAACATAGGAGTTTAATGTACATTTTATACATCTTTTTAAGAGCCTTAAAATCTGTTTTGATTTACATATTTTAGATAAAATATAAAAAAGTAAATGAATATGGACAGAGCACACAGAAAAAAAAACACAGCTTATTTCCAGGAATACTGCATATAGCACGCTAAATCATTCTTGAGCCACATGTCCTACATAGGAGACTAGAATGTGATGTTTTCATCTCACATGGAAAAATCTGGGGTGATCAGCTCCTGAAGCTTGCTAAGATCTTCCCTTGGGAAAGAAGAAAAATTTTTTTGAAATACTTTATTCTACAGTCAATGAAAATTAGGTGAAGCTACAGAGGCCAGAAATTACTCTAAGATTAGAAAATTGTTTAAGGTGCCTTTGGTCTTCTTCTGAAGCGTCTGACTACCGTCCTCCAAAGAATTTCTCTACTAATTCGTGGCACCCTGAAATAAACCTACATTAATGCAAAACCTACTGCTCCAAATGGTGGTGTTATCACTTAATCATGATATATAGAGAGTAGACGGTATTGATCAGAGAGAATACATGATATAGAACAATGGTAAATGAATAAGATATAATAGAAACCAGAGGTTAAAATTAGCAAATTTCAGAGAAATTGTGAAAAAGAGAGATGTCTTGCATACAGAAGCAAAACAACAAAATTAAGCATACCTGTGGATTTGTTTGAGTAACATAAAACCTCAAGAGGAATAGTCGCCAAGAGCACAGATGATCAAAGCCACTTGTTCAAATATTCTCCAATTTGGCCTAGCAATAACACACTTATATTGAAGTAACATTATAATAACAAATTTTACATGCAAACAAACTACAGTAATTACATAGTCTAATTAGGTCTATTATGGAAGTGTCTGTGGAAGTGTTTGACAGATTTATGCTACAGAGAGAAAATGAGGTCACAACAAGAAATATGATACATGCAAAGTGTTAACGAGGTTTTGAGTACTTCTGGTTAGTGTATCTCTCAAACATTTGGTTGAATTCAGTATTAAACAATAAGGTAGGTATCACGATAGCTATGCTGAATTGCCTGTTCTCACAATATTACTGCTGTTGAGAACAAAACACCACACACTGTGATAACTGATTTGGGAGGGAAAAACGATAATCCTCCTAATGTCCTGTGAAGAATGTGGGATTTATAATAATCTAGGTACCCTTCTCTTCACATTGCATTCAAATTGCCTTTTCCACAGGCAGTTTGAAGAGAAAGTCAATATTATGTTATAAATAATAATAATTTTACAGTGGCACAACTTCATATCTACATGACATTTGATTCATGAAGTTTTCCATTCTGTAGAAGGAGGATAAAATATCTATGTTATATAGATGTTTTAAAAAATAAATGAGGAGACTCTAGAAGGATGCTGTGGAAACATCATTGTTAGGTCTATCTAAATTGTCAAATGAAAATAAAACAACTAGAAAACAAAACAAAACAAAAAACCCATGAAACACATTTACAACAAAACTAAGTAACAACGTTGTATGGCAGATACACCTGACAGCAATAACTGAAGCACACCCTGTGAGTGACCCTGTATGGTAGATGCACTTGAGTGTATGTCCGGAGTTATGAGCTAAGGAATCTGAGATTAGCCAACTTGGAGATTCGTTCCTTAACTATGAGAAACATCTGAACTCCTGGCCCTTCTAGTGGAATGTGGACCATACAGGCTATCTAGGCTTTTGGCTTGGGGTTAGATGAAGGTTTCCAGGTGGAGGTTGTTAGGGGGAAAGTGATAAGTGAACATACCAAATAAACTGCATGTCTTTTGGAAGCAGTAGCTGTTCTCCTACCCAGTCCACCACCACTGGGTTGTAAGTTTCTCCTGTCCATACTGCCACTACTGGACCATTTTTGTATGGAATTTTCTGGCTGATAAAATCCTTTGTCTTGTTTGCTGGCTCCAGACCTCTTATGTAGCCTCTTGAACCTGGTAACATCCCTGTTGAGGTTAACAGGGGTCCAGCAGAACAAATGTATCCACACAAACCCCCACAAATATGCAGATGGATACAAACCTCCAACAGCCACATAATTATGTGATATTAGTGTAATGTGGGAGGAAGAAAGAAGCAATAGGGCAGCATGTGTGGGACCTGAAAAAAGAAAGTTTTCAAATTAGCCAACCGGAGTTCTATATTGTTACAACATAACTTAAGCGTGTAGCAGCAGAGTTAGGAAATGTTGATTCTATAACCTTCCAAGAGAGAGCAACAATTCAGTGACCAATTTGCTATTTTTCTGTTTATACTTGGCCTAACTGGATCAGCAAAGCATCAGAATGTATTCAGTAGCAGGCCAAAAACGACAGCAACAACTACCACCACAACAAAATCTGACTTACACATGCAGTTGGAAATCACAGAACTGAATATGTTCTCATTTTTTTGATAATTTTTATGGAATATTTATAACAACAAAAAAGAGAGTCATATTAGCACATAATGTACCCCCATTTCTTAATTCTTCTTATTTACTGACCTACACCATTTTTCGGATTGATATGAGTACTAACGAAGTCATGATCTGGAGACAACAGAAAATTTATCATATCTTCCACACTTCTCTAAAAACTGTAATACAAATTTTGGCTGGGCATGGTGGCTCACACCTGTAAATCCCAGCACTTTGAGAGGCCGAGGCGGGTGGAAGACTTGAAGTCAAAAGCTGGGGACTAGCCTGGCCAACATGAGGAAACCGTATCTCTACATAAAATACAAAAATTAGCTGGGCATGGTGGCACATGACTGTAGTCCTAGCTACTCGAAAGGCTGAGGCAGAAGGATTTCTTCAGCCTGGAAGGCAGAGGTTGTAAGCCAGGAGCATGACACTGAACTCTGGCCTAGGCAACAGGAGAGAAACCCTGTCAGAAAAAGAATTATGAAAAATTTGATTTAATTTTGGCCAAGAGTAGTCATTATTATATTACCTCCTGAAATGCCCTTCCTCCAGTAATATGCATTAAAGAATCTATAATCTTTATAATCTATAAAGAACTTTGCTGAATAAACAAAAGTGTGAGGTAGATGTAACTATTGATAAGAAATTGGGCTGATAAAATGGGGTCTTCTAAATATACATCATGTCATCTGCAAATAGAGACAATTTGACTTTCAATTTTCCTAATTGAGTATGCTTTCTTTCCTTTTCTTGCCTGATTGTGCTGGCCAGATCTTCCAATACTGTGTTGAATGGGAGTTGTGAGAGAGGGCATCTTTGTCTTGTGCCGGTTTTCAAAGGGAGTGCTTCCAGTTTTTGCCCATTCAGTATGATATTGGCTGTGGGTTTGTCATAAATAGCTCTTATTATTTTGAGATACATTCCATTAATACCTAGTTTATTGAGAGATTTTATCATAAAGCACTGTTGAATTTTGAAGGCCTTCTCTGGATCTATTGAGATAATCATGTGGTTTTTGTCTTTGGTGCAGTTTATGTGATGGATTATGTTTATATATTTGCAGATGTTGAACCAGCCTTGCATCCCAGGGATGAATCCGGCTTGATCTTGACAGATAAGCTATGATATGCTTTTGGATTCGGTTTGCCAGTATTTTATTGAAGATTTTCGCATCAATGTTCATCATGGATGTTGGCCTGAAATTTTCTTTTTCAGTTGTGTCTCTGCCAGGTTTTGGTATCATGATGATGTTGGTCTCATAAAATGAGTTGTATTGTTTGGAATAGTTTCAGAAGGAATAGTACCAGCTCCTCTCTGTACCTCTGGTAGAATGTGGCTTTGTACCTGTCTAGTCCTGGACTTTGGTTGGTTGGTAGGCTATTAATTTATTCCTCAACTTCAGACCTTGTTATTGGTCTGTTCAGGGATTCAACTTCTTCCTGGTTTATTCTTGGGAGGGTGTAAGTGTCCAGGAATTTATCCATTTCTTTTTGACTTACTGGTTTATGTAGGCAGCCATAAAAAAGGATGAGTTCATGTCCTTTGCAGGAACATGGATGAAACTGGAAACCATCATTCTCAGCAAACTGACACAAGGACATAAAACCAAACACCTCATGTTCTCACTCATAAGTGGGTATTGAACAACGAGAAAACATGGACACAGGGAGGGGAACATCACACACCAGGGCATGTTGGGGAGTGGGTGTGTTTCGGGAGGGATAGCAGGGCATGGGGGGATTGGGGAAGGCTAACATTAGGGGAAATACCTAATGTAGATGATGGGGTAATGGATGCAGCAAACCACCATGGCATGTGTACACCTATGTAATAAATCTGCATGTTCTGCACATGTACCCTAGAACTTAAAGTATAACAAAAAGGAAGAAGAAAATAAAATAAAAATTAAAAAAAAAAAAAGAAATTGGAACATATTGAATAAAATGGCTCATGTCATGGTCAATCAGAAATACATGTTAAACGTAAACCATATAGACATATAAAAAAGGAAATACTACAGATACAGTGGTAAACAAAAAACTCTACCTTTCTGAGCTTACATTTAATTGGATGAGAAAATAAAAATATATAAGTTGGCCAGAGAAGATTACCCTGAAAGGTGACATTTGACCGGAGTTCTGAATACAGTAGCCTCACAAATAGTCGGTGGAAAAGCATTTCAGGCAAAAGAAATGTAAGCGCAAATTACCCAAGTCAGGTTCATGACGGGCATTTTCCAGGATTTGGAGAGGCCAGTGTGGCTGCAGCATGATGAGCAAGGAAAACTGATTGGTAGCAGAAGCCAGATCACATAGGCCCTAGCAAGCTTTGGTAAATACTCTGGATCATCCTCTTCAAAGCCGTTAAACAGGGAGCATTGAACATTTAAGCAGGAAATAATATAACTTGGTTTATAAACTTTAAATATCTCTTTGTTTTGTAAAAAATTAATTTCAAGAGAAAGGCCAAGTTTAGAAACAAAGGGACAGATTAACAAACTGCTGCAGAAGTGTCCACTCTTTTGGCTTCCCTGGGCCACATTGGAAGAGGAAGAATTGTGCTGGGCCACACATAAAATTTGCTAACATTAATGATGGATGATAAGCTAAAAAACTGCAAAAAGTCATATAATGTTTTATAAAAACTTGACAAATTTGTGTTGGGCTGCATTTAAAGCCATCCTGGACTGCATGCAGCCTGTGGGCTGCAGGCTCGATGAGCTTGAACTGCTGAAATGGTCTAGATGAGATGATATGGTGGCTGAAACTAGGCTGACAAGGTAGAAGTAATAAAAGGTGGTTGGATTCTGGGTTTATTTTGAAAGTAGAGTCTAAAGCATTTGCTGTTTAAGTGGCAGTGCAGTGTGAAAGAAAAGCCGAAGGTGATTCTAAAGACTTTTGCCCCAAGTAACTCCGTAAATGGAAATATAATTTATTTAATTGAAAAACATTAGGGTAAAATCATGGCTTGAGGGAAGAAATAAAAAATTCAACTTAGGACAGATATTCTTTGAGGTGTCTATTGGACATTCAAGTAGCATATGTAAAGGGAATATCTGTTTTTTAATACTGAAGTTCAGAAATAAATGGTTGTTGAAGATACAGTTTGAGGAGTCGTCAGTATATATTGGTATTCAAAACTATGAGAGGAGATCATGCTACTCAAGTATTTAGGGAAGTGGAAATTATGGAGGGAACTGGTGGCGCAGCAAAATATACATGTTTAGAGGAAGAATGGCCTGGAAAAGATACTGAAAAAAATTTTAAGAATGAAGGATGTTAGAAATGTGTACTGTCCAGAAAGTGTGTTAAATAAATGATCTATTGTTTCAAATACAGTTGGTAAACCAGCAAGATAATGATTAAGAACTAATCATTGGATTTTGAAGCCTGGGGGTTTCCAGTGACCCTTATCAGATTTATTTTGGTGGAGTATTAGGAATGAAAGCTGAATTGGCATAGGTATGAAAGACAGTGTGAGATGAGGAATAGAGTGGTATAAAACTTCTCTTTAACAAGGCATCTGATCACGCCTGTAATCCCAGTAATTCGGGAGGACCAGGTGGGCGGATTATGAGATCAGGAGATCAAGACCCTCCTGGCCAAAATGATGAAACCTTGTCTCTACTAAAATATAAAAAATTAGCCGGGCATGATGGCACACACCTGTAGTCTCACCTAGTTGTGATGCTGAGGCAGGGGAATTGCTTGAACCCAGGAGGCAGAGGTTGCAGTGAGTCTCGATATTGCACCACTGCACTCCAGCCTGGTGACAGAGCAAGACTCTGCCTCAAAAAAAAAAAAAAAAAAAAAAGAAAGAAAAAGAAAAAGACATCTGCAAGGTGTAAGCCATTACATACTTTTTGAAGAAGCAAGATCATATAACATGATTAATGCTAATGTGAAAGATCCCACAGAAAGGAGAAAAATTGTGTGGCTAGAGTGAATGCAACTGCACAGACAAAGCCCTTTATTGGCTGATAGTAGATGTCTTGTTATAGCTATTTTGTTACATCCTCTAAAAGGTCATTTATCTACTTAGACAAATAACCTCATTCTTCTCCCTTTTCTTTATATCACTTAAGTGCCTTTACTGCTCCTTTCCATTTCCTTCATCTCTAAATATTAGAAGGCTTCAGAATTGTGTCTCTGGATGTTTCTGATTCACATTCTTAATGAATTTATGTAATATTATAAACCAAACAGCATATTTATATATTTCAGTAGCTATACAACATTTACACTTGTATATTTAATATGCATCTACAGTATAATACTAATGTCTTAATACTAACTTATGATCTCCTCATAAGCCTGTTGTTTCACAAACTTTTCCACTTCAGAGTAGAATGAGTTCATCCTTCTAGAGTCTGCTACCTAAATAATTTACACTTCTCTTTCATTCACGCTTAGATTCTGTTTTTTCTACACATTTTGCTGATTTTAACATTAAAATCTTTTCAGAATCATTGTATGGCCAATTGTACTGCAGTGAATTCTCAATATTTGCAATCCTTATGTATAGAGTCACTGTGAACACTGAATCACCAAGAACACTGAACCATTGCTCCTTGGGGAGGAGAGGGTTAGGTTCCTGAAAATTTCTAGTCATAAAATTTTCATCAACTAATCAATACATAATTTTGTTTTATGTGTGTTTCTGTTTAAAGAAAACTCACCTAATATACAATATTGATCATTCGCCCTGAACTCACAGCCAGCAGTACTACAAGTCATGTTGTCTCTGTGAGGCACATCCCAGTCTATTTGTGCTTAGCAACACTAGAGAGCATTTCAGCACTATTTGGGGACCATTTTTAATAGTGAAATCACTACCCAAGAAAAGCATAAAAGAGGAGAAATCATGGCACAAAATAGATTATAGAAATACATTTGTATGCAGTATGTTAGCTGTAAGAAGGTGATCAAGCAGTGCCTTATTTTGCCTGGGAAAGTATGTGTGTTTGATGATGCAAGATTTTTGCCACTCTGCACCTGCTGTGAATAACTGAGGACACTTTGTATTAATTTGGGAGTTACAAATAAATTTTAGGGAGTAGGCAAGTTTTAAACACAGAATCTGCAAATAATCAGGATCAATTGTACTAACATTTTCTATAACTTTTCTCTACTTTGTTTTTCCTTGTAGCAATCACTACTAGATATACTGTATGGTTTCCTTATTTTTTTCTTTTTGTTTATTATTTGTCTCACTATTAGAATACAGAGTTATAAAAGTTTGTATGTGCCGAATCCTCATCCTCTAGAGCAGGAACTGGCACATAAGAAGAACTTAATAAATGTTTATAAAATAAAAAGAATTTGAGACATCTAGCTATAAAGAGATGGTTATAAAAATGAGTCAATGATACACAAATTTATTGAAATTTATCCTTTAAAAATTTATTTGTTTATATGGTTTAAAATTCAGGAAATAAAAGTGATATACCGTGAAAAGTCTCCCTGTGCTATGAATGAAATGCCAACTTTATCATATTTTACAATTCTACATAAAAGTGAGTCTAAACAAAGCAGATTAAGAACATATTCCAGAAAAGAAGTGATTCAATGAAATTATAGGCATTTGAATAAAGTTCTTTGTGAAAGAAAATGACTCAACAAAAGAAGAAATATCAAAAAGATTAGAACTAACTGTCTGCAATACTCAGGAGAGGAGTGAAAAAGTAAAATAGAATAATTACATAAAATAAAAGCAATGCTATTCTGGTGGTAGCCTGTACTGTCTAGGGAGAACTAATGGCTAGATTTTTAGGAATTATGTGAGCTGGTTTTTAAACACAGTCCTTATTGCAAATTAAAGTATGTATTTGCAATTGAATGAATTATGTTAAAATTACATTAAAACAGATTTTATTGTTTATGATGAGAAGATTATTGATATACTGTACAAGGAAGCTCATTAAGGCAAAAAGACTCAATTGGATAATCTAGCTATTGCCTCTTTTCTCTTCTTTCTTCACCTGCCTCACCCCAGAGTTTCCAACCAGGAAAATGCATGCTATGTATATATATATATACATATATATATATATATACACACACACATATATATATATACACACA
>NW_016107514.1:6869194-6878965 GCF_001604975.1 Cebus imitator
TATATATATATATATATATATATATATATATATGAGTGTATTATTTATTAAGCTCTTGGGAAGAGAAGGGCTAACTAGGCAGGCCCTGGCTGCTCAAACTTTACACATTCCAAAGAAATGTTTGTCTTCAGTGTTGTCCCTTGGAAAATCTCCGGGACAAAATATCAAAACTTTTGGTATATTTTGCCTGTTAGGAGTGTTTTTGAATGCCTGAAGTCTTGTAATAGAAGGTACTATATCAATTTGAACTGCTGAGTTACATTTCTTCAAACCAAGAAACCCATTTAACAGCTCATAGTGTCTAACAATGGGCAAAAAGACATTACATTAAATGGACATGTCATGATTCATATCCTCACAGTAATATGTTTTGTGTAAAATGAGGGAAGATAAGAAGAAGAACTGGCTTACACACTTTCATAAGTGTTAGGGAAACCAGGGGAAAGTTCCTCTCTAGGTAGAACCCTCTGCTTTTGTTGGGGATGTAACTGGCTAAGAAGGTATAATAGCTAAATGTATGTGTCATTTTGGCTAGGCCACAGTACACCTCTTAATCTGTTCAGACTCCTCTAACAAAATACCATAGACTGGGTAGCTTATACACAACAGAAATTTATTTGTCACAGTTCTGGGGGCTGAGAAGTTCAAGATCAAGGCACCAGCAGATTCAGTGCCTGGTGGAAGCTCATTTCCTGATTCATAGAGAGTGTCTTTTCCCTGTGTCCTCATATAGCTGAAGCAGCAAATGAGCTCCCCTGGGCTTTTTTTTTTTTTTTTTTTTTTTTTTTTTTAATAAAGAAAATCTCACTCATGAGGGCTCTGTCTTCATAATTTAATCACCTTCCCAAAGACCCTACCTTCTAATATCATCACCTGGGAGTTTAAGGTTTTGACATATGAATTTAGGGGAAACACAAGTATTCCAACCATAGCAGCAGATATTTTGACAAATACTATTCTAGATATTTTTGTGAAAGTATTTTTTTTTTTGATGAGATTGACATTTAAATCAGTAGACAGTTAGTAAAGCAGATTGAGCTCCATAATGTGGGTGGGCCTCATCCAATTCATTGAGTCCTTTATTTTATATATTTTTTTAAAAGATTGACTTCCCACTAGGAAGAAGGGATTCCGCCAGCAGATGACCTTCAATTCAGGCTCAAACTGAATCTCTTTCCTGGGCCTCATCCTGCTGCCCTCCCTGACAGATTTTGAACTTGCCAGTGCTCACAATCACATGAACCAATTTTTTACTAACAAATATCTTTCTGTTAAAAAAAAGTATATATGTGTGTTCTTACACATATATACATATATGCACATGTATACATACACTCGTGTGTGTGTGTGTGTGTGTATCCTATTGGTTCTGTTTCTTTGGAGTACTCTGAGTAATACAGAGGGCATACGAGAGAATACAGGTAAAATATATAATTCTTCCCTACATAATCTTATTTTTTTCCAATATGACGTCATAGACCTAGGACCAGGGCTACAGCTATGGGTGTCAGAAGTAGGAATAATTCCTACATAGGTAACTGTATCATATTAATCCTTTGTACCAGAATTACAAAGAACCTGGTTATATGAAATATGCTTTCATCCATCTGGCAAAATTTGGGTTGACAGTGAATAGAAAATACAGCTCTATTGCCTGGTAGTTGGGATAGCCCATTAGTTTTATATCTAGGTAAAAGGCTGTGGGGTGTAAAATACAATTCTATATGAATGGGAATCGACTGTGGAAGAAACTTTGGCTAGACTGGTATTACTGCCAGCATTGTGAACCAGCTTAGTGGCTTACCATAACATCCTTTCCAAATTTGGAAAATGTGGAGTTAAAATCAATGACAAATTTTGAGAAAGAGAGATAATAGCTGAGGGTAAAAGAACAAATACATCAGTTACAAAACAAGGACTGATGCATCAAGAAGGAGAGTAAAAGAATGATATTATCTTTTAATATGATTATACCATATAACCCAAAGGATGAAGCCATATGTTTACTAAGAACAATCCTGCTTTTGGAATCTGACAAAGTCAAATGGAAGCCTATAAACCTGAGTTATCTTGAACTCTGAGATATTGTTGTCATATATGATGATGAATTGGGACAATTATTAATAACTGAGTGTAACTCTAGAAATGTCCTAGTATCTTCTGTCTTTTACTTTTCAGGTTGTATCTACTAAAAAGACATCATTTGGGAAGACATTTCCAGGAACTACTCTCTACTGGTCTGTTGAATCATGAAGTACACAGCTTTCATCAGACTGATCACTGTGTAACTATAAACCTCAATGACCAAATGCTTAGAAACAATGAAATATGCCAGTGGCATTCCCAACATGCCACAATGTACCATGCACATGTACACATACATATCACCCTTATTCTTAGTCTTAACAGAAGAAAAAAAAAGAAAATGAGTTTTTCATGGGAATAAAGCAAAAGATATCACATACTGAATTCCAATTTCCCTGGAGAATATGCCTAGCCCAAGAGGTAAAAGGCTGTGGGGTGTAATTTAGCACACTCAGACTAAATTAAATGTAGGTGTGACTCATCTAATCCTAGTATGTAGAACCCAACATTTTTGGATACAAAATACATTCAGGCCACTAGCACATAATGGCAACAGTATTCATGGTGAATGAAACTTTATCCCACAATACAGAAAAGAGTTTCAGGGGAAATAAATACTGGTATAGCTATTGTGGCACAAGCCCAATTTGCTTTTAATGGGAAATGACAGAGGGAAAAATATTTAATTAACTGGAATTAGCAGATTAAACTGAATTATATTCTAGAAGAAAGGCAAGAGACAAGATGTGAGTTGACCTGGAAAGATGATTGGACTTTAGTGAAGTGAGTCAGGATGAGTCAACAAATACTGTAAGATAATGCTAGGTTGTACCTTTGGGAAAGGACTTGTACCCTAAGGCCCTAAGCAGGGATTCTTGACTACTGTAATACCAAAAGAGCCATGTGGCAGTGGCTCTTCGTCCTAGCTGCTGATAATCAAAGGTCATATTGTTTGGGAATCATAATCTCTACACTTACGGAATTTCTCTGAAGATACTTGTAATTTACATTAATGCATTATGATTGACATTGCCTGGAGTATAGGTCAAAATAAGACATATTCTATAACATAATATAGTTAACAGGGATAGCAACTATTCTGAACACCCACTTCTCTCATAAGTGAGAGATGGGTCCTGCTATATAGCACAATGGAAACCAGTTTCAGTACAAGCCAATGAACTAAGACAATAAGGCTGGCTTTAACTCCAACTTACTTGGAATCTAGAAATAACCAAACCAATTGTAATAACTACTACTAATAAAAATATATGGTATTTGGACAAAGGCCAATTCTGTGGGAAGGCACAGTAACAATTTATATGATCCTTACTGATTTGTTCTATAATAAGATTAAATTATGCTATGATCATACTACAATATGGCATAACAGTGGGATTATTGATAAGATTTAACTACCTATGTAAATAAGATATGATAATACTGATATTATTGATCAAATGGTGTTGAGAAGCATGTTCCCTTGCAACTCCACTGGAAGGGGACTCCTGGAAGCATGAGCCTGGTTTCTCCTGGACTTCATTCACACAATGCACTGTTTTCTTTTACTAATTTTAATCTGTAACTAGAAACTATAATAAATTGCAGGTGTAAGTATGACAGCTTCATTGAGCCCTGTGAGTTCTAGCAAATTTTTGAGTCTCAGGGTGATCTTAGAGATCCCAGACACAGATCTCTCTGCTGCCCTTTTAACCTCTGCAAGTGAATTTCTCAAATCATGGTCTAACAATGCCTTCCAGGTGTGGTCCTACTCTCTAGATATCTGCAATTAAAAGGCAGTTCCTTTAGGACTATTAAAACTACTTGTACAGAAGTTGTTATCCTTTGGTTCTGAAGTAATCTCTCTCTCTCTGTCTTTGTCTCTATCTCCATCGTCTGTATCTCTATTCCTAGCTCTACCTTTACCTCTATTTCTAGCTAGAAATAGAGACTCTCTCTCTCTCTCTCTCTCTATCTCTATATCAGTCTCTATCTCTGTCTCTACCATATGTCTCTCAACACATCCATCAACCCTCTTAAAAAGAAAAAAATGAACGCATATAGATAGATATATTAAGTAGATATACATAAATATAGACAAAGATGCACTGTGGTTTCTTCCTTTTTGGCCCAAATTTTGCTTTATTTTTTAAAAGTGTTGATTAATTTCTGTTTTCTGATTTTAGCCCTTTTCTTGTTTCATTGAAAACTAACTTTTTCCTATTTTCTATTTAATCTCTATTTTTTATTCTTTTTGTTATGTTCAGTGTATTTTGAAGGACAGATATCTTTCTTGATTTTTACTAGATATTTCTGATTTTTTCTAACAGAAGAGTATAAAATGCTTTAGATTGAACAATTTGCAAAGAACAATAACAGATCTTAACTGATAGTAAAGATAGATACTATCTATCTTTACTATCTGATAGATATATCTGATAGTATCTATCTTTACTATCAGCCTTTAGTAAAATTCTATTACTACTTTTTTATTTTTTAGCTACACACACACAAATATATAACTTTATATGAAAGAATTCTCAATTATCTTGAAAAGGCAATTAACAATTTGCATACAAAGAACATGAGAATAATTATTTGCATGATTTTATAAAACACATCTTAGAGCAGTTACTGTATTAGTCTGTTCCCACTCTGCTATGAAGAAAAAGCCAAGACTGGGTAATTTATAAAGAAAAGAAGTTTATTGGGAGCCCGAAGCAGGTGGATCACTTGAAATCAGTTGTTCTTCACTTCAAATTGTCTGTGTCTAGGCTGAGAAATGAAAGATAACACTAAATCAATTAAAATCAAAGGTTGATTAATATTTTGGATTTGATGCTCTAATTACTGATGCAAGGTTGGAAAACCATGTGAGCATTCAAAAGTGGATTGAAAAAGCATGTTCCTAGCAGAGTGAATCCAGGAATAATGGGAGTTTGCCTATGTTACACAAAGATTAAAGTAATTGCTCAGAGGAACATAAAATTACATTTTGAGAATGAGTTTTGAGGCTTTTTTACATTTCAGATTTGTTATTGAAAAAAATTAAAAGTTGCAAACAATTTAAATGTATGACGAATAAGTTGTAGCACACAGATACAACTGCAAAACTGTTGTCTTAGTTCATTTTTTTGTTGCTATAACATATGTATTAGTCCATTCTTGCATTGCTATAAGAAAATATCTGAGACTGGGTAATTTATTTTAAAAAGAGGTTTCATTGGCTCATGGTTCTGCAGCCTATACAGAAAACATAGCAGCTTCTGCTTCTAGGGAGGCCTTAGGAAACTTACAATCATGGCAGAAGTGGAAGCAGGCATGCCTTCCGCAGCAGGAGCAGGAGGAAGCGGATGGGGGAAGGTGCTACCCACTTTTAAACAACCGGATATTGTGATAACTCTATCATGAGAACTTCACCAAGTAGGGAAATCTGTTCCCATGATACAGTTACCTCTCACAAGCCCCACCTCCAACATCAGGGATTACAGTTGAACATAAAATTTGGGTGAGAACAGAGATCCAAACCATATCAACATAATAACTGAAACTGAATGATTTGTCATGAACAGAAATTTATTCCTTACAGTTCTGTGGGCTAAGTCCCACAGACTTAATTGAGCACCCACATCTAGCGGGCACCTTCTTGCAGCATCACCTAATGGCAGAAAGAAGGGCAAGAGAAAATGCACATGAGTGAGGAAATGGAACTGAACTCATCCTTTAACCAGAAACCAACTCCTGTGATAACTAACACACTCCTGTGATAATAGTATTAATTCACTCATGAGGGAAGAGCCCTCGTTATCTAATTATCTCTTAAAAGTCTCATTCTCCACCCTGTTGCATTGGGGATTAAGTTAACATCACATGAACTCTGAGGAACACATTCAAACCATAGCAATTATAGAGCAATGAATATAAGTGAATCGTAAACACACATATAAACATCATAGCATTTGGGAGAAAACTCTAATAGCAGAAGAATATATTCATATTATATAATTTATAAAATATTTAATTCTATGGAAAATTAAACAACATGTTTGGAAGTATATAATATACATGCAATAAATCTAGAAAGAAATTAGGTGAAATTTCTAGATAGTGGTTACATATAAATGGACTAACGGCTGATACAAAGACAAAAAGCAGGGTGTTCAAGGGTTGATAGTATTCAGGCTCTTAAACTGGTGATTTGTATATTTGTGTTCATTAGTTTTTAACATATTAAAGTTATTTATATTTTATAATATATAAATATTTCACTAAAATAAAAAACAGCAAGAAGTAAAATAAAGAATTTTGCTGTGAAGTCTATGCAGTGGTTTTGATCAGGTCTAACAAATTAAAAATAAAACTGGTAAAAAAGATCTCATTTGTTCTTGACTGTAACTGTCATTCATTTGATGACATAATATAGTTAATACTTAACAGCACATTTAATGCTTTAAAAACTTACAAATATATTTACTTTTCAAAGAAAAAGTTTATATATATTTGAAAAAAGGATTAAGTTTAAAAAACTCATTCTTTAAAAGATAACATTTTTGATTGAAAACTCATATTACACCAATCTTTTGTTAATCTAGGCTGTAGGTTGACTCTCATTGTATCCTAACGTGTTGCTATTTTCTTCTTTCATTGCTCACTTAACTATTCCCAGGAGTATGTGGAAAGGAAGGTAAAACCCAGAATTCATCAAATTTAAAAAGTAATAATGAATATATCATTAGTGTTTAATCCCAAACCAGCAAATAATTTGGACATTTTTCTTATTTAGAAAAGGAAAAATATATTTCTGAACTGCTGCCAGGCTTCTGTTTGGAACTACATAACTCGCAATGATATCTATGCCACTGCAGCTTTGAAAATCATTCCCACAGATGTTGATCCCTACTTTTATAGTCATTTAAACCAAACTATATCTTTCTAATTTGCATATGCTGTCAACAAGCTGTGCTTTAGTGTATTCCTTGCCAGAGCTTTTCCACCAGTAAATGGGACAATTGGGATGGGGTTTTATTTTGAATGACACTGTAACCCAAGAGCTTCACCAATTACACTGTAATATAAATAAATCTTTAATACATGATCTTAAAGAATTAATATAGTATAAAGGAAAATGACTTTGAGGAAGATGGCTTCATTTCATTCTGCAAGCCTCTGAAATCTGATGGGCAATAAGCAGGCAGACAAACCATTAGAGAGCAAGTAGGAATGACATTCAAGCAAGCACTTCCACAGCCTCATCAAAAATGTGCTGAAACGACAATAGTGCATGTGTATTAGAAGTTTAATTTAGTCTTCTAAGTGACCTTGATTATTTGATCGTGTGCTATCTGAGATAGTGTTTTTAAGTATATTTATGAATGCCTAAAGCAGAATATAGAAAAAGGAATGCTCTTCAAACAGCTACCCTGAAGATTTCTTGGATTAAAAAATAAAAAAAAAAGATCAGTTCAGATCATTAATAATTCAACATCTTTCTGATTTTAAAACCTCTAGTTAAAATCTTGACTTTCTTCTTTTTTTTTTTTAGAATTTTTTTTTTTAGGGAGAGCCCTAAGGCATTATTGAAATGTTTATAAAGACTGTTCATTTTGTTTGTGTTAAAGTTGTACCCTTCCAGTGTGCTCCACCTAATTTGCCTGGAAGATCCAGACCATACAGCACCTACATGTAGTAGATACATCTGTTATTGATTTTTCTCTCACTTGCTGCCACACTGCTGGTTTTCTGATGCACGCTAAGTGGTGAGATAAAACTCTCTATATAACTTATACAAAAATCTTTTAATTTCTGAAATGTTTTTTCTATTATTAAAACCATATCACCTAAAATATTTTAAAATTTCCAACATTTTAAATAAGAATAAACCTCATGTAAAAAAGCCATCTTACAATACCCCAGACTTATCATATTGAAAATTATGAGTACATCTCTTTCATTTATACCTTGGGTCTCTAAACACAGGTGTTATCCTTTTTTGATATACATATAATGGGTATCATATAATAGAGTCTGCACCAATGTTTGAATATTCAGTTGTTTGTGTACATTCTACATATGTGCATATAGACAACTAGAAAAATATCCTTAAATTTAATAATTATTTTTTGAGCACTTATTATGTGCTATGAACTGAGCTATGAACTAAAGTATCTTTGATAAGCAGAAAAGATTCTATGCCTAGATGAAGCACACTATCTAGTGATAGTTCAGACAAATAAATTTAAAACTATGGGTAGAGTATGTTAAGTATTGTGATATGAACAAATATAGGGTATTATGTGAAACAGGTGGGAATTTAACCCAGTCTTGAGGAGTGGGCATAGATAACCCACAAGATGAACTGTTTATACTGAGTTCTGCAAAGATAATTGTAATTAAATGCAGCACTATAACATGACTGTGGGCTTGAGAACAGGATATGTTTATTATGGGAATGAACTTCTGGAAAGAGAGAATGTATATGTTTAAGGATGCTAAAGTCATAAGAAATCATTTCGTAAGTGAGAACTTTACTAACATTTAACAATGTGCAATTTTATTTATGTGTAAATTTATAAATTATCTTAGTCTTCTCTGTGCTGCTGTAACAGAATATCGGAAACTGGGTAATTTATAATGAATATAAATTTTTTGCCTCAAAGTTTTGGAGAATGGGAAGTCCAAGATCAAGAGGCTTGCATCATGCAACAGCCTTCTTGTTATGTCATTCCATGTGAAAGGGCAAACAGAGGGCAAGAAAGAGCAAGAGATCTCATGCTTTTTGGGAGACACATCCAACCTATGGCATTCTGTCCCTGGCCTCAAAATTCATGTAGTTCTCAAAAGTAAATGCATTCATTTCATCTCAAGACATTTAAAGTCTTAACTGTGATGGTTCCAGCACCACCTCAAAAGACAAAAGTTTGAAGTCTCATCTGAAACAAGATATGGGTGAGACTCAAGGCACACATCACAATGAGGAAAATTCCTCACTAGCTGTAAGTCTATGAAATTAAACAAGTTATCTATGTTCAAAATAACAGTGGTGGACCAGGTGTAGAATAGACATTTTCCTTACAAAAGGGAAAAAGGAAAGAAGTAACAATTTCCCAATAACTCCAAAACCCAGCAGGAAAAGCAACACTAACTTTTGAAGCTCCAGAATAATCTTCCTTACTCCATGTATGGCCTTCTGGGCATACTGGAGTTGGGATTAGGCCCCCAAAGACTCAGGCAGCCTCACCCCTAGGCTTTGCTGAAGTCAGCCCCTGTGGAAGCTCTCAAAGCTTGAAATATAGTGCCTGTAACTTTCTTGGGCTAGAAATAATTACACACTGGTAGCTCTACAATTCTGAGGTCTTGGAGATGGCCTCACTCTCATAGCCTCACTAAGTATCACTCTAGTGAGGACTCCCTGATGTGGCTCTGCCACTGCGGTAATTACCTGAGACAACTTTTAAAACCTAGGAGGAAAGCTGGGTGCGATGGCTCATGCCTGTAATTCTAGCACTTTGAGAGGCTGAGGTGGAAGTCAGGAGATTGAGACCATTCTGGCCTACACGGTGAAACTCCGTCTCTACAAAGAATTTGCTGGGAGTGATGGCGTGCGCCTGTAGTAACAACTACTTGGGAGGCTGACAGGAAAATCTCTTGAACACGAGAAGTGGAGGTTGCAGTGAGCCGAGATTACAC
>NW_016107514.1:6879036-6901729 GCF_001604975.1 Cebus imitator
TTCATATTATCCATATTAATCTCTGCAACAAATGGTCACTTGGACACACACTTAGTATGTATTTTTAATCTTTCCTTGACCAGTCTGAGAGTTTTCCCAACATTTTCATGTTGTTTTATTTTCACTTGTAAATTCTGTCTTTAAGTAATTTCTCTCCTCTTGAGTGTGGCTAAACAAAGCCACACAGTACCCTGAGAGCTGTACTGATTAGAAATTTCTTTCTCCCAAAATCCTAGTCTATTACTCTTAAAATCTGTCTTTCATAAAGTCCTGGAGGATTGACACAATTCAGCCAAGTCTTTTGCAACAAAAAAGTCCTTTATTATAGGTTCCAGAAAAATATTTCTGTTTTCCATCTGAGATCTCATTTTCTACCAGCATTCTGATTATGACAACTTACATAATTTATAAGAAGTTTCAGACTTTCCCTAAAGCTCTTCTTCTGAGCTGTCACCAGAATTGCCCTTAATGCTTTGTTTACAACAATCTAGACTTTTTTTTTAGACTGCTCCTCCAATTATTCCAGGAACTACCCGTTACCCACTTCCAAAGCCACTTCCACATTTTTAGGTATTTGTTGTAGAATTACTTTTTTGTACCAATTTTCTGTCTTTGTCTATTTTTTGTTGCTATAACAGAAAAGCTGATATTGTGTAATTTATAATAAACAGAAATTTATTGGCTCATGATTTTGGAGGTTTGTAAGTCCAAGATCAAAAGGCTGGCATCTGGTAAGGGCTTTCTTGATATGTCATTCTATGGTGGGAGGTCAAAGAGAGAGTAAGATAAAGCAAGAAATCAAACTGACGGCCTCAGGTTATTTTCTAATTGGCATTAATCCATTCATGAGGACTTCATTTTCATGACCAGAATAAGTCCCATTAGGTTTCTTCCTCCAACATTATTGTATTAAGAGTTGTTTCCAACACATGCTTTAGGGAGGAGACAGTCAAATGACAGCTCCCACCTAAAAATATATGTAGTGCATTATCCAAATTCAGTAATTAAATATGGATGCAAATTAGTATACAGTAAGAGAGGAGAGGCTTTTAACCTGAAGCTCATACAGATGTAAAACACTTTAGGTCTCGTTGCTTCATCTAAAACTTGCTGGTAGCTCTCTTCACTTTCATCCTGTGCTGTGCAACTTTGCATAACTGTATTTTCCTCCCAGATGATAAGCCTTCTGAGGGTATAATCTATATTTCCTTCTTTTTGCCTGGCCTTTCTGCCCAGCTCAAAGTGTTCTCTGTAGCATAGGGATACATTTGAATAAGTAGGTGATTGCTTATAGGTAAGTGCTTATGGCAAGTTTTTAATTAGATATTTCAGATTTTAAAATAAAGCAAAGCTATTTTAAAATAAATTTTCAAATAAACATTTCAATTTTAAATTTCTAAATATTTTGATAATAAATATTTGAAAGCTACTATTCTATTTGTTTTTTCCCTATTTTTTGTCACTTAATCCCAAGTTCTGCCTAATTCTGGAGGAGAAAACATATATCAATAGCACATCAGTGATAAACATTTCTAATACGATTTGCCTCCACACTGGATATTAGAATCTCTTCTACAGACACTTAATTTGGTGCAATCCTCAGGCAAGTCTGGGCTCACAGCAAGGGCATAGGTTTCAATTTGTTTTCCTGAGTCAACTACCCCTCTATCTCTGTATATTTTAGGACATAGAGCTTATAGCTAAGAGGAAGTAATCTAAATCTTTTGAAATACTACTCTTATCTGTCAGCATTCAGGGTATACACACAAATGAGAAATCACAAATGATCACATACATCACAAAGTAATATATAAACTGACAGTTCTGTAAAAATTGGTATTTAAACAACCTTCAAATGGGGATCATGATGATTTCATAATATCCCCCGATCAGTATACACTCTTGACCTCCATGAGTAGGTGATATGTTTTTTCTTAGCCTTGTAAATATTTCATTAGGCAAAACAAAACTATAATTCCTGTTAAGTGTTAAAAATATTTTAATTTATTTTGAAAAATTTAAATAAATTGGAATTTTCAAAACTAAAAGCTTTTGAAAAACAATTTAAAAGCTTTTGAAAGCAAAAACAATTCTAGATTGTCTTTAAAAACACAACGTGGTGTTTTAAAGTTAGAATATCTTCAAATGCTTTTTTATTATACCAATAACAGCAATTTTAAGTTACCTCAAGTTTTTCCACATTTTACTTAGCTTTTAAGATCACAAATACAATATAAAAAGCTGGTAGTAGAATGTTATAGAAAACAAACTTCCAGGAAATGCCCAGGGCATAGTAAAGATTCAGCCTAATTTCTCAAACTCAGTGTAATAAATATTGATGTTATGGATGCTAACATGAGATTACCAAACTTCAGTCAATAAATATCTATTGCTCTTGAGTGCACTGTACATACTAAAGAGAATATTTTTATTTCCAGCAGTAAGCAAACTCCTAAACTTAACTGGCTTAGGGACCCGTATGAGAATTGCAGAAACCTGCAAACATGTCCATCATAATGCCTACTACACTGCATTTGATGTTTTTGTTTATTCATTTGCTTCTTGCCTGAGAGCTCCTTGAAGCGAAAAGAGTATTATTAAATTTTTTAAAATCTATAGTGCCTAGGATAGTGCCTAGACAATAAGAGCTCAGGAAATCTTTGATGCAGGCATATGGAAATGAATTTTAAAAATCACATTTAGGCCTATAACTAAGAAAATTTGTTTTACTAGAATATTCTCATGTTTCAAAGAAATAAGTATTTTATATTTCTCTTATACATCTGGCTTTGTAATGCCATAATTTATTTCCCATCTTCATATTAAGACTTTCTAAACTTAAAACCCTTAACAAAGATTTTGTTGCAACACTGGAAATTTACTTGGCATTTTCTAAAATTTAAGTCAATGTATCACATCTTTGAGTCATATAATAAATTTTAATGATAGATAATGCTTTTCATTACTATAGCCACTTCAATATGACATTGATGATATTTATATTTTCTTGTCTTCTGAATCTAAATTATAACCAAATACTAGGCATCTGGATAGTTAAAAATACAACAGAGTAAATAAATGACTAAAGTGATAATAATTTTTTTTAGTCATGTGTTATTATTTTAAGGAATGCATTTGATATTTATATATACCTGTTCATTAGTGAATAAACTATAATTTATTATTTATTATTACCAAGGTAAAACACTTTTGGTATAAAAAAATGCTGAGTGATAAAAAGATGAAAACATTTATTTACAGTTTCCTGAAACAAAGATACCCAGTGGCAAACATAATTTTTCTTTCTCTCTCTTATTCATGTTAATTTTACATGGTTTAAGTCATAACACATATATTTTAATATAAAGCAAATATTTTCTGGTAGTCATTTGTTCCTTCAACAAACATTTTTGGCCCCTACTATGTACTAGGTACTCTTCTGGGTACCTGGGATATATCAGTGAACAAAATAAAAATACTACTCATGTGCATCTAAACCTTTAGGACCTACAAATATAAATAAGAATGAAAGCAAACATTTTGGGTAGGAGGCAATCAAAATAATCCAGGTGAGAAATTATTGATGGGGACAGGAGGCACCAAAATTCTAGGCAGAATAATGCAGCTCTCCAGTCAGGGTCCCACCCTCAAGCCTAGAACCATGGCCCAAAGTCAGAACATACATTCCTGTTTTCCTGTTCAAATGTTGCCTTTTCTAAAACCACCCTTAACCTACCACACCCCCATCATGTGTCCACAAAACCCCCAAGCTCTGCCAACAGAGGAGGAGAGGAGGAGAGAGAAGTAGCTGGACATCAGAGACTATGGTTTGACATTGGAGAGAAACAGCTTGACTTTAGAAGGATAACTTGATGCTATTGCTTCAGAGAGGAATCCAGTCAGACTCCAGGGGAAGATCACCTTTCCATTCCATCCCCTTTTTAGCTCCCCTTCTGGCTGAGAGCCACTTTCATCAGCAATAAAATCTCCACATTCATTACCTTTTCCTGGATGCTGAACAAGAGCTCAGGTGCCACAGGTGCACAGATGCTAAAAGCTGCCACACTAAACCTCTGCTCTTGCTGATGGAGAGCAACTATCTCATGCAAAAAGGCAGAGGGCCCACTAAGCTGTTTAAAACTTAAGATGTTCACAGATGGCAAAGCTAAAAGAGCACTGTAAGACACCTCTGGGGCTTCACGGGTCATGGTACTCCCCTCTTGATGCTGTCATGGGGTCCACACAGAGTTTTGCTTCTGGCAGCATCCAAAAGCACTTGCCCTGGCTCCTGCACCCACTCACGTGTGTGCTCTCCCTCGCTAGAGGTTGAGAACAATGTGTTCTAATTGGTGGAGTTTTGCTCTTGCAGGCGCCTAAGTGGCCAGCTAGCTCTATCACTCACACTCCGGTTCCCTACTCACAAAGGGGTAAGATAAATTTCTCGCTTTGTTATTTTTGCTTAAGTCAGAGGGAAAGCTGTGACACTGGAAATAACTGAATTCTGGATACATTTTGAAGATATAACTAGTAGAATGTGTTGACATTAAAAATAAGGTATGCTCATGATAACCATCAAGGATCACTCTAAGATTTTGTCCCAAATAACTAGAATGATGAAAGTGTCTTAGATGAAATTGAAATGGGAATAATTAGAAGGATCATCAATTTGGGAAAAAAAGTTTATGTCATCGATTCGATTATATTAATATGAGTTGCTTAATAGGAGTTCACACATATCTTTAATACACTCAGGTGAACATATAAATTGGGAAATGAAGAGAGAGTTTAAGACTTCAGACTGAAATGTGGGAGTCCTTCACATGGATGAGACTGGAAGAATTCTCCCAAGGAAATAGTACAGATAGGGTTGAGCTGTCCAGAGACTAAGCATAAGAGTTCATCCATGTTAGGAGATTGTGGTATACAAAAGAGAAGGCTAAAAAAAAAGTGTCAAGGAAAAGTGGAATAAAACCTAGCTCTTTTGAAAGCTAAGTGAAGAAAGAGAACAGAGTGATCAACTGTATCAAGCACTACTGAAGGGTCAGATTAGATAAGGCCTAAGAAGTGAGCATAGGTTTTAGAAACATGGATGTTACTCGTTAACAAAAATATTTGTGGTTATGTTTAAGTGATAGGGATTAAAACCTCATTATAAGAAGTTTAAGGGCACATATAAGAAAAATAATAGGAGATAGTATAAGCTATTTACTTATTTAATTTTAGTAAGTAAAGTTTTGTTATCAAGGGAAGCAAAGGAATGAAATGAAAGGTGGAAAATATGTGAATCTAAGTTTTTTTCTTTGTATATTTAAATAAAGCTTTTGAATAGAGAAAAGTTACCCTCTTAAATCTTGTTGAAAATAATCTAGTTGATTCAAAAGTTGTGATCCAGTAAAGTCAAGTCATAATGACAGAGGAACTGATCTTGAATAAATAAGAAAGCACTTGTGTAGTACACGAGGAGAGAGCTTGGCCTGTAACGGCAGCAAAGACAGCTCAGTTTTGCTAACAGAAGTGAATATAGAAGAATACAGCTATTGGTATGTGGGCTGATATGGTGAGTGGAGTTTGAGATTTTCTCTTGATTGCTTCTATTTTTTTTTTTTAGATGAAGTTAATATAACATAAAAGAAATCATCTTAAACAATTCAGTGGCATTTTCTACATTTAATTTGGTGCAATAATCACCTCTAATTATTCACCAAAAAAATTTTATCATGCCAAAGGAAACTCCATACTCACTCAGCAGTTCCTCCGCATTCCCCCTTTCCCCTCAGCAACTGGAAATCCTCAGTCTGTGTTTAATCTGTGTTTTGTCCTGATGGATTTATCTATTCCAGATATTTTATATACATAAATTTATATAGTGTTTAAACATTTGTGTCTGGCTTTATTAACTTAGCATAAGTTTTCCAGATTAATGTATATTATAACATCTGTTAGAAGTTCATCTGTTTTTTAATGGAAGAATGTCATTATCTGTGTATCTTAATTTGTTTATTGATTCATGTGTTGGTGGATGTTTTGGCTATTGCTACCTTTTGACTCTTGAGACTAATGTTGCTATGAACATGGGTGTATATGTATTTGTTTCAGTACTTGTTTTTCAATCTGAGTATATCGGCACAATTACTAGGTAAGTTATGGTATGGTAATTTTATATTTAACTTCCTAAGGAACCAGAAAACTGTTTTTCACATTAGCTGACACAATTTACATTTCTACTAGCAGTGTACAAGAGTTCTAATTCATGCAAATTTTTGCCAACATTTGTTATTCTTGATTTTTTTTAATCACACTCATAGTATTAGGTGTTGTATTAGTCAGGGTTTCCAAGAGGGAAAGAACTAATAAGATATATACATTAGCTCTGTATCTCTCTCTCTCTCTTTCTCTCTCTCTCTCTCTCTATATATATATGTATCCATATATATGTATATGTATCCATATATATATATGGAGATAGATACAGATATATATTTATATATCCATATATATATACACACACACACACAGAAGTATATCTGTATATATCCTTTATAAAGAACTAATAGGATATATACATTAGTTCTGTATATATCTCCATATATATGTGTATATATATGTGTATATATCATTTAAAGATATACATTAAAGGATATATATATCCTAATGTATATATCATTTAATACTTAATAAACTGTATATATATGTATATATATACAGTTTAATATTTAATAGGCTGTATACACACACACACACACACACACACACACACACACACATATATATAGTTTATTATGTATTAACTTAAATGATCACAAGTTCCCACAATAGGCTATCTGCAAGCTTGAGGAGAAAGGAGAGCCAGTCTGAGTCTCAAAACTGAAGAACCTGAAGTTGGATGTTTGAGGTGAGGAAGCATCCAGCAAGAGAGAAAGATGTAGGCTGGGAGGCTAGGACAGTCTTGCATTTTCATGTTTTACTGACTGCTTTATATTTGCTGGCAGATGATTAGATTGTGCCTACAAGATTGACAGTGGGTCTGCTTTTCCCAGCCCACTGACTCAAATGTTAGTCTCCTTTGGCAACAACCTCACAGACATGCCCGGGAACAATACTTTGCATCTTTCAATCCATCAAGTTGACACTCAGTATTAACCATCACAAGTCCAGCCCTTGTCAACTTGAACCCATACACATCTCCTGAGATAATACATAATGTTCCAGTAAAGACAATAATAAGTTCATAATTACACATAGCGTAACAAAACTATCCTTCGTACAACTGGAAACACGCCAATCCACAACACAAATACTATTACGTAAAGCTAACAATGCTTAAATGCTGGTATGAAGTCAATAAATCTTATATCACACGATAAAGGAAAAGAAAATAAAATGAAGATATTTTCTTAGTACAAGTGTATGTATGCACAAACATATTTTTAACAAAAGAAAGAGGAAATAGCTATGATAGTCTTCTTTCTGCATCTGGTCACATGGTTATAGCTGGTATCAATGACTACCTTCTTCTACTACCCATTCTGTATTCCCTTTGGCTTCAGCAAGCATCTCAGCAGTCCTGAGATGCTTGGAGTGACCCAAACCTTCATTCCAAGGGGTCTGGACCATTTGTAGTCCTGTCTGGATGGGGCTGTTGTACTTTCCCATTGACCTTAATGATAGGGCATGGTAATACTAAGAAATGCCCTAATGGATCTCCTGTATTCCATGAATAATCTTCCTTAATTCTGTATGGAGTAGTAGACTGATTTCATCTTGATAGTCTGGGTCTATCACTCCAACCAACACTGTAACTCCCTCCGTGGCTTGTTGACTTAAAGGTGGGAGGAGCCCAAAGTGTCCAGGTGGCAATCTTAACTTCCAGTTTAATGAAGTGATTGTTGTGTCAATTGGTGGCAGCATTCCTCCCTCTGGAACTAAGACCTCTAGTCTAGCAGGAGGTAATGTCGCAGCAACAGGAAGCAAAATTTTGCCAGTGGATCACTAGGGGTGATGGTGAGTGGTGCCCCTTCCACTTCTGCCTCTTGATTTCTGGACCCATGAATCCTGGCTAAGGGAGAAATAGTACCATATATTGACTGCTGATTCAGAGCATACATGGCCTTCTGAAGAATTTTTCCCCAGCCCTGCAAAGTATTGTCACTTAGTTGGCATTGTAACTGTGACTTCAAAAGGCCACTTCACTGTTCTAACAATCCAGCTGCTAATGGGTAACATGGTAAGACCAGTGAAGTTTATGAGCATGAGCCTAATGCGACACTGCTTTAGCCATAAAGTGAGTCCCTTGGTCAGAGGCAATGTTGTTTGAAATAGCATGATGGTGGATAAGGCATTCTGTGAGTCCATGGATGAATCTTGGCAGAAGGATTGCATGCTGGATAGGCAAACCCATATCCAGAGTGTCTATTCCAGTGAGGATAAACCTCTGCCCTTTCCATGATGGAAGCGGTCCAATACAATCAACTTGACAGCAAGTAGCTGGCTGATCACCCCAAGGAATGCTGCCATATCGAGGGCTAAGTGTTGGTCTTTGCTGCTGGCAAATTGGGCACTCAGCAGCGTCCATGACCAGGTCAGCCTTGGCAAGTGGAAGTCTGAAGATTGCTCATTGCTGGTATATGAAAACAAAACTGATTTTTGTGTTGTCAATTATATTCTAAAATTTTGCTAAATTTCTTTAACTCATAATGTTTTTGTGAATTATTTGAGGTTTTCTATGTACAAGATTATGTCTTATGTGAATATAGTTTGAATTCTATTTTTCCAATCTGGATGTTTTTTATTTCTTATTGTTGCCTAATTAGGCTCAACAGAATTTTCAGTACAATAAATAACAGTAAGAAAATAGAGTGTTTTTGTCTTATTCGTGATTTCATGGTGAAAGATTTTAGTCTTTCACCAGTAAGTGTGATATTAGCTGTGGATTTTTCATAAATATTCTTTATTATATTGCAAAAGGTTTCTTCTACATGGTTTCTATATACTTATATACATATATGTAACTACATACATACACATATATAGAAACTATATAGATTTATACATATTTATATATATATATAATATATAAGTATATATACATGTATACATATAGATACATGTGTATATATGTATGTGTGTATATATGTGTGTGTGTGTGTGTATATATATATATAATATACACATATGTAGGGTTGTGTGCATATATATACACCCCTGTGCTTATATGGATGCCTATGCCTGTATCTATACATTATTCTATATAGAATTCTATTGTAGTCTATGTAGTTTTGCTTACCATGGAATTCTTGGTTGACAGTTGACATTTTTCCCCCATCACTTTAAAATATGTTTTTTTCACTTCCTTCAGCCTCTGTCATTTCTGATAAGCAATCTCAACATCATCATATACCACCTTCCATCTGTTTCCGATGATTCAGACTTATCCAAGGTGGTGACCATAATGAATGAAGTGTACTAACCTTAAGTTAGGTAAGGAAGGTAATTCATGAGAGTTTAGTGAGAGAATGAAACTGTTCAGTACAAATTATCCAGTGGTGTCATAGTATTGCTGGATTTAGGGTTCGAGTCAGACAAACCTGGAAAAATTGAGGGTGATTGATTAGTGTGATGGAACAGAGATTATGGAGGGGAGAAAGTCATTAATAACGTCATCTTGTTACTTGAACAGCAGGCTACAGACTCTAAAGTGCCTATACACATGTTTTCAACGTCATCATATACCACCTTTCCTCCCATCTGTTTCTGATGATTCAGACTTATGGCTATTTTCTACTTCCTTGAATACATCAAATTTATTTTAGCTTCATACACCACTGTCCTTACTTTCTCTTCAACATAAAGCACTCTATAGTCAAATCATTAAATGGTTAGTTCAAAGAAAACAGACAAGTTTTCTCTGACCATCCCATTTAAAGGTGTCTGCAACTTAACTATCCTTCTTATACAGATACACACACACATGTATTATTGTGGATCTTTTGTACATTGTAGGTTGTCTCTCTCACTACTTTCAATATTCTTTGTCCTCCGCTTTTGAAAATTCGATTTCAATGTATGCTGGTGTAGGTCTCCTTTGGTTTATCCTCCTGGGTTTCACCGAGCTTCTTGAATTTGCAGATTTGTGTATTTTATTAAATTTGAAAGCTTTTGGTTATTATTCAAACATTCTCTCTTATTTTTTCTTTTAGGGATTCTCACTGGTACACTGATGATATTCCACAGGTCTTAGGCTCTGTTAGTTTTCCTTCCTTTTTTTTCCTCTTTTTCTGACAGGGTCATTTTAATTGGTATATGTTCAAGTTTACTAATTCTTACTTCTACCTGTTTAAATATACTATTAAAACTCTGTAGCTGATTTTTCATTTCAGTTATTGTACTTCTCAGCTGTCTATTTTTTGCCCGATTAGTTTTATAATTTCAATCTCTTCATTGATATTCTCTATTGTATTCATATATCAATCTCCTGGTTTCCTTTAGCTGTTTGACAATCATTTCCCTTTAGTTTTCTGAGCATATTTAAGATAGTTGGTTTGAAGTCTTTGTCTAGAAAGTCTAGAAATTATGCTTTCTTAGGGACAGTTTCTGTTAATTTCTTCTGTAAATAGTCTGCACTCTCTTTTTTCTTTGCAGGCTTCATAATTTTATTGTTCTTGTTGAAAATGAACTATTTTGAATGTCATCATTGGTAACACTGGAAATAAAATGTTTGCCTCTCCTCAATTTGTCTTCATTGATTGTTACAGGCTGTAGCTGTTTGTTTAGTCAGATTTCTAAACTATTTCATGTAAAGTCTGGGTTTTCTATGATGTGTTTTCTCCGAAGTCTCTGGTTCTCCAGTTATGTTTAGCTAGTGTTTTGACAGATATTTTCCTGAATGCCTGAAGCCAAAAGAGGAAGTGAAGGGAGAAAGGAAATAGAAAAAGAGAGAGAGAGAGAAGCCTGTTAATCTATAGCTTTGCGTTTGGGTTCCTTTCCCCCTTACATTGAGCTAGATATCAGCCAGAGGTAAAAGCTGGGAAGTTTTTAGGTCTTTTCTGTACATATATCCTGTCCTGGGCACATGTGTGGTTTTTTAAATTCCGCAGTATACATGAGTGCTTTCTGATGCCCTAATTTTTCCAAGAAACTGTATCCTTGGCCTCTTCTCTTAGGCTTTAATGCTCTATTTTATTAACTGATGACAATCCTTTCTCCTGGTTACTGGATGTTTTTTGTTGACTTTATGTTTTCGAGTAATGTTCTTTGCTTTTTCCTGCCATAATTGAGTTCAGAGTTAGAGGAAACCAAGACAAGGATGTGTCAGATCTTCAGGGAGCCCACAGACAAATACCTGCATTTGTGAATAAGATCTGTTCTGGTTCCTCCAGACTAGGAACGAGGGTTCCCTGTTTGGAACACAGGCTGCTCTCTTTAAGACCACTGATAAGTGGGGAAAGAGCAAGTCAATATGCCACAAAGCTCTTACTCTAAAGTTGTCTTTTCTTTGATAAACATATGCTTGATTTTTCCCTATTTCTGTGGAGAGATGGGCCCTTGGAGATGCCTACTTGCCATTTCCTCAGCCATTCACCAGTTTCTATATTTGTAGTTAGAGTAAGATAAAGTGATGAAGATTTGAAGCTAGGATCTAAAGTGTGTGAAATGAAAAGCCGGAAGAATTATAGTCAATATATGGGAAAACACTATGATTGTCTGAAACAATTAAGAACATCTTAGGCTTATTGTCACACTTTTAGAGTAAAATCGGTCAGTATGATAGTATTATACTGTGCTGTTTTACAGTCACATGTATTATGCATGGGGTGGGCAGAGAGAGATTTGAGCAGGAACTGGGGTTCTGATAAAAGGACTACAATTAAGCAAGTGAGAGTTAAAGAGTTTAATGTTGTATCCAAGGTGGTGACCGTAATGAATGAAGTGTACTAACCTCAAGTTAGGTAAGGAAGGGAATACACGAGAGTTTAGTGGGAGAATGAAACTGTTCAGTACAAATTATCCAGTGGTGTCATAGTATTGTTGGATTTAGGGTTCGAGTCAGACAAACCTAGAAAAATTGAGGGTGATTGATTAGTGTGATGGAACAGAGATTATGGAGGGGAGAAAGTCATTAATAACGTCATCTTGTTACTTGAACAGCAGGCTACAGACTCTAACGTGCCTATACACATGTTTTCAACGTCATCATGTACCACCTTTCCTCCCATCTGTTTCTGATGATTCAGACTTATGGCTATTTTCTACTTCCTTGAATACATCAAATTTATTTTAGCTTCATACACCACTGTCCTTACTTTCTCTTCAACATAAATTCTCACAATATTTTAACCTTTTTAGTTATTTGATAAAGGAGCCACAGGTTTTTTTAAAAAAAGATGAACTTCAATTTTAAAAGATCTACTCTGAGTAAAATGCTATCAAACAGCATTACATGCTACAGAGAAATCTTCATGAAAGGAAGTGTCAGACAGTGTAGCAAACTTCATTGTCATCTTACTCTAAGAACTCTCCACAGCCACCTCAACTTTCAGCCATCACCTCCCTGATCAGTTAGCAGCCATCAGCATTGAGGCATGAACCTCCATCAGCCAAAAGATTGGGTATCCCTGAAGGCTCAAATGATTGTTAGCATTATTTATTAAAAAAGTGATTTCAATTAAGTATGTAATTTGGTTTTTAAGACACAATGTTATGGCATATTTCATAAACTTTAGCAAAGTATAAATATGACTTACATGCGTTGGGAAATTAAAAAAATTGTTGTGACTCAAAATTGTTGTGACTTTATTGCAATGTTTGTTTTACGTGGTGGTCTGGAACTGAACCTGCATTATCTTTGAGTTATGTATATACTTACTTTGAAGCACTTACAATGATTAAACTTTATCTAGAACATTTGTTTACTAACAATTTTCTGTATTTCTTTCTCTATACTTTCCTAAAATGATGTTAGTTTCAATTAGCAAAAGTACTGTCTGAGTTCTCTATGCATAGCAAATAAAGCAGTAAGAGTAAATAAATTAAAAAAAAGGAATGCAAAAGTTTGAATAAATTTATAAGTATTTTTAACTGCTTGCATTGCCTTTTAAATGTGCTAGAGTTTTCATAATTGGACTGATAGCTAGAATAAATTTGGAGTTTAGTTTTTAAATAAAAGTGTTTAAATATCATGAATCTGTCAGAATTCATAGACTTATTTTTCTTTCTAAAAAGAAAACATTTATTATTTTTAAATATCACCCTGATCATTGCCTTTTGATACATTTGTTTTAGGAAAAAAAGAGAAAGTCTTTTATAGTCATTATTCAGAGATAGATGAGTTTGAAAGTACATTTTTATTGCCCACTTTAACTTAATGGGTTCTAGCACATAGAATAAAATAGAGTTTACACTGTGTCATTTACATTGGCATTAAATTGGTAAGACTCACAGGACTCTTATCTGATGGGGTTGCTTGCCAATATAAAAAATGATCTTTGGATTATGTCTGACCCCTTAGTGATCGTGCCTAGATGAAAATTCAGCCTTTCAAACTAATAAAATCTCATGGTCTTGACATTAATATCTGATCTGAAATGATAATGAGGGCTATGAAGTGTTTTCTAAAAAATTCTTAGTTTTCATTCAGACTTGGTAAATGTTGGATCACATTGCCCACTACTTAAATTTATTATAGTTGTTTTCTAAGGCAGATTCTTTTGTCTGAATTCAAGCCACATTTACATTAACTATGGCTGTATGACAAACTCCCTTATTAAAATGTTTCTAGTTTATTAGTCTATATCTCATTTTACAATATTACAATTATCAATACCAGTCTGTAACTACATTTCATATAAATATGTAAAAGAAAGTTTAGCCAATAAAATTTATACAATCATCAAATCTTAGAATTAGAAGAATATTTTGGTTAAGATCTTTAAAATTATATCAATTGTGTGAAGTGATAAAGCACTGTAGAGCAAAGCAATTCCATTTATTACCATAAACTTCTTTTGCAAATTTCTTGAATGCATTTGAAATGTGAATCTTGCATTGTTGCTTTTCTGTTAGGCCTTTATGTTATAATTTTTTGTGTGTGTTACATTTTGACTTATATAAATAGACTATTTCAAGAGGTTTTTTTTTGAGATGGAGTCTTGTTCTGTCGCCAGGCTGGTATGCAGTGGCACAATCTCAGCTCACTGCAACCTCCACCTTCTGGGTTCAAGAGGTTCTCCTGCCTCAGCCTCCTGAAGAGCTGGGATTACAGGCGTGTGCTACCATGACCAACTAATTTTTGTGTTTTTAGTAGAGATGGGGTTTCACCATGTTGGCCATGCTGGTCTCGATCTCTTGACCTTATGATTCATCCACCTTGGCCTCCCAGAGTGCTGAGATTACAGGCATGAGCCACTGCACCTGGTCAAGGAAATTTTATATGTAGTCCATGAGAGCTTTTTAAAAAACTCTCCGTGATCTCATGTGAAAAATAATGACACATTATTGTTAAATTTAAGAATTTATATAAGGTGTAAGAGACTGAGTGGAAGAAGCCACGTCTGTCAAATGAATGGGTTGAAAAAAGGGGCTAGGGTACGGCATATTAAATAATCAGAATTCAATAAAGTCATGAGCATTAGGCACTGTTAATGTAAAGATAGATATGTTATCTTTCATAATTCAGTTTATCTAGTTGGAGAGAAAAGAATATGAATAGAAAATTGAAATGCAGTATTAGACTTCTGGTACAAGATAGCAGATCAGCTACATCAAAGTATTTATTCTATCTCCTGAGACCATATTCAAATGAGAACAAATGTACTGTGTTTTAAAATACAGAGTCTGTATTCTGAGACAATGAGGGGACAGCATTACAGAATAAAATGTTTCTATGTAATTTTGGGGAAATTAAAAGAAAACACTGTAACTCTATTAAAAAGATTTTCTTGAATTTAACAACAGACTCATTATATTATCATTAGTCTCATCTGATTCACATACTTTATATATTCATTGAGAGTATTTTCATTCCTCCAAAAGATCTATCTATGAGGAAAAACAATCTTTTTAAGTATCCAAACCTAATTTAGCAATTCTTTTTTAGACTTTTCTCATGATGACCTCTGGTTCCCATTGCCTGATCCACCCCCTTCCAATTTGGAAGAGTAGTTCCCAAGGCTTAGTTAGCCTAAAAATAAAAATACTAAAAATGTAAGTCTGAAAAAGCCACTATAGGAAGCTAAGGTAAATATATGAATGCTATAATATCCTAGAAAAATGAGTATGTTGCATGTATGTAAAACAATGGGATACCTTGGGGAAAAATAAAGTACAATAAAGAACATATATATATGTACCAAAGCAGATAGTATACAGTTTAGAAAAAAGTTAAGGATGTCTTTCAGAAAGTTGGACAAAACACAAAGATATGAAAATGTGATAGGAAGAAAAGGCAGAACACCGATCCCCATAGTAAAATACCAAATAGAGTTATAGATAAGAGAAAATAGAGTTAAAGGAAGGAATGATTAGGGAAAAGTTAGCAGAGGTATCACAAAAAATACAGAAATGAAAATGCTCATCATGTGTTCACTTGGTGAAAAATAACACATATTTGGACATATGATGATAAAATTTCAAAATACCAAAAATAAGATAACATCCTAAAAACTTTCAAGGGAAAGACAAAACAGATCAGCTGCAACCACAAATCAGATCACCATCAGACTTATAGTAATAACTAGTAGCAGGAAGCAAAGATGAAAGGCCATCAAATGACATAGGAAAAATTATTCCAAAGTTTTATTCCCAGCTGAGCTGGAAAGTTGAATGAGTTTTCTATGAGAACAAAATAAATATATTTCAGATAATCTAAACTCTAAAATTTTAACTTTTCTATATCCTTTTCAAAAAAAGTTACTTAAGCATATCCACTCACAAAAAAATGTAAATAAAACAAAGAGAAGAAAGTGACATCTGGAAAAAATCCAGATTCATACATAAATCTATCTAGTTGAGGAATAACATTGTGTACAAGGATGGCATTTTTGTAGAGGCTCAAAATCCAATCAGTTCAGATTGTAAAACAGAAGCAAAGGACACTTAGAAAGGAAATCTCATGTAAGTATTAAGTTTAAATGGTAAAATTCCTTCAAAAAATGAGAAGATGGTATAGAAAAGTGGTGAAATAAGTAAAGGGAATATATTCAGGTATATTATGGTAACACTCTGTTTGAGACATTTGGGCTCCTGATATTTTCTCTATGAAGGAAATATAAAAAAGGTATACTATTTTTTATTAAAAAATATGTAGACTGAAACAATTTATATATGAATTAGGAGAACTTACAAATAGTTAAACAATGAAATGTAAATTTAACCACCATTGACAAAACCAAGTTGCAGATACAAACTAAAGTGGCTGAGAGACACATTAAGGAGATGGGGGGGAAAGGTAAATGACCAATGGTCTCATCTTATAAAATTAGAAGATTAGATGTATGATCTATGGTTGATGGATTAAAGAACAATTCCAGCATGCTATTCGAAATTTCAGGGGAAATCAGTGGTGTTTCCGAGGGCAACATTACAAATTAGTTTTCCCAAAACAATACTATCCTGTTAGCACTCTCTTTTACTTTCAGAAGTATACAAGTTTAAACAGTAAATAGTGTGATACTTTAGTTATCAATCAGCTGAGAAAGACAGGAAAGTAAATGGCATGATTTGGTATAAAAATTAATAGCCATAAAAGAAGTTTAAGTAGCCACCACAAAACAGAAAACAGAGAATTACCCATGGAGCATAACAGTGTAGCTAACTGTTGGAAAGGGGTACTTTTTATTTCACTGCAATCCTCTTTTCCTATTTTACTTTTATCTGGTATAATTTTTACTTTGATAAAAAATAAAAATATAATTGTCAAGGATATGGAACAAAGAGAACTCTCATACACTGTTGGTAGAAGTATGAAATGGTAAAAGCCACTTTGGAAAATGCTTGTTTAGTTTATACTAGAGCTGAATTAAAATATCTCTTATTTCCCAGAAATTTAACCCTAAATATGCTACACAACAAAAAATCATTATGAAAAAAATGACAAGTATATTTATAGGAGCATTTTCGAGAAGTCCCAAAACTCAGAACAGCCAAAATCCATTAATTTCAGATTAGAAAATATATTGAGACTTATCCATTTTATCTAACACTAGAAAGCAAGAGAAAGACCATTCTAAAACTACAGGTAATAGTATTAATTAATATCAACAACACAGTATTGAGTAAAGGAAAGGATAAAAACAAAAAATTAGGTAATGTATTATTCCCCTTCATAGTTCAAACAGGCACAACAAATCTACAATGTTAGGCATCAGAATATTGTTACTTTTACAGAGAAGGCAATGGTGATCAGAAAGTGACAAAAGGTATGCTTTTGCAGTGCTATTAATATATTATTTCTTTATTTGTATAGGACTTACCTAGATGTTTTCATGATGTAATGACCATGTAATGATTGACATATTTTTTCTATACATGTTAAATACCAATACAATATCTTTCTAAAATATAGTAATTTTTACATAGAAGGATGAACAAAGTTTTTGACTCGGATAACTACCTGCCTAGAATAATGCTTAGTGAATAACAAGTAAAAATGTAACCGGAGGACAACAGAGGAAAGAATGAGATTCTAAATACTGAATCATGTTCAATGACAGATCATTGAAAATGAACTACTCTTAAGGCATCAGCAGCTAAATTCTGAATATGACAGATGACTTAAAAAAAAAAGTAAAAGCACTTTAACTGGAAGTTTGTCCAAAAATATTTAATTTGATATGTTTACTTACTTTTATTAATTTTGGGGATATAAAGTAAAACAGAGATCTGGGACTTCAAATTCTTCAGAAGTGTATCACACCTAGCCTGGAATGTATTACTGTCAAGTTGGAGTTAGTGTTTACTATTAGCCCTTCAATTCGTCAGAAGTCTGTGGGGAATGAAGTTGAGAGAGTCTTTGCTCCATTTATCACTAGCCTAATGAGGTGAGTGATGGACTGAAAAGGAAATCAGTTGACTAATTTCTTGGCAAGTAGCCACTATGAACTCTTCATTAAAGAGTCTTAGTCTTTCCTAAAGTGAGGTGATCTGAATTTTTAGACTGACCACTTATAAGTAGTCTGATCATGGGTTTCCCACAGCTGATATGTCTCTATTTTCTCTCTTGGTGGATTGTCATAATTATGAGTTGCATATGTTTGAGTTTCCTAAAAAGGACAGTTTTCTCCCAAATAAATTTAATATGCAATATTTGTATTAGCATAGTAATCACTCGCAGAATATGCTTTGTACAGATCATTTATAAATTTTAGGATGTTAGAAAGGAAATCCAGTGATGAACCATGTGAATTTTAAAAAAAAATTAGTGAAGTATAAATCTTACCTTTTCTTAATCAATTACTTCTTAAACAATTAGTGGTGTTTTGATGACTTATCCCCTACACTGTACTACAGTCAAATTCAGCTAAGTGACATCTGAGGAACACAAAGGACTGTAAATGAGCATTTCTCAAGACTTTTATAAACCCTATGGCAAATGCCTTCTTACTTGCGGTTAAATCTGGTGACCATAAATACTTTCAAACTCATGTTCTAACAAGAATAAAATTATTTTTCTGTAATGTCTTATTTTCTGATAGTATAGTCTCCTTTTTTCAGCTCCTCCCCTTCTCCTAATAGTTAACAGTTGTGAAGGAGCAGTGAGGTCAAGATGCATTTACCTAAGTTGTGGGTGTTTTGCATTTTACTGACCTGATTCCTACATATCTACTTCCTTGTCACTGAAAGAATTGAATGATTTCTTCTTTTTCAATATCATCTACTCTACCAAAGAATGCAGTTTCACTTTGGTTGGAACCAATTCTTCCTCAAGATTCATTCTCCTATAAGCGTTAATGAAGCTTGACCTTCTCTTTTATCTTCTGTACTAAACTATTTTGTAGTGCTGCCAGAGTCAGTTTAATAACAGGTGAGTTTCACCCCTAGGCTGACTGTATTTCAGCAGAGGTTAAAGTGATCTCTGTATGTCAGGTTGTTAAATCTGTAAAAAGCTATGTGATCTTTCAAAATGAAAGTCAGTACATCAAGGCAATATAGTTCTCTTTTGTCTTTTTATGAACCTCTTTACATCTTTGTTCTGGACAGCTCTGAAATACCAAAAGTGACTGCTTTCCTATCCCCACACACTCATGAATGGCCATCAAATATGCAAATATAAAAATTGTCAAAATAAAATATTCTTGTCTTAAGCTTTGCAACCTTTCCAAGGAACTTCATAGTTTAGTGTCTCAATATGAACCTATGGGGAATTATTAAACTGCTATTTCAATGCTTTAAAATAAATTCACAGTTACAATGTTCTTGAGGTCTCATTCTAAGTTGTTTCTACAACATCTGACACAATTCAAGATACTTTTATTATGTTAGCAGATATATAAATTTTATTTGAACTCTTTTCTTATACCTGAAAAATTTGAAATTTCTATTTCCAGAAATCTACTTAATATAAAATAGCACTTCAAAAATGTTTGTAGTGCTATTTAAAAATTTTTTTCTAAAATATTTAATATTTTATATTTTTATTTTTATTTTATTTTATTTTTTTTGAGACGGAGTTTCACTCATGTTACCCAGGCTGGAGTGCAATGGCACAATCTCAGCTCACCGCAACCTCCGCCTCCTGGGTTCAGACAATTCTCCTGCCTCAGCTTCCTGAGTAGCTGGGATTACAGGCACGCCCCACCATGCCCAGCTAATGTTTTTGTATTTTTAATAGAGACGGGGTTTCACCATGTTGACCAGGATGGTCTCGATCTCTTGAGCTCGTGATCCACCTGCCTCGGCCTCCCAAAGTGCTGGGATTACAGGCTTGAGCCACCGTGCCCGGCCCTAAATATTTTATATTTAAATTCATAATACAGTTTTGCTTATTTATTTTACATTTATTAAATGCAAGCAATGAGCCTATTTTATAATCTGTTAAAAGGTTGAAAAAATATACTATTAATTTACCCTGGAATGATAATTCTTTCTGGTTTTAATTATTTTTTCTGATTGCACTATTCTTAAAATGAATAAGAGATCAATATGTAATATATGTGTATGTGATAAAGACATCAATCTTTAAAGTCAAATCTATGAATATCAATTGATTGACTTTCCAGGTTATGAATCTGTACTTCAGAATAGCTTAATAACCTTCCATATTATTTAAAGTTGCATTTGGCTTCCAGAATGCATTGCTCCTCTTTCCTATCACAGTTGAATTCTTTACCATCTTTATAACTGAATTATTGCAGTCATCCCCTAAAATATTTTCCTAACTCTCTTCTTTGAACCCTGATTCAACATACAATATTAGAGTTGGTAAACCAGATGTTTTTCTCAAACTTCTACCTCTCTCGCTCACAGTGCTGAACTGAAAGGGGCCAACCTTCTGCTAAATAGTCATTTCTGTAGTTGATCCTGTGAACAAGTAACAAAAAAATAGCCTATCAGATTTTCTTTTCCCAGTATATTGAATTGTGAATGTAGGGACTTGGAAGCTAAATCACTTCAATGACAGTATTAATATAGAAAGTCATATTTATTAACTATCACAGTTGAATTCTTCACAAATGTCTTTAATGTCTTACTTCTCAAGGCTTAGTTTTTCAGATCACCCTTAGATACCCCAATATTTAACCAGTGTATTATTTTGTTTGACATAGGGGGAATTGATTTATTAGATCAAAAAATAAAATAAAAAATAAAACCTCTTTACTCTCAGATGTAGTCTCCTAATACTGTCATTAGTGTGATCTAGTGAAGCTAGTATTTCTCAACCAATATGCTTGGGTGACTGTTTTCAAAAACACACATTTCTTGAGTCTATCTTCAGAGATTCTGATTCAGTAAATGAGGGGAGAGACATTATTCTAATGTACACACTCTAAAATATAATTTTGATCATGTCATTCATTGCTTGTGGCTGATTTCTGTGGCCACAAATCTTTGCAGCCCCTGTCTTTAAGAGGTAGATCTTTCTCCCTCTAAGCTCTATCTTGCCTGTCATGCACTTCTGAGACTAGATGAAGAACCTACAAAACTGAACTCAGATCCAACTGCTGACTCACAGAATCTGGACTAACAGAAAACAAATAAAAAATGGTTGTTGTTTGAAGACATTAAGATTTGGGATGCATTATTACCCAGTAGTTATTAAATAGCAATTGGTAAACTACTTAAAAATATTTTTTCATCATATACAGTGATAAAAATGTAAGCTCTTTAACATAAAGTTTCCTATTTTTTCTTTAACTCCTTTTTATTTTTTAACTCCATTTCCTGAAATATTGACTGGTACTTCCTTTATTCTCTAGTAATATCAGGTTGCTCATAATGTGGAATGGTATTTATGCCTGATGTTGTTTCATTTAACTAACTTTTCTTCCAACATTAAATGGCTGAAGTTTAGACATTATTTAGGCTCATTGTTTTTTCATCCAGAATGCCTTCCTTAAAATATGAAGTTAAATTACATGGCCATGATCAATTTTCTCATATCATCTTTTCATGTGAGCACTTGCTGCATTATATAATTATTTTTATGGGTTAGAATCACCAATTAGACTGTAGCTATTTAAGCGCAGTAGTCATATTTATTAATCTTTGTGCTTGGAACAAAATGAATCATGATAAATATTTGTCAAGTAAAACTATAAGTGAATTTAGTCATCTATAATTTAAGATTGGTAATTTAGGGAACTAAAGGAATACATTTTATACTTTTTGAGCCATTACTGTAGTCTAGGAAGTTTCGTAGTAAATGTGCATGCTACTTTTAGTGATGCACTACAAGTCCAACTATATAAAAATACAAAAGTTATGAAAAAATATATATACAACTGATGGGAACGGATCAATGGAGGCAGTATGAAAGAATAGGAAGAGAAGAAATGAGAAATAGAATGAGAAAGTAATTAAACTACTGAAATATTTGTAAAATGTATATAAATGCAAAAAATTATATTTATAGAATACATTTCCTTTCTCCAGATTATTCCTTATTGTAACATATTTGTATACTGAGAGCCAGTAAGGCTACAGTGGACATGACAAATAATTTATTTTATGAAAAATAATATAATGAAAAAATAGTTTATTTTATGAATTAGGTGGAAAAAAATACAAACTATTATTGGAATTGCTGATTTTCTCTTCCTATCATTTGAAAGCCCTAATATAAAACTGGCTGAGTTTAATTAACAACTTTTTTCAACTACTAATGGAGCCAATATATTAACAACTAATGCTTCACTTTTATACATGCAGCATAAGGTTTGTGAGTAAAAATCGGTGAAATAATGAAGAATGGTCACTTGATCTAAACAAAAAAATAGTAGTTCATGCAGTGATATGTAAATTCACCTTCTGCTGTTCTACCTAGTAATCATTATATTTGGGCAGAGTCTCTTAAAATAAGTACACTTTCAACTTGATGCTGCTGCATCCTCAGCAGTTTTATGTCTTTTGTTCTTTACATGGTGGGAGACATGACCATGGCTCTCGTTGTAAATATTGTTATACATTTAGATAAGATAAAGATTTATCAAAATCTTCTGGGAAATGTACATTTATTGCCTAGAGGTTTTTTTTTTTTTTTTTT
>NW_016107514.1:6901929-6971837 GCF_001604975.1 Cebus imitator
TACATCCATGTATATTGTTACTTCTGACAATCGTGCTAACTGATGGCCTATCAGGTTAATGCATCTCATAAGTCAAGGCATGTTAAGGTATAACCAGTTAATGTACCAAGAGGCTGGCAGGAGCAGCAACATTGAATATTTCTCCATCATAGCAGAGGCTCGGAGGACTTAGCTTTCCATAGCTACCTAAGTCCCAGGAAACTTTCCAGGGAGCCTAAATGCTAACCTTAAAAGTAACGTAAGTTACCTTGAATCTAGAAAAGGTAAAAAAAGACAACTGTTTATTGATTATCAATGTTCAGCCATGTTAAAGTGAGAATTATATTTTCTTCATATTTCTCATACACACAGATAGATGAGATCATGGTCAAAGCTGATAGCACCAAACAGAAGTCTAGTAAGCCCTTCTTGGCTTATTTGATTGCTGCTGCTGTTACTATGACTACTACCACCAATACTCATAATTAATGATAAAGCTAGAAAAGAAGCTGAACTGAAAGACATGTTGGGCCAATATCTCTATGCGAAGGCTACTTCGGAAATAGTATTATAGATGGTCATAGTGTACATGGGTTAAAACATTTTTAAAGAATCAATTTCTAACAATAATGCTGGTAAAATATAGGAACAAAGTGTAAAATGCATCGATTTAGTTTTAAAATCTATTTCTTGTATACTCTATTGTGAATTCTGAAAGTATAAAACTTCCCCAGAAAAGGCAAGTCAAATAAACACATTGGCAATAAATTAGGAATAAATATACATTCATTTTCTGGGACTGTGATATGAACAAGACATCAAACAAGTTGAATTGCTGATTTTAATGCTAATTCCATAAATGTGTTCTACTATGAATTGCAATTATATAAAAACATAACAAATCTTCATCCTTAAATTAATATTTTTTAATAGTTCACAAATCATTTTTTCACTCAGTGGCTAAGAGTTACAATGAGAAGTGTAAGTTACAGAATCTTATTCTTTTCAAGGGATATGAATTTAAGAATATTTTTTCTAAGGAATAGAATGTGAATTTGCCATTTAAATAATATATAATTTCTAAATGGTTATTTTACTTATAATCCTTGAAGTTGTTACAGTCTCTTGAATTAAATGCTATTATTGTATGTTTGGCATCTACAATAAAAATACATAAAATACAAAAAAAATTATGTTTCAGTTTTTTTAGCTCATGTAAACCAGTTATCTCTACAAGTAGTGTCTTCAACTGACATCATCATTTTGTTCCTGGCCAGTCGCTGAGTATATAATACTGTATATTTTACTGAATCTTGTTTTACTAATCTCTGAAATTGAAATAGACATGAATGGAAGTATTTTTTAATCTTTCTCTTATGTAGATTAGGCATATTTTTCCTGTAATTTAATACCTGAAGTACACATTTGATGACAATTCAAATGTATGTATTAACCAAATTATAACTGATAATGTAAACTCTGTTTACATACATCAATTAATATTTAAATTGAGCTATATATAATCTTTGGTGTTTTGAATCGGAATACCACTAATTCTAACAATGATTTAAAGTAAGTTTAAATATTTTCTTATGAAGATATTCTTTTAATGTAGTTTTTAATGAAACACTTTCAAGTATGTGAGGGGTACAGTAGGTTTCAGTAGGACCATTAGTATATTAAAATGCATCATATAGATATAATTTGTTTTCAAATGCAAATCTTTTCTATGATTTTATAACTCATAAAAACCTAAAACTAAACATGCATCCATCCTTTGGAAACAGCCATCGTGAGAATGCGTGAACAGTCTTTGTCATTGGAGGTCCCTACTTCTCTTCCCATTCTTATTGCAGACAAAATGTCATGGGCTGTGTTTTTTAAACAGAAAAGCAATAATGATAAAAGTAACTACCTAATGATCACTAAGTTGGAAATATATAACTTTTTTTTTTTTTTAGACAGAGTCTCACTCCTGTAGCTCAGGCTGGAGAGCGGTGGTGCGATTATGGCTCACTGCAGCCTCAATTTCCTGGGATCAGGTGATCCTTCCACCACCCTCAGCCTCCAAGGTAGCTGGGATTATAGGGGCATAGTATATACCAGTTTAATTTTTTTGTATTTTTTGTAGAGATGGGATTTCACAATGTTGACCAGGTTGGCCTCAGACACTGGGGCTCAAGTGATCTGTTCTTCTCAGCCTCCCAAAATGCTAAGATTACAGGCATGAGCCACCATACCTGTGACAGCCATTTTTCTTAAAAGAAAATATTTACAACATGCCTGCAAATATTAATACTATTTAAATTGCCTATAAAACTGTATATGAAATTTAAGTCGTTGGCTTCATGTTCTACAGCATGAACTTGCTCATAAACCTATTTACAAGGCATTAGAAAAAGGTCCTACAAAGTTTAACCAATTCCCAAAATACTCGGAAGGGAAGCTTATTATTCAGGAAACGAAATTATAGGTAGATTTTGCGGGCAAAGTCAGGAGAAGGATTGGGGGATATATTTTGAGGAAGATAAGAAAGAATGTTGAATTAGTCACTTTTCTAATAAAAACAGACAACTGTGGGAAAATGCAAGCAAATGATAAAGCGGGAGATAAGATTCAAGTAGTGGCTCTACAACTAATTGGCTGTGTGACTTTGAATACAAATTTCATGGCTCCGGAAGTCAGTTCCCTAGTATTTTCTTTGTAAAATGAGGAAGTGGCACTTGATTTACATCTGAACTCCCTTCTAGCCTAACATTCTCGTATTCTGTGAAGCAAACAACTGTTCTTACTGCATAACCTTTAACATTTTCTACATTTTGAGATTTATTAATTACACTTTTTGTTAATTTTTCTGAACAAGTTCATAACGTTACCACATATCTAAGGCTTAGATTAAATCTAGAGTCTAACCAAACACTATGAGAAAATTTAATTCTCTCTGCCTGGAGTTTTACAAAAAGACAGATACCATCAAATTCTCATGCCAAGAAGTCTTTTGTTAAATAAAAAACGTTTTGATATATCTGTGAAAAGCCTTCTTATGTTTTAGACTTTCTAGCATGGCAATCTCTCTTTAGATTTCAGACCCAAGACTGCTTGTTAGTGTTGTCTCAGGAACGCATCAAGATGTAACAGTTTCTCGTCCGAGATAAAACCTGAAATTCTTTGTCCTACCTCCAAGAGGATTAAGGAGTGCAAATCCCAAGGTAAGGTTAGAGCAAAAGTTTAATGAGCGAAAGAAGAAAGCTCTCTGGTGACAGAGAAGAGGGTCTAAACAGGATTCACCCTATGGGGCTGGGGTCCAGGGTTTTATGGACTGCAAAAGGAAAGGAATGTGCTTAGTCCATGGGCTGTCTTAGAGAACATGTTACTCATCTTGGCCTAGGACCAATCGGGCTGAAGTGATGATTCATAGTGGTCCAACTTATAATCCAAAAAAAGGAAGGTAGAGTGTCCACCAGAACTCACTGGAGCCCACCATGCCCAGGCCCACCAAAGGAGAAGAAACATCTTCCCGGGAGCGCGCTGACTATTCAAAGGACAGAAGCATTTCTATGCCAGGCCTTGCTCCTTTATCTGGGTAAGCTGGAGGTTTGTGCAAGTTTTTCTCCAAACGGGCTAAAGGTTTTTCTATCTCTGCAGCTGTGGGCATATCTCCAGGCACAACACCCTGTGCTAGTTCCCTTATTAATGCCTGGGGCTTGAATTTTTTCCCAGGCTGTTTTACATGTGATGTGGGGATGAGATGCTGACCTATGGGCTGGGGGCCCTCTGGGGACCGTTCTTTTGCTATCTACCTAAGGCAAGCTAACTAACTCCTTTCATTAGGACTTGCAAAGCGAAGCCTAGAGGGAGAGCTATATACTATCATTGATCCATAATGGTCCTTCCACCCATGCTCCACTTCCATTTCCTGTCACCTAACCTTCCTCTGGCAGGTTTCCCCTAACCTTCCAAGGATCTGTTATATTTCATTCTTTGAATTTAGAGGAAAACGAATCAGAGACAAAGAATTTGAATACACAAACTACTGAGATAAGAGGAAAATGATAATCCTTATAATATATGAGCTGGAATAGTTTTAAAAATACAGTACAAGATTCACTTCCTTAAGACATTTAAGTCAATTTTCACACTAGCCAATATCAGGACTACCTTTTTTTCAAAACTTGTTTGTAACTAGTTGCATTAAGTATTGTTATTAACTTCATAGTCCTATTTACTGATACTGTATCTAATTTAATTGATCATTCAGTAAATGAATTATTTATTAATGATAAATAATAAAGTTTCCAACAAAGTACATTGATATCATAGTCCCTCTGGAAACACAATATTTTTTTAAATGATGGATTCTGAGCTAAGGAATGCAAGATCTTAAAACAAATTGTAAACATAAAATAAAAGTGATGTATATATGACAGAAGAGGATGAAATATGACAGCTTCGTGGTCAATTTTATTTATTTCACTGTGGCTTACTTGTATAAAGATATTTTTTGGAAGTGGATCTTCTAGAAGTCAGAATGAAGTTCGGGTTAGTATAGATTTATGATATATGTAATGTATTGACTTCTACATTTTTCTCACTGTCTAAATTAGAACTATAGATTTGTCTACTTTCATATCTCTCCAGTTAAATAATTATATATAGAAAGAACTATATATAATTATAGAATGTTTTGAAAATGAATCTTTCCTGTGCTGCATGGATACAAAGACATTTTATTAACATACATAAATAATCCATACAGAATAATAATTGAGACAGAATTTCCCTAACAATATATAAACTGTTTGGAACATTTTAGTCTTTTATAAACTATCTTTATAGTAATTTAGATTGCCTATACCAATGTAAGTAAAAGACCCTGGAGGATTATCCATTCATATATTTGCTAGGAATCCACCACCTAAAGGGGAAAGAAGTTTTGTGTTTTTCATAAACTGCAACATATTACTACTTCTAAATTCTCTAAACTTGTGTATTTTTTTTAATCGATACAGTTACCTAAAGGCATTCAGATTTTTGTGAAAATATATAATTGGGATTTAGTATCCCTACTTTTTTTTCATTTATCTTTATTGATTTTGTATCAAAACTTTAGATATGATAGCAGGCATGTTGATAAAAGAATGTTGTGCAAGTATGTTTATTTTCATACTACATATTAGATATGTACCTATGGCTATACGGATATATTAATTTTTTTTAATTTGATAAAAATAATTTCTGAGGGATAATATTAGGTTTTTATTTTTATTTTTTAAATATACAGCTGGGTGCAGTTGCTCATGCCTGTTATTCTAGCATTTGGGAGGCCGAGGTGGGTAGATTGCTTGAGCTCAGGAGTTTAAGACCAGCCTGGGCAGCATGGCAAAAACCCATCTCTGCCAAAAATATAAAAATTAGCCAACTGTGGTGGCATGTTCCTGTCATTTCCAGCTACTTGGGAGGCTAAGGTGGGAAGATCACTAGAGCCCGGGAATTTGAGGATGCAGAGAGCCATGATCATACCACTGCACTCTAGCCTGGCTAACAGAGCAAGGCACTGTCTCAAAAAAAAAAAAAAATATATATATATATATATATATATATATACACACACACACACACACACACACACACACACACAGAGAGCTGTCCATTCACATGGCTCACATGTACTGTTGTTTAAATATTCAAAAGAGAAAGTCATTTCTTATAATTTTATAACATAGCCAAACTAAAAGAGATGAGACTTCATCTCACCTTGGAAATCATGATATGCTTTCATTATGAGAAATGTTATTTTCTCTCTTAGATCCTTTAAAACATTATGCTACCATCAGTAAGATATGCTCATATTAAATTGACATCATTACAGTTATAACACATTTAATATAAATAACCATGATTTCACAAACTAGTTTTTTGAGACTTAGTATTGTATTATAATTTTCTGTAAAATCACAGATACTATTTATTTTTTATCTTAAAAATACAAAAAAACTGAGACCTTTTTGACATTTTCAAGAATAAATTGACGTGAAAAGTTTAATGTAGTTGACTGAGCACAAATCTCAAGACTAAAACAGAATTGCCTAGTTTTATAGTGTCAACTACTCTGTCTCTGTGTCTTCATATTGAAAACAGGGAGAATAGTAAGACCTACCTTGTATTGTTGGTAATGTTGCTATAGAGTAACAATCATGTTTATAAAATTGTACACATCACTACTAATTAAGAAAGTAATAAAGCATAGAACAATCTTGGCTGTAAAAATTATGTTACAGAGCTCAAATTTTGTGATATTACAATTCTGGGTAAGCAGTGAAAAAAGGTCAAATATTTAAATCAAGGAAGTTTGGAATATATATTTTTATAGTATAAGATGCTATGTCCAAACCTTAAAACTGTAGTGCTTCAAACAAAAGAAAGTTTTACTCCTCTTAATTATCAAATTCTAAAAGTGAGTGATCTAGGGCTGGTAGACATCTCATGAGGACATCCAGGGAATGCTGTTTTCTACGTTGAGATTCCTCATTACTGAGGGCTTATCCTCTTCCACATGGTTGAAGCTAACTCACCAGCACTGCATCTGCATTTCTTCCTACTTAGTGGAGAAATTAAGGCCTGAGAGGGCAAATTCATTCCTCTTTAAGGTTGCAATCTGGCAGCTGAAGCTACTTATCTCTTCTTGTATACCAATGGCTAGAGTTTAGGGAAAGCTTGGATAGATAACTTCCAGCCAGGCAATCAGGTTCCAGAGTAACAGACTCTGTTGCCAAAATGAACAAGGGGAAATTAGACATAGAGGGGCGATTAGAAATATCTGTTAAAATGATTATTTCTCAGCAATGTTCACTTTAATGGTAAGTGATCTAAGCAGGATCCTAGACCTCCTCGTTCTTAGGATATTTTTGGAGGAAAGGGTATATGTTGATTACAGTTAGTTTCTACTAATGGCTATGTCATGTATTCACATTAATTCGCTCTAAGTATATATGTTATTAAACAGGCTGCTGACCAAGCCTTGTGCCAAGTTAATGATATTCAAGAATAATCACATATCGTCAATGTATTTGAGTATGGTGACTTTGCGTAGCTAAACTTCTTTCATGGGAGACGTAAATGTAAACCAATACTGCCATTATAATACAAAGTTATAAGTGCCTAAGGGGTGTGAGTGAGAAGAAGAGGGTGGGAGCGGAGAAGTCTTCACCATAGGTTAGTCATTTGGACTAAGTGTCAAATCATAGTGTTATTATGTGTTCATTAGAAGAAAATGTAGAAGAATAACATACCAAAAAAAAAAAACTATAAAAGGAAATGGAAATAGAAATACTAAAGGTATAATGGTATCAAAGAGTGTGATGCTTTTTAGGACAATGTTGCTTTAGCTATGTTTGAAACAGTGAATATATAAAACCAAGTGATAAATATAGCTGGGAAAAGAATATGAAGGGCCTAAATTATCACTCTAAATAATTTGGACTTGATGCAGATACTTGAAAACTATTGAATATCTTTAAGCAGAGTTTTCTTATAATTCAGTTCATTTTAGAAGTAAAACTCTGATAAAACTGAAGATAGACTAATGATAAAAGATAAGAGAAGAATCTGGACAACTAAAACGTGGTGGCGACAATACCAGATCAGACATGGTGATAGTCTCAGTGGAGTGAAGAGGAGAAAAATACAAAAAGACATTTTAAGAACTAGCATTTAGGGACTGATTCAATTCAGTGCTGGGAATTTGGGGGTTTTCATCATTTAATATTAGCTAAAATGTTGAGCTTTGCTATATGATAAATGGATGCCATTGAATAGGATCAAAAAAAAAAAAAAAAAAAAAAAAGCAAGGGGACAGTCAACACTTTACTCAAGATTTTTACATGGGATATCCGTAATGTCAGTTCAAAGGTGCTATTTAAGCTAGCAAAAATTGTTTTTATTATTGAACTGTAGCTTTAATTCATGGACTCATATATAGTGATTTCTTTCTGTTCTCCAATGTAACCTGTCCCTACAGGCACACATATAATAAATGCGGCCAGCATGCTAGCATATGTCAAGTGGTAGGGAAGGAGGAAATAGACTTCTATGTTTTATTATGATGGGTTTAGGTAAGTTAAGACCTGTATTCTTTATTCTTAAGATCTCAGAGTAGGAGTTACATAAAAATCATTTGTCTAGTCCTATTAAGCATTATTAGAAAATAAAAAAAATTATATATTTGAGGAAGAAGTGTTTTCTTTGTTTATCTTAATGTGCTTTTGGAGTGTCACAATGCATTAAGAGAGGCTTTAAATGTCTGGAATGGGAGAAACTTTGTTTACGTTTTTTAGCTAAGTGCTCTGCTAAGCACCCAGATAATTTTCAGAAATGTTCCCCAAAGCCAAGAAAAGTCAGGAAAAAAGAAAATCAGAAGAAAAAAGAGTGAGGAAGTGAAAGAGAAGAGGAAGAAATAATTGCTGGGGGAATAGGAGATAGAAGAGACTTGTAATTTGGACAAGTTAGCCCATTGTAATGAAGAGTAATTGCTAAACAGGGTACTTTTTCTGTACTTGATCTGCTCCTACCTTATTATAAGCTATACTTTTGTGTCTGGCTACATTTGAGCATTTACTTTAACTCAGTAATTTTTGAGGAGTAAGCTTAATTCTATAGATTTTGAGAGCACTTATTAATGTCTTCAAATCTTATTAAAGAGCTTTACTTCACACCAATTTAAAATTTAAATCCTTTTATAGAAAGAGATACAAAAAATAATCATCTATTTCAGTTATTTCCTTAGGATATATTTGTTCAATAATGAGATATAACAATTTTTTTTTTATGGGAGTTGGTTAAGCTGTATTGAAACAAAGTGAAATAATCATGATTTTTCAATTCTGGTTAATTTTCACTGTTAAAAAAATGCCTAGTTTTCATCGACTTCAGGAATAAATTTTTGACTAAATTTTCTCTGTACTAAATTGAAGACTCCTGAAAGGCAAAGTGGCAGAGTGAATGTCGTAGTCTGTTCTCACTGTGCTATGAAGAAATACCCAAGACTGGGTAATTTATAAAGGAAACAAGTTTAATAGACTCACAGTTCTGCACTGCTAGGGAGGCCCCGGGAAACTTCACAATCATGGCGCAAGGCAAGGAAGAAGCAGGCACTTTCCTCACGGCCCAGCAACACGGAGAGAGCACCAGCAGGGGAGATGCCAGACACTTATAAAACCATCAGATCTCGTGAGAACTCACTCACCATCGCGAGAACATAATGGGGAAAACCGGTCCCATGGTAATTATTTCCACCTGGTCTCACCCTTGACAGGTGGAGATTATTACAATTCAAGGTGGGATTTTGGTGGGGAAACAGAGCAAAAACATATCCGTGAGCCGAGATATCTACGCTCATCATCAAAAAGGGACCTTCAGAATCTCCTCAGTGAGGTAACCCTAGCCATGCCTATCTGCGTCGTATCACACTGACAAGATTTGCTAAGGTCTGTCATAAGGAAGGCATTCAAATTGAATAGCATTTTATAATTGAGGAGTATTAGAGAGAAAAGGTGTGACCATAACGTAAGATTTTTCTGCTTCACCCCAGAATTCCACAAACGGGAAAAATGAGGGCAGTTTTAATTTGCTAGAAAAAACCCACACCTGAATACATATATCAAACCCTGAGACATTTAAGGTCTTGTTTTAGCTCTCCATCTAAAGGATTATAGAATACAAAGTTCTGTGCTTTTTTTGTTATTGCTTTTAAAGTTTTCTAATATGATAGATAACTTTAACAAAAAGGTATCTATTAAGTGTGCAATATAGTTGCTTTTCCTCACATGGACAGTCTTGTTTGAATCAATTTGTCTTGATGTAGTTCTAAAGGAATATTTACCTTTAATAGAAATACTAGATATATTTTTCAATGCAGAAGACTTTTTCTCTTAGAGCAATAATTTGTAGTATAAATAATTAATATTTAAAACTTACTACTCTACTGAAAGAAGACTTTGATTTCTAGGTAATAAATTTTGTAAAGTTTTTGAAACAAATTTTTTAAATTATTTTAGGCAATTTAAGGGATGTTCATTATGATAAAATGGTTTCTATTCACCTTACCTAGTCTCATATAAATATTAGAGGTGTTTGCAGGATAGAAAAATTATTTATCTCTTACAGACATATGCATAATATAGCCATGTGTATATGTATGTTTTTCTCTATATATGTGTGTGTGTGTGTGTGTGTGTGTGTGTATATATAAACATAATATGTATAGTAGTACTCCCATATCTACAGTTTCCCTTTCTGCACTTTGTTACTTACAGTCAACTGTGGTCTGAAAATACATGTAATATGATATTTTGGTAGAGAAAGAGAGAGTGATCAGGTTCACATTATAGTATATTGTTATATTGTTCTATTTTATTATTAGTTACTGTTGTTCATCTCTTACTGTACCTAATTTATAAGTCAAACTTTATCATAGGTATGTATGTTGATGAAAATATGTGGCATACATAGGATTTGGTACTACCTGTGGTTTCTGCCATCCACTGTGGTTCTTGGAATGTATCCTCCATGGATAAGAGGGCACTACTCTTTCTTCTTACCAATATATGGCAATACTATATACATATACATATATATGTATGTGTGTGTGTGTGTGTGTGTGTGTGTGTAGAACTACATAATGTATACAGCTAAGAACCCATTTCCCTAATACTTTCCAGATAGTCTTTCACTGAGCTGAGGATCTCTCATATTCACTATCCTTGTATCTCTTGAATGTGGCTTTTAAGGTCTTGCAGTATCGTTTTCTAACATTGTGTAGACTAGCTTTAAGAGCTAAGTCCTGGTCTTCTTTACCTTTGTGGCTTCAGAGACCCCTCACAATGTTTGCTATTTACAAAGTCCTAAATTACAGCTTCTTGAATATATAAATACATAAAGAATGAGTGAATATACAAATGCCATTTGAATAGCTTTTTGTTTGTGCATCTGATGAAACATTCTTATACCACCTATGCTAAAATACACAGAGATCTACTAATAAAGAAGAAATAAATATAAGTACAAAAATAGTTTAATTTGTCTTTTATTTTTAATTTTTAGAGGTGGGATCTCACTCTGTCACCTAGGCTTGAGTGCAGTGGAACAATCATACCTCACTGCAGTCTTGAACTCCTGGGCTCAAGGGATCTTTTTGTCTCAGCATCCCAAGTAGCTGGGACTACAGGAATGCACAACCATGCCCTTTTTTACATTTTTGTAGAGCTAGAGTCATCAATATTGCCTAGGCTGGTCTGGAACTCAATGGCTCCAAGCAGTCCTCCCCACTCTGCCTTCAGAGTCTTTGGGATCACCAGCATGATCACTGTACCCATCCCTTACACTGGCTTATAAAATGTCTATAACCAGTAAGTAAAATATTTTATTAAGTTATTTTTTAGTTATCAAGTTTTTAAGAATGCATTAAGGGTTATAAGAATATATCTTTATATTTAATCTTACATATGCAGATCACTTTATTCTGCATTCATATTTCAGCTTTCTAAAAAGGCTATCCTATGGTAGAATGATTTTCAGTAAAGGTGCCAAGACCATAAGAAAAGGACTGTCTTTTCATCAAATGGTGCCAAAAGAAGATGATTCTCAAAAATATAGATATATATGTTTATGTTCATATAAACTTTATTTATAATACCTAAAAGGTGGAAGCAACCCGAGTTTTTATAGACAGATAAATAGATAAGCAAAATATGACAAATACATGCAATGGAATAGTATTAAGCCTTAAAACATATGATTCCAACACAAGCAACAATATAGGTGACCTTTGAAGATATTATGCTAAGTGAAATAAACCAGTCACACACACACACAAAAACATATTCTGCATGATTCAGCTTATATGAGTTGCCTAAAATAGACATATTCATAGAGAAAAAAAGTGGAATGGTACTTGTCAGGGGCTGGAGGGAGGGAAAATGGGGTTTATTATTTAATAAGTCTAGAGTTTCGGTTTTGCAAGGTTAAAGATCTGGAGAAGGATGTCGGTGAGGGTCACACAATATCAATATATTTTATACCACTGAACTCTCTACATAAAATTGCTAAGATAATTTTTATATTATGAGTATTTTATCACAATAAAAATTGGAGAAAAAAGACTACACTATGTTTTTGGAAAATATTATTACAGGTTTGATATCTACTTTTTGTTTTTGGGATAAATTTGCTTGTTGGTCAAATTTTGGCATGATTCTGTCCAATCATTTTCTTCATTGATGTAAAGAAGAATATAGCATGCTGAGAATAGAATGATATGATAAAAAAAAAATACTGGGTTAGAAGGCATGAAGCATGTGTTTTCTTTCTGAATGACTCAAGCAGGTCATTTAGGATCTCTGACTCTACTAGTTGAATAGTGATAGATTTGAACTTGAATTAACTTTAGCACTTCCTTCCTCATGTACATTACTAGATTGTTCCTAAATAGTTGATTAGAATGTTAAATCTGAGATAGTTAAGAGATATATTCGGAAAAGAATAAATTATAGCATCATAAACAGGAAGCAGTGAGCAGACCTGTCACTTCTTGGTGCAAATTTGCAACTCAATTTATTTCTAACTTACACAAAAACCAATATACAGGAAATGTTCTCACATGTGAAAGGCTAGATCCAGTAAAAGGACAAGAGAAGACATAAATTCTCTCTGTACTTTTTAGCCCAGTTCTTTTTGTCTTTAACTGTAATGCCTATAGCTCTTAAATGTTATTCTGCCCCAGGGCTTATACCACTGAGTTGAAATTCACTGGACAGAGAAAGTTGTTATGTTGAGATCTAACCAAAACAAGATTTTACTGGTTTACTTGGCAGATCTAATCAACCTTTGCTTGCTTTAAAATTTGAGAAAAAAATGAAAATATTGCTTAGTTTGACAATGTAATATGTTAATCAGTGTTTCAGTATACACCCAGTCATTGCGCATTTTCTTTCATTTGTTTAATCATTACATTATCTTTTCAGTAAATTAGCTTTTAATTTCTCAAATTCACACATGAATACTCCTTAAAGAAGGTTTATTAAGTTGGCTCATTGTCTCTGTGATTCTGATTATCACTACAAATTAAGGCTTTGCAACATCTCTCTCTGACATTACCTTTCTCCCTACAGCTAAAGAAACATGGTATAATCCACATGAAACTTTGGGCCTTTACATTATGTTTTTTTTTAATTTAATTTAATTAATTTATTTTTTATTGTACTTTAGATTCTGGGGTACATGTGCAGATCATGCAGAATTGTTGCATAGGTACATACATGGCAAGGTAGTTTGCTGCCTCCATCCCCCTGTCACCTTTATCTGGCATTTCTCCCCATGTTATCCCTCCCCAACCTCCCTAACCCCACTGTCCCTCCCCTAGTCCCCCCCAACAGACCCGTGTGTGATGCTACCCTCCCTGTGTCCGTGTGTTCTCATTGTTCAACACCTGCTTATGAGTGAGAACATGTGGTGTTTGATTTTCTGTTCTTGTGTCAGTTTGCTGAGAATGATGGTTTCCAGATTCATCCATGTCCCTCCAAATGACATGAACTCATCGTTTTTTATGGCTGCATAGTATTCCATAATGTATATGTGCCACATTTTCCTTGCCCAGTCTATTATCTATGGGCATGTGGGTTGGTTTCAGGTCTTTGCTTTTGTAAACAGTGCTGCAATGAACATACATGTGCATGTGTCTTTATAACATAATAATTTATAATCCTTTGGGGATATACCCAGCAATGGGATTGCTGCGTCAAATGGAATTTCTATTTCTAGGTCCTTGAGGAAGCGTCACACTGTCTTCCACAGTGGTTGAACTAATTTACACTCCCACCAACAGTGTAAAATTGCTCCTATTTCTCCACATCCTCTCCAGCATCTGTTGTCTCCTGATTTTTTAATGATTGCCATTCTAACTGGTATGAAATGCTATCTCAATGTGGTTTTGATTTGCATTTCTCTAATGACCAGTGATGATGAGCATTTTTTCAGATATTTATTGGCCTCATACATGTCTTCTTTTGCAAAGTGTCTGTACATGTCCTTCAAGCACTTTTGAATGGGTTTGTTTTTTTCTTGTAAATCTGTTTTAGTTCTTTGTAGATTCTGGATATTAGCCCTTTGTCAGATGGGTAGATTGAAAAAATTGTTTCCCAGTCTGTTGGTTTCCAGTTCACTCTAATGATTGTTTCTTTTGCTGTACAGAAGCTCTGGAGTTTAATTAGGTCTCATTTGTCTATTTTGGCTTTTGTTTAGAATATTAACCATTTTCCTAGTTCCTTCTCTAGCTTAAACTTTTTTAACTGGAAATTTATCTAGAATTTGAAAGTAAGTAATGTGTACATACAAACACATGTATGTACAATATATCTAGCTATATTATAAAACACACGTGTGTAGAGATTTTTTACATACATACATACCATCCATACATATGATAAATGATGGCTTGTAATTTGATAGTGAGAGACAAAATATTTTTTTAGAGTATTTTTATCAATTGACTGTACAAGACATTCTCCAAAGCTCTTGACTCCATCAGTTCTGCCCCATCTTACTGCCGCCTATTTTCTATATACATATATGTGATTGTATTTGGTACACTATTGTGTATTTAGTTTATAAATTTACAATTCAGTAAAAGTTTGTCAGAATATGTTATGGTGCCATAAACATTTGTATTTATTTTATCAAATCCACTATTTCTTTAATTTTTGAATAGTAGTTAATTCAATAAGAGCTCACTAATAGTAACCACAGAGTTAAAAACTGAGACAACTACATTGAAAAGGAAAGTCAATTATGTAAATATAGTGTTCCAGCCTTATGTACAGGGAATACATTCCCAGTGGAAGCCTGAAACTGCAGATACTGAATGCTATTTACACTATGTATTTTCCTATATGTACATAACTATGATAACATTTAATTTATAAATTAGGCACAGTAAGATTAATAGCAATGACTATAACAAAAGTAAACAATTATAGCAATGTAGTATAATAAAATTTATGTAAATGTGGTCTCTCTTTCTCAAAGTACCCTGTACTGTATTTAACTATTTTCAGACTTTTGTTGATGACAGGTAAGTGAAATCACAAAAAACAAAATGCAAATAAAAGGGTCTACCATATTTTCAGAATGGGTCAAATGCTACAGAAGTCATTATCTGAGGTATTCACAGAAAAGATACAATGGCAAACTCTGCTTGGGCAAATAAAAAAGTTGTTTTACTTTGTAAATTTTTAGAAAATATAACACATAAAATGTATCCTAAAACAAAACAATGAATTCCTTGAGATATTTCTCAGGAGGTAGACAGAGAGAGAATGAGCAGAAGAAACATTGTACGGTTTCTAATATACCAACTATTGTATACATTGTGTCATACAAAGTAATTACATAAAATTAAAATTTTTATTTATATAGTCTCTGTTATCAATAAAGATAAATTAAGGAAAATAATCCATACATTGTGCCTGCTGTGATGCTATCACATACATATTTATCTCTGATATATTTAATAAGAAAAATAAAATATTTCAGTTAATATTGTTTATTAAAAGTTTTAGCAATGTACATTGCATTTTTCTTATAAAATAATAAATAAAATTTACTATTTCATTTTAGTGCTAAACTGTTCCTGCATAGTTGAATATTTTAATGCCATACTTCAGACTTAATATTTAAGAATAAGAATCGAACACTATGCAGCTGTAAAAAAAGATGAGTTCATGTCCTTTGCAGAGACATGGATGAAACTGGAAACCATCATTCTCAGCAAACTGTTACAAGGACAGAAAACCAAACACTACATATTCTTACTCATAAGTGGGTATTGAACAACGAGAACACACAGACACAGAGAGGGGAACCTCACACACTGGGGCCTGGGGGCAGTGGGGGAGCTAGGGGAGGGATAGAAGGGGTGTGGGGATTGGGGAGAGATAGCGTTAGGAGAAATTCCTAATGTAGATGATGGGGCAACGGATGCAGCAAACCACTACCATGGCATGTGTATATCTATGTAACAAGCCTGCACAATCTGCACATGTACCCCAGAACTTAAAGTACAATAAATAAATTTTTTAAATAAAGAATCTAAACTCATTTTATGTTCTATTTTGTCAGGTAGAATGCTCTTGAATAGCATTTTTATACTTCTAAAATACACTGATTCATCCTAATAATAATAGAGATATTTCAATGTCTAAAATTTATCCTAAACCATCACAAATTGACTAATGTTTGGTATGGCTTTATTGTTAAACACATTTTATCTTGCAATTCTTGACAACTTGTGATTACATATATAAAAAATCATTATTTGTACATTTGTTTGGTAGGTCTGCCAAAACAAAATACTGCAGACTGAGTGGGTTAAGCAACAGAAATTTATTTCTTAGAGGTCTAAAAGCACAAATTCCAATACTAAGGTGTCAGCAAGCTGTTTTCTTCTGAGGTCAGTCTTTCTTTTGGCTATCAGGTGGCAGTCTTCTAGATGCATTGCCACATGGTCTCTGCTCTGCGTGTTTATACCACTAGTACCTCTGTCTCTTGGTCTGTCCTCTTCCTATAAGGAATCCAGTTAGACTGGCTTAGAGCCTACCCTTATGGCCTCATTCGAATATATTTACAGGCTCACCTTGGAGATATCATAAGTTCATTTCAGACTACCACGGTAAAGCGAATATCACAATAAAGTGAGTCAAAAATTTTTTTGATTCTTTCATGGGTACAAAAGTTAATGTCTACACAATACTGTAGTTGATTGTGTGCAATAGCATTGTCTTTAAAAAGTACATATCTTAATTTAAATATATGTTATTGTTTTAAAAATGCTAAAAATAATCTGAGCTTCCAGAGAGCTGTGATCTTTTTGCTGGTGGAGGGTCTTCTTGCATGTTGATCAGGGGGGTGGTTGCTGAAGGGTAAAGTGTATATGACAATTTCTTAAAATAAGACAACAATGAAATTGGCTGCATCAATTTGGTTCTTCCTTTCACAAGATTTCTTTGTAACATGTCTTGCTGTTTAGTAGCATTTTACTCACAGCAGAGCTTCTTTCATTATTAGAGTTAATCCTCTCAAACCCTGCTGCTGCTTTATCAACTAAGTTTATGTAATACTGTAAATTTGCTGTTGTCTCTTCAACAGTGTACTATCATCTTTATCATGAGCAGATTTCATCTCAGAAACCACTTTATTTGCTCACACATAAGAAGCAACTCTTCATCCATTAAAATTTTATCATGAAATTGCAGCCACTCAGTCACATTTCAGGCTCCACTTTTAACTCTGGTTATGTTGCTATTTCCACTACATCTGCAGTTACTTCTTCCACTGTAATTTTGACCCTTCAAAGTCATCAATGGCAGTTGGAATCAACTTCTTCCAAATTTCTGTTAATATTGATATTTTGACTTCTTCCTATGAATCACTAATATTCTTAATTTATCTATAATGGTGAGTCCTTTCCAGAAGGTTTTCAGTTTGTTGTGCACTGATCCACCAGAGGAATCACTATGGTAGCTTTACCTTTAAAATATGTATTTAAATAATTAGACTTGAAAGTGAAAATGACTCTTGACCCATGGGCTGCTGAATGAATGCTGTGTTAGCAAGCATAAAAGCAACATTAATCGCCTTGCATAATTCCATCAGGGCCTTTGGGTAACTAGGTACAGTGTCAATAAGCAGTAATATTTTGAAGTAAATCTTCTTTTCTGAGCAATAGGTCTCAACACTGGACTGAAAATATTCAGTAAACCTTAAAATCTTTGGTAAACCTTACTGTAAAAAGATGTACTGTCATCCAGGCTTTGTTGTGCCATGTTTATGATACAGGGACAACATATTTATCATAGTTCTTCAGGGCCCTAGAATTTTCAGAATGGTACATGGTCATTGGCTTCAACTTAAAGCCACTAGTTGCATTAGCCCTCAGAAGAGAGTCAGCTTGTCGCTAGGAAGTTTTGAAGCCTGGCATCAACTCCTCACTTGCTATGAAAGTCCTAGATGACATTTTCTTTCAATATAAGGCAGTTTCACCTATATTAAAAACCTGTTGTTTAATGTAGTCACCTTCATCAGTTATCTTAGTTAAATCTTCTGGATGACACTGCAGTTTCTAACATGCACATTTGTTGCTTCACCTTGTACTTTTATATGATGGAGCTTCTTTCCTTAAACTTCACGAATCAACCTATGCTAGCTTTCAACTTTTCTTCTACGGCTTCCTCACATCTCTTAGCCTTCACAAAATTGAAGAGAGATAGGGACTTGTTGTGGATTAGACTTTGGCCTAAGGAAATGTTGAGGCTGGTTTGATCTATCCAGATCATTAAAACTTTCTCCATATCAGCAATACGGTGATTTCAGTTTCTTGTCATTTGTGTTTTCACTAGAGTAGCACTTTTAATTTCTTTCAGGAACATTTCCTGTGCATCCACAACTTGGCTGATAGGCACAAGAAGCATAGCTTTCAGCCTGTCTCAGTTTTTGATATGCCTTTCTCACTGAGCTAAATAATTTATAGCTTTTGATTAAAAGTGAAAGACATGTGATTCTTCCTTTTAGTTGTACACTTGGAAGCCATTGTAGGATTATTAATTGGCCTAATTTTACTATTGTGTGCCTCAAGGAACAGAACCGAGAGGGCCACGAAGAGACAGATTAGAAAAGCCTGATCAGTAGAGCAGTCAGAACACACACAACAATTATGGATCAACTTGGTGTTTTATATGGGTACAGATTATGGTACCCCAAAACAATTGCTATTGTAACACCAAAGATCACTGATCACACATCACCATAACAAATATAATAAGCACGAAAAAAGCTGAAACTATTAGGAGAATTATCAAAATGTCACACAGAAATGTTAAGTGAGTACATGCTGTTGGAAAAATGGCACCAATAGAAGCACTTGAATCATGTTTGCCACAAACCTTCAGTTTGTAAAAAAATGCAATATCTGTGAAATGCAATGAAGGGAAATGCAATAAAACAAAACAAAGTATGCTGAATCTTCTTAAAGGCCCTATTCTGAAGACAGCCACATTCTGAAGTACTGTAGATTAGAGCTTCAACAAAATATAACTTCAGAAAAACATAATTCAGCTCATAACGTTTAGGTAGAATGTTTTATATTAAATAATTTATATATATTATATTTATAGTATAATGTATACTTAATTATAGTACATAAATCTATATATAATGTGCATATATATAAACTATTATTTATATTATAATATGATACAGTTATATATGTATTTTAATATTATATATAAATTATATAATATATATAAATTTATAGGTAATTAGAACAAAATATATAACCTACTTATAGATGACCTATATACTAGGTCATTTCATTTTATGATTAAGATAAATAAAATTATTTTCTTGTTGTATATAGCCATGATTTGAGGAATTTAAAGGTTATTTTAATTCCTTTTCAATTTTAATTTAATTCCTATTTAATTTAATTTAATTCCCATTTAATTTTAATGTATGTTATTAACATCACATGCTATGCCTGTATTTTTATGATTCGAAATAGCAGAATTACCTGATTTCTAATCTTCTTACTTAAATCTTAATTTCATTTCTAAAAATTATATGGAAGCAGAATAAAATGCAAAAATAATCTAATTCTATCAAATTGTTGCTTTTTCTAATTTCAATATTTATATATCACCTCAGAAGCTTAAGTTTTAAAAGTTTTAAGCCAAGTAAAACATATTTTTTAATGACTATTTTTGAATATTGTTGCATGACTACACATACCATCCACACAGTGTTGAGGGTAAACATGTTTTCTCTGGTCTTCCTGACACTAGCAATTATGTACTACCTTAAAAGAGTTCCAGTTAAGATGTTCGATTAAATGCACTCAGTACTTTGGTAAGTCTTTTTATTATTACGTATTACCATACACTTGAATGTTCTTGTTAATCTTTCCATGGACTTTTAGATCAGAAAAAAATAATTCAGCAGTATTTAAGGATCCACTTTATAAAAACTATATCTAAGAGTAAGAGATTTAGAATACCCTATTTCTACAGTCTGCCTAAATAATATTTTAAATGGAAAAACTTACTTTAAAAAAAGCATTTCATTTTTACTTTTTTTCCATTTGTCCATTCTTTTCTGTTTGAGCACTAGTGAATAATGTGGAAATTTATTATAGTGAAAAATATAAACATTATTAATATTTATATTCGTATCACAAAACAATGGAGATCCTATAGCCACCACATACCAGGACTTTTTTTCTACATTTGTTTGGTTATGATTAAAAATATATAGTTGAAATTCCTAATTTCCTGGACCAGGCAATGAAACAATGGACATAGACATAAAACCTACAGAGAAACACAACAATATTCTGAGTATTCTATAAATAGATATTTGTGATTTTGGGTAACATTTTTAGTTACATAATTATAAATATACAAAAATTACTGTGACTGAATGAACCTGAGAAAAAATGGAGATAACAGGATTTTTCTCGGTCACTTCACCACATAGACGTGAGTGTTTTAGGGCGTGGCTTTTTCACTCCATTATTTTCTTACTCCTTTGGTGATCTCTAAACCTATATGGATATTATATAGGTAAATGGAGTTTGAGGTGAAGGTCCAGGATGGAGATATATGTATGGAATCATCAAAATACAGCTAATCTTTATGTATTTAACATCCATGTATCTAACATCCATGTCTAATAGATAGTTCAAATTTAACTTATTTAACTTGTCTCCTTATCTTTCGACCAAAACCTTTCTTTCTGTATTCTTTCTTAACTCAGAAAATTTCACTGCCTTTTACCCAATGACTCATATCAAATATCTAACCACATCTTCCAAAAAGATCACTGTACGGAGCCAAATAGTAAACTATTTGAAGAAACATTATCATTGCATGTTTAACTCCATTAAATAACCTTTGTGGATTAATAAAAAAGATTAATCTTTTTTTGTCTGTAAACTGCCTTATATTGCTAATTTCAGGACATAGAAATCTGAATTGTTTTGTCTACTACAACTTGGAAACATATTGATTTTCAATAATTTGGTGATAAAATGCACAAATGAAATTGATGTCATAATTTGTGTGTTTAGTTGTGCCCTCAAGAGAGATATACTGAAGTCTTAAGCACTAGTCCCCGTGTATATGAACTTATTTGGAAATAGGGTCTTTGCAGATGTAGTCAAGATGAGGTCATACTGGATTAGAATGGATCTTATTCAAATAACTGATATTCTTATAAGAAAATAAAAATTGTCATTTAAAAAATTTAGAGTGGGAAGAACCAAAGCATATGAAAATATAGACACAGATGGGAATTATATCTCTACAATGTCAAGAACAGTCTGAAACTACAAAACCCCCAGAGGGAACCAACCTTGCAAAGAACTTGATTTTGGATTTCTGGCTTCCAGAACTGTAAGACAATACATTTCCATGTGTAAAACCACCCAGTCTGTGGCACTTTGTTACAACAGCTCCAGGACACTAATACAGATTTTGATATTGGATAATAACGTGTGGCTATAACAAGTATCTAAATGGTGGCTTTGGAAGTTGGTACTGAGTACAGGTTGGAGGAATTTTGAGACATATGATAGAAGAAGCTGGCTGCCTTAAAGATATTATTGGTAGAAAATAGATGTTAAAAGTGTTCCAAAGTAAAGTATCAGATGAAAATAAGGAGTGTGATATTGAACACTGGAGGAAAGGTGATCCTTGTCATAAAGTGCATAAAACTTGGACTAATTATGTTCTGCCATTGAGTAAAGTGTAGAACTTGGAAGCAATGAACTTGAATATTTAACTAAATAGATTTTGAAGCCATATGTTGAAGATACAATCTTGTTTTTTCTTGCAGCTTCTAGTAGAATATTTAAAAAGGAGATAAGTTTGGAAAAGAACTGCCAAACAAAAATGAATCAGCATTTGATGATTTAGAAAATTCTCAGCATATCTAGAGCCAAGAGTGTGGCTGGACAAACTTTTGGTGAAGAGATTAGGTATGTGACTCATCTAGCCTATCAACCATTTCATCTAAAGCAAGGGTTAGAAATAGGGTTATCCAGCTAGGCTTCATGAAAATGTTCATGTCTAATTGTGTGCCCCCTTAGCATCTATGGAAGACCAACAAGGTTTTTAATACTTTTATTTTCACAGATATTCTAATAGCCAGGACTAAAAGAGACAGAGGGAGGATGGAATGAAGGAAGAATGATTCCTAGAGCAGGACCAAAGATAATTCAAAGAAGGTGGGGGGCTCCTGCTGCCACAGAGGGTAGAAAGGGCAGGTCACTGAGCAACAGAGGATTGCCCTCAGGCCTTAAAATCTACGTGATTTGCTTTGCTTGATTGCAAACTTGCTTTTGAGTAACAATCAATTTATTCTTTCTTTTTTCTCTCTTTCTGAATTGAAATGTGCTATGGTCAAATGTTTGTGTTTCCCCAAAATTCATATGTTGAAATCCTAATGCTCAAGATGATGGGAATAGGAGGCAGGGCCTTGGGAAGTGATTCGATTATGATAACAGAGCCATGAATGAAATTAGTAACCCCAAAGAGCTCTTCCACCATTTGAGAACACAGTGAGAAAGTACCAACTATACACCAAAAAATGCACTCTCACTAGACTCTGAATCTGTTATCACTTTGATCTTGAACTTTCTAGCCCCCAGAACTGCGAGACTAAACTTATAAATTATTGTTTATAAGTTACCCAGGATATGGCATTTTATTACAGCATCCCAAACAGAATGTCTATCCTGTGTTAGCCCCACAATTTGATTTTGGAAGGAGAAAATCTGGTGTTTAGTTTCATAGGTCTGTAGTTGGAGGAGAATTTTGATTCAAAATTGTCTATACTCAGAATTTCATTTATTTTTAATGTAGATTATTTAGATGGTGAGATTAGACATTTTGAATTGACAGATGAGATTTGGCACTTAAGAGTTAATGGTAGAATAAACTAATACTTTTTGATGGTAGAATAAACTAATGTTCACATGGGGTGAATGAATTTTTCACATGTGATAGACAAGAGTTATTATGAAGCAGACAATAGATTGTTGTGGATTAAATATTATTTCTCCACGGATAAACTTTGAATGTAACAATGATGGGTTGAATTGCATCCTCCAAAATGTTATGTTCAAGTCCTAATCCTGGCTATCTATGAATGTGATCCTATTTGGAAATAAGATCACTGCAGAACTAATCAAATTAAGATGAGGTCATACCTAATAAGTATGAGCATTAATCTAATGACTGATGCTCTTATAAGAGGTAAAGAGATACAAAGAGAGAAAGACCCAGGGACGCCACCACATGATGACAGAGGCAAAGATGGGAGTGGTCTGTTGACAAGCCAAGGAACAGAAAGTATTGCCAACAATACCAGAAGTTAAGAGGCATGGAAGAGAGTTTCTCCAAAAGTCTTTTGCCAGCTTGACTTTGGACTTCTATCTTCCAGAGCTGTGGCAGGATAAATTTCTGTTGCATTAAGACACCAAGTTTGTGGTCATTTGTTACAACAGGCTTAGGAAATTAATACCATGAGTTTATTTGGAAATAGAATCGTTGCAGATATAAACAGTTAAGAAAAGGTTATATTGGATTAGGGTGAGCACTAATCCAGTGTTCTTATAAACAGGGAAAACAGTTTTTATAAGCCGAGAAAACAGATACAGAGACATACACAAGGGGAAGATAACCACGTGAAAATAGAGGCAAAGGCTGGAGTTAGGCTGCTGTTAACTAAGCAGTGCCAAAGACTAGCTGTAAACACCAGATCACAGGAGGAGGATCAGAGGTAGCAAGGCCCTGATAACACCTCAAGTTTAGACTTTTAGACTCCAGAACTGTGAAAGACCTTTTAGTTGACTCTTGTGTCTCTTTGGTATACTCCCATGAATACGTTTTGTTTTGAGTTTTCTGGACCACTTTTTTTTTTTATCATCTAGTACTAAAAATGCTGTAGTGTCATCTATTTCTTGCCCCAGCCCTAAAATCAAGCATTTCTTTAAGAAGCTCTGGAGGATGGTATTAGGAACCAAGGCAGGATGCCAGGTACATGCTTGAATTTTCATAGTACTCTCCCATCAAATGAAAATGAAGAACGATAACATCAAAAAAAAAAAAAAAAACTGAGAAAAAAATGCTAGTACAAATAAGACTTTATAGAACCTTACTCTATTTATTATTTATTAATATAAATATTTATTATATTTATGTATTATGTCTGACTTTCAGAAATGTTACATAGAGGAATATTTGTGAAGTTTTTATTATTAAAGATTATTTCACTGAAAGTTAGGTTGTGCTCTATAGTAGCACTTCCCCACTATCTTGCATGTTTTCAGATCTTTAAACAATGATTTTAATGTTGCAGTTTTGGAAAGATATGTAATGAATCAATAGGATATTCCCAGTTTTTCTCCTCTATGGATTTATAGTTGAGTCATTAAATTCATTACTTTATAACCATTTTCTTCTATTTGCCTTTCCAGAACTATAATGAAGCAACTCACATTGGCGTTAGAACCTGCCTGGATATTTGTCTTTGCTTAGCTAATTGACTGCCTACCGCAACTGCTCTGTAGAAGGTCTTCTCTTTTCTTGGCCATCAGTCTTTCTAGAAATTCATTTGGTTCTTATAGAAGTTTCATTCATAGAGGATATTTTGGGAAAACAAAACTCTCTTGATTTAAGACATCAAAATCATGTTTACTTGTACACAAAGTCACATAATAAATAACTGTAAAAATGAGTAGAGAATTCTATTGCTTCTAATTACACATTATGATTTTTTACCTTTTTTAACATTCACATTACTTCAATTGCATCCTCACTTCTAGTCCATGCGTCTTTTAAAGAGCCTTTAGTTCATTCCTTCCATTCCTCAAGTAAATGAATCTCTAATACTTCACTTTTTTCAACTGTACCATTCATCCTGTTTCATCTTACCTGTTTCTTAGAAAAGTCAGACACTAAATAAGACATGACATTCTTTTTTTTTTCTTTTTTTGAGACAGAGTTTCGCTCTTGTTACCCAGGCTGGAGTGCAATGGCCTGATCTCGGCTCACCGCAACCTCCGCCTCCTCGGTTCAGGCAATTCTCCTGCCTCAGCCTCCCAAGTAGCTGGGACTACAGGCACACGCCACCATGCCCAGATAATTTTTTGTATTTTTAGTAGAGATGGGGTTTCACCATGTTGACCAGGATGGTCTCGATCTCTTGACCTCGTGATCCACCCGCCTCAGCCTCCCAAAGTGCTGGGATTACAGGCTTGAGCCACCACCGCGCCCGGCAAGACATGACATTCTTAAATGTTCTTCTTTCCTTCCAAATTTTTCTAAGTACAAGTCCATTCTCACTCAAAAATGTGTATTATAAGTCAAGTACTATGTCAAGCTCTTGCAGTATAAGATAAATAAGACAAACCCAGCCTTCAAGGAGATCACTATCTGAAGTCTTAATAAAACCAAACCTTTCTGGATATTATTAATGCCAAAGCCTCTTATATTTTTGAGGATTATTCCACATTAATAATTTTTCTGTCTGTTACATATTCAAAAAACTCCACTGGACTCTTTTCCTTACCTTATGACCATAGTAAGGACCATTTAATGACTTAAGGATTAATTAAGTAAACACTAAAAGACCACAGTAATTTAAGAGAATGTTAGATAGGTTAAATGATTGAAATCTCTGGTGATTACAGGGAGATAGTAGAAGTTAATTTTGGAAATATACATAGGATGAGAACATAAAAAGTCATCCATGCCTTGTAGGATATCCAGGAATGGACAGGAGGAAGAAATTGAAACACATGCCTAGCTTAGTGTTTTTCAGTAACTAGGTGCTGAGTTTTCCTACTGTCTTTTCGTCTTGAAGTCCTGTCAGGTACAACTAAAAGTAGATGCTGGCTTTGTATTTATAGCAGAAGCAAGGTCACTTAAAAATGGGTAAAGCTGAAGAACTGCAAAATTGAGTAGGGAAACGTGAGTTATTTTGTGCCTCCAATGTCCTTGTACATTGCTTAAAATCTGGTGAATCTGGATAAAGAGAAGACAGATTTAATGTGGAGAATGAGTCAATATGAAAGAAGGTTCAAGTACTAGTTTTAATTAGAAGGGCTTGGCCCGTTCCAATGAGATTTGATATTACTATGTGCTTTTGGTTCTTCTCTACAAATGAGAGTCTCTAATACTCACTTCCAATTTTAGTTGCCATTAACAGATGGGTCCTTCTACACTTTCTGGTAGTTTTCTGTTGAGAATCTAGAGGCTGCTCTCACTCATAAAACTGCCAGAAACCCCATTGTCCTGCCTCTACACAAGTTTAATCCTTCATGATATGATAGAGGAGGTGATTTTATCTACTTCCTCATGTTTTGGAGTTTATGAAACAGCCTGTCATTTGCCTTGTTTGTGTTATCAGATGATTTTTAATTTTTCTATTATACTTAGTCTGCTTCTGTGCATAGACTTGATTATAACAAAATCTGTCTATTACTGTCCTTTTCCAAAATTTTCATAATTGTATTTAACAATAATTATAGTACTAAATCATTTTATAAATTTTACTTTAGGTGTATACTATATCCAGCATTGCTCCCCATGTTATACCTCCCCACCCTCCACACCCACCCACCCCCACGCTGTCCCTCCCCACCCCCCCAACTGCCCCTGTTGTGTGATGCTCCTCTCCCTAAGTCCACATGTTCTCATTGTTCAACACCCGCCTATGAGTGAGAACATGTGGTGTTTGGTTTTCTGTTCTTGTGTCAGTTTGCTGAGAATTATGGCTTCCAGATTCATCCAAGTCCCTATAAAGGACATGAACGCATCATTTTTTATGGCTGGGTAGTATTCTATGGTGTATATGTACCACATTTTCTTTGTCTAGTCTATCATTGATGGGCATTTGGGTTGGTTCCAGGTCTTTGCAACCACTGTGGAAGACAGTGTGGCGATTTCTCAAGGATCTAGAAACAGAAATTCCATTTGACCTAGCAATCCCATGACTGGGTATGCACCCAAAGAACTATAAATCCTTCTACTATAAAGACACATGCACATGTATGTTCATTGCAGCCCTGTGTACAGTAACAAATACTAAATCATTTTAACTTGGGGTCACAAAATATAAAATATTTTGAACTGATATTCAAGAAATAGGATTTTTTGCTTGAATATTCATAATGACCTGCACTTATTATTGTACTAAAGAGACAGGTAAGCAGATAATAATATTTGAATATAAAAATTTCATAAAAGCATTAAAATATTACTTTACTCTGAAGTAAATGTATCAGTATTGCTCTGAATTTAATTTTGGAAAACTTAACCTTAACTCTATCATTAATATTCCTACTAGGAAGTGTGATACATAGTAGTGGGTTCAATGGTACTTCTCCGCCCACAAAAGCTACTTTCATGCAAAAACTGTGACTATGTCATTGTCTTGGAATAGTTTATTTGCATATGTAATTAACAATCTGAAAATGACATTAACCTTAATTACTTTGGACCTTAAATCCAGTGATAAGAGTTCTTATAAGAGAAGACAAGAGGAAATCTCATAGAAGGAAAAGCAATGAGAAGATAAAGGCAATGATTAGAGTTACACATCTATGATTTAAGAGGGGCCAAGTGCCATGGGAAGCTTCCAAAAGATAGGAAACAGGCATAAAATGCATCATCCCTCGGAGAAAAAACCGCCCTATCTACACTTCAATGTTGTACTTCTGCCCTACAGAAGTATATGATAATAAATTTTGTTGTTTTAAGCAAATTTGTTTATGGTAATTTGTTATGGCAGTGCCCTAGAAAATTAATACATGCACTATCAAATGTGAGATGTTGCTGTTTCTAGATATCTTTAAATTAATTAAATATACCTTTAGCAAGTGAATTGAACAAGGATACTCTTCGTGAGACATCCATGTAGTTTTTTAAAAAATATACCCTATGCAGCCATAAAAAATGATGGGTTCATGCCCTTTGTAGGGACATGGATGAATATGGAAACCATCATCTCAGTAAACTGACACAACAACAGAAAATCAAACACCACATGTTCTCACTCATACGTGGGTGTTGAACAATGAGAACATATGGATACAGGGAGGGAGGGGAGCATCACACCCTGGGTCTGTTGGGGAGGACTAGAAGAGGGACAGCTCAGGGTAGGGAGATTGGGAGGGATAATATGGGGAGACATGCCAGATATAGGTGATGGATGGACGGAGGCAGCAAATCACATTGCCATGTATGTACCTATGCAAAAATCCTGCATGATCTATACATGTACCCAGAATCTAAAGTACAATTATATATATATATATATATATGTATATATAAAGATGAAATTACCTTCTGAGATTGACACAGAATTAAACAGATTAATGGAGCCAAATAAAATGTATTGAACAAACAAAATATATATATATATATAATATGTATATAATATATATATATATATATCCTAGAAACCGATCTTACTTTTTAGATAAAATTTTATTCATTGTAACATTATAACTAATGTTATATTATCATATTTATGAATAGACAAGTAATATTAATAAAGAAGACCAATGCAATTATTAAAAAAATTAATGTCTATGTATCAAAGTTCTGCTCTATCTCAAATACTCCCCACATACCAAACAGAAAGAATGCTAAGCAAAAAAGAATATGTAGAAAAAGGCAATTACAGATTCCATTTATACATAAAAACACTGGCTAGGTAAATAATCTAGGTAAGCATCCAGGTAAAGACATCTACCTCTCTTAACGTTAAATTATTTGTCTATAAAATCAGAATAAAAAATTCTTTATAAACCACCTGAAATTATTTCTTTGTGTAAAAGTATTTGGTCACTTTTTTGGGGGGGTTAATAAATTCCAGATAATTTCTTAAAATTGGACATAAATTTTTTACTACTAAGTAGATTTTGTCATTTTTGTACTAAAATAGGCAGTACTTTACGGAACATTACCCATAAGTTTTCTCTAATTAACTATATACACATAATACATAGATACTAGAGGAATACAAAATGTGGAAGCATATACTCTTGTAGTTTAGAGTGTTTGAACAGTCACAAGAAAAGTCACATAAAAATTATATATCAAGGCAAAGTATGTACTTTCTGAATAAATAGGTACTTGTGACTCAAAAACTCTTGAAGATGGCATAAGATAATGTGTATGAAATTCCAGTAATTCTATGAAGAAGGTCATTGGTAGCTTGATGGGGCACTTCAAACTTCATATGGAACTAAAAGAGAGCCTACATAGCCAAAACAATCCTAAGCAAAAAGAACAAAGCTGGAGGCATCAGGCTGCCTGACTTCAAAATATACTACAAGGTCACAGTAATCAAAACAGCATGGTGCTGGTACTAAAACAGAGACATAGACCAATGGAACAGAACAGAGGCCTCAGAAGCAGCACCACGTATCTACAATTATCTGATCTTTGACAAACCTGACAAAAACAAGCAATGGTCAAAGGATTCCCGGTTTAATAAATGGTGTTGGGAAAACTGGCTAGCAATGGATAGAAAGCAGAAACTGGACACCTTCCTGACACCTTACACCAAAACTAATTCCAGATGGGTGAAAGATCTAAACATAAGACCTAACACCATAAAAACCCTAGAAGAAAACCTAGGCAAAACCATTCAGGACATAGGCATCGGCAAGGACTTCATGACTAAAACACCAAAAGCAATGGCAATAAAAGCCAAAATAGACAAATGGGATCTAAATAAACTTCAGAGCTTCTGTACCACAAAAGAAACAATCATTAGAGCAAACTGGCAACCAAAAGAATGGGAAAAAATTTTTGCAATCTACACATCTGACAAAGGGCTAATATCCAGAATCTACAAAGAACTAAAACAGATTTACAAGAAAAAACAAAGAAACCCACTCAAAAGTGGGCAAAGGATATGAACAGACACTTTTCAAAAGAAGACATATATGAGGCCAACAAACATATGAAAAAATGCTCATCATCACCGGTCATTAAAAAATGCAAATCAAAACCACATTGAGATATTATCTCACACCAGTTAGAATGGTGATCATTAAAAAATCAGGAGACAACAGATGCTGGAGAGGACGTGGAGAAATAGGAACACTTTTCCACTGTTGGTGGGAGTGCAAATTAGTACAACCATTGTGGAAGACAGTGTGGCAATTCCTCAAGGACCTAGAAATAGAAATTCCATTTGACTCAGCAATCCCATTACTGGGTATATATCCAAAGGATTACAAATCATTTTATTATAAAGACCTATGCACAAGTAAGTTCATTGTGGCACTGTTCATAATAGCAAGGACTTGGAACCAACCCAAGTGTCCATCAACAATAGATTGGATAAAGAAAATGTGGCACATATACGCCACAGAATACTATGCAGCCATAAAAAACAATAGTTTGTGTCCTTTGTAGGGACACAGATGAATCTGGAAACCATCATTCTCAGCAAACTGACACAAGAACAGAAAACCAAACACCACATCTTCTCATTCATAGGCGGATGTTGAACAATGAGAACATGTGGACACAGGGAGGGGAGCATCACACACTGTGGTCAGTTGAGAGGGCCAGTGGAGGGAAAGCAGGGAGTGAGGGGGTAGGGAGGAATAACATGGGGAGAAATACCAGTTGTATGTGATGGAGAGATGAAGGCAACAAACCACCTTGCTACGTACGTACCTATGCAACAATCCTGCATGATCTGCACATGTACCTCAGAACCTAAAGCGCAGTAATAAAAATAAAATCCAGTAATTATATCTATTTCTTTGCAGAATATCAGGGTATTGGTTCTCTACCTTCATGCTAAAAATGTGAATTACCAATAACTAGTTGAGACTCTTCATACTCCTTCTACCCACATAGATTATTAGGTGCTTGATAGACTTTCATGAGAGAAGAAAGGTGAAATCTAAAAATAAATTGCTATATAAAAAAGCCTACGTCTACCAAAAACAAAGACTTGGAATTTCTGATTCAGACTGTCACTGCTGAATGATAATGTTCTTTGGATCAATGAACACGGCACATCCACTTGTAGCTGGAACAGTGTTTGCCACATTTATTTTCCCTCTTTTAATTTCTATTCATTCTTTTTCTTTCTTCTCAAAAATTTCAGCCCTTAAGTTCTTATTCAGAAAGTTGTGTTTTCCAAGTAGATATGCACCTAACATTTACCATTTATTTCTTTTAATATTAATATATTTTCCCAGTTTTACTGTAATTCATTTATTTCAGTATCTCCTTGAAAACTTGACTTGCATGCATTACTGAGTATTTGACAGCACTTGTTTCTCTATTTGGAAATGTTAAAATCTTTGTTTCTTTTTTACATAAGTTGAATCAAATTTTAAAGTCACAGATGCAGCTTAGTTTTAGCAGAACATTATACCATAATGTAATTATTTCTTATTTTTGTCAATTATTTATCTATTGGTATTGAATTATTAGTCTCTGTGGTCTCCTGATTCTTAATTTATTAGTAATGAAATAAGGTGTTGGCTTGTTCTTTTTTAATTAATTTAATAATCAGTCCAATTAAAGATCATAAATACCTAGTAGTAAAGAGAGAGAGTAAGAGAGAGAAAGGAGAGAGATATTGAACACAAACCAAACATAACGGTATTTTTATTTCACTCACCCTAAGTATTAGCAGTTCTTCACCTGAGCACAAAAACATTTGAGATTCAGATGGAAACATGCTTTCTGAGCAAAATGTACACATTGACTACACAAACATAATTTGCTTAAATTATAAAAACACACAGATGTCTTTGAAGCATTTCTCTGGTTGTTGCCTTCATGTTGATAAAGATCATGACTTAACGACACATGAAATGAGCAACAATGTCATGTCATTAAGAAGGCAACAACACAACTTTGTTGTTAAGAAAGAGACTTGCTAATAGCAGGAATGCAGTCACATAATTCTAACTGAAAGAACATAGTAAGGAGAAAAAACTTCTACTGCCTAAGCAGTTTTGGGAAAGTACAAAACAGAATATAATGACTACTTTAAATGGAAATGTAAATAAAATCTTTCAGATACTCAAAGAATAGACTTTTGATTGACTGTGTGATCTGGAAAGTTAGCATTGAAGATGGTTCTTAGAAATTGGATAAGGCTCTGCTGAATAGAGAAATGGAGCAAAATCCTTCATGGTAGTCAACAAGAAAGGCAGAGAAAATGCAGACATATTGTATGAATGGCAATTACAACAAATATTTAAATTGTACTTAGTGTTTTCTAAGTGCCTTTACATATATTAACTAATTTAATTCTTATAACAACCATCTCCAATTGAAACAAGTATTACCATCATTTTTCAGATGAGGACAATGAACTAGAGAGCCTGAATAACTGCAACAAAACTGGTAACGGATGGATTTAGATTTTGGACTCAGAAAGCCTGGCTCCAAATCTGTATTCCTACCCATTATCCTATTCCAACTCCTTAAGGCAGAAGTGTAACATGATTAGATTCTAGGGTAAGAATGGAAAGCACGTAGTTGAAAGCCGTCAGTCAGTCACTTGGAACTGGATAGTATCGGCAAACTTTGGCAATAAATATTTCTATGTCTTCCCACTTAACCACTGTTTGCTTAATTTAGCATACTATAAAACCATTCCCAATAAATGAGAACTGTCTCTAAATGAAAAACTATGTTGTATGCCTGCTAGAGCACGAATTATCTCTCAGTATAAGAATAAAATGGAAGGATTAAGAGCTGCGGAGTGAGAGAATAATGATACATTTTTGTGATAATCTAAATAAAGAAGAACAAAACAAAATGGGGCCAAATTAAGGCAATATCTATGAAATAGAAAAATAAATAATGGAAGAACTTTGCAACTAGATTAGAACCTGTTAGCAGGCTGGAACTAAACCTCACACCTATACAACATGTGTTTCTAACAGATACATATGTTTATTCTTACTGGAATCGCAATATTCCTCAGATATTTATTGATCTAAGCATGATAGTCTATCTGCCTCCCCCCAAAAGGAAAATTTAGTATTTTACCGAGATGGAAAACATGATATGGAATGTGTGAGAAAGCATGGAAATTGATGATGAGAAAAATGATTATGTCTTAAAAATAATAGTTGTTTTAATTAGTATGCCCTACACATAGCCTACTCAGTATTTTGAGAGAAGAACAAAGAGAAGGAAACTCAAACTTTGTATATAGTTAGAAGAACAGTTTTACCAGTTAAACCATCTATTCTCTTTTGTTTATTCACAAACGCTATGACCGAAGATGTTTGGGGTAGATGGAGTAGGAGGGCGTAAGCTAAAATCTTTGGCTCAGGGAGAAAGCATTTTTGTCTTGTCCCTGCTAGTTATTCACATTATGTAAAATTTTTACACAGAAGCTGTACAATCCCATCAGTGCTATAAGTTCAATCCTCTAAAAGTGCATAGTAGGTGTTTTTAACGACAGAGCTAAATTTTTGAAACTGCTTTGTGTATTTGCAGTTTCATTTGATTTTACTTTACAATTTTAGTCTTAAATTTTTGGTGAAGACATATTCTAGATTTTTATTAGTTGAATGATATGATTTTCTATACTCAAACACATATCTTTAATTCTTTTACATTTGAATTACAGTCTCTATTGAACTCTGTGGGTCTATAGTGCAAGATAAAGTAATGTAGTTCAGTGTTTAAGAATTCAGTTTATGGAGTAAGAAAAAGCAGGAAGAGTATCAGGCTTTATCTCTTCATGCAAGCCTCACTGGGAAACAAAATTCAACATTATTGTTTCACATAAAGGGACGTGAAAAAATATATCACTTACAGAGTGTGGGCAGGGTTAAAGAGAACAGTAAGAGATGTTGAAGCATTTAAGACTAGCAACTGCAGTAAGCCATTCATTTCTATGGGAGAGAAGAATGAGTAAAGAGAGAAGGGGCTCTGGAAGGAGAAAGTGCATCTGGAGGAGAGGCCAATTGGAAACAGCTGCTGTTGAATCTGGAGGAAGGACAACTAGAAGCAACTGGCACATTCATGGAGAGATTCAGATACTTCCAAAAGTTTCGTAGCAGAATAAAGCAGGAAGGAAACACCTAACATGTTATGTACTCCAGGAAAGAAACACCTAAAATGTTATTTACTCTTGTAACTGAATTTACCAGTAGCTTCCACTGATAAAGCTCAACCAAAGGGAAGCAGTAAGGGAGATGCATTCCATAGGAGTAATTCTTGATGCAAAGAACAGATTAGAAAAATTAAAGAACAGGTGTGGGTGGAGAAAATTAAACTGATAATAATCATTCCACAATCCTGTACTCTCTGAATGAGCCTCAGCTAACCCATCTACAAAACAGGCACAATATAATTATATACCAGAGTTGTCATGGTTAAATACAATTAACATAATGGATACAGAGACTATTCATATTAAGCATTCAGTAAAGCTGATCAGAGGCTTCCAACTGAAGACAGCAACTTCACTTTTCTATTTTTTTCTTTCTTATGCTTAGGATCCTACTAAAATTATTATATGAAATAAAAATGCTATTAAGTCATAAGCACAAAGAGAAAGGTCTGGGTTCATTACTTGACTACAGATTTTAACAAATTTTTGCAACATAGGTTGACAAGTGGTAACTGATTTAGCTGAGAGAAGTATTTAATGAGTTGATAGGGTCATATGTCAAGTATAGGTCTCAAAATAGGGCAGTCATTTGAAAGACTGAAACCATCAAACCAGAACATTCTTGCTCTCAAAATGACATCAACTACATGCATGTCTCTGAGATAAGAAACAAGAGGTTTATTCTCAGGAGAGTTGAATGGGATACACTTAGAACTAACAATAGCAGATATGATGATTTGGAGATTGGGAAGAAAGAATTATTTTTTAAATGCCAGCAGCTCACATGGTTCTATCCTATAGCTCAGATGTTGAACTAGGAACTAAGCAAGAGAAAGGAGTGCTTATCTCAAAACAAAACAAAACAAAACAAAACAACACACATATACACCAGAGAAAATAACTCTATAAGCTGATATTTAATTTCCTTTAATGAAATGATTTAATCCCATGCTGAAACTTTAATAAAATGATTTTCCCCCAATCATCCTAAAATGTAGTTCAAGAAATAACAGAAGGTGCTCTCTTTATTTCCTCTATTTGAATGTTGGCTTGCCTTGCTAGGTTGGGAAAGTTCTCCTGGATAATATCCTGAAGAGTGTTTTCCAACTTGGTTTTGTTCTCTCTGTCACTTTCAGGTACACTTATCAAACATAGATTTTGTCTTTTGACATAATCCCATATTTCTTGGAGGCTTTGTTTCTTTTTTCTCTAAGCTTGCCTTCTTGCTTTATTTCATTAAGTTGATCTTCACTCTCTGACATCCTTTCTTTTGCTTGACTAATCTGACTATTGAAACTTGTGTATGCTTCATGAAGTTCTCATGCTATGTTTTTCAGCTCCATCATGTTGTTTATGTTCTTCTCCATGCTGGAGATTCCATTAGCATTTTGCCTAATCTTTTCTTAAGCTTCTTACTTTCCTGGCATTGGGTTAGAACATGCTCCTTTAGCTCAGAGAAGTTTGTTATTACCCACCTTCTGAATCCTGCTTCTGTCAATTTGTCATACTCATTCTCCATCCTGTTTTGTTCCCTTGCTGGTGAGGTTTTGACCCCATGGAGGAGAAGAGGCATTCTAGCTTTTGGTGATTTCAGCCTTTTTGCGCTGGTTTCTTCACAGATTTATCTTCTTTGGTCTTTGAAGTTGGTGACTTTGGATGGGGTTTCTGAGAGGACGTCCCTTCTGTTGATGTTGAAGCTATTTCTTTCTGTTTTAGTTTTCCTTCTAACAGTCAGGACCCTCTGCTGGAGTTTGTGGGAGGTTCACTCCAGACCCTGCTTGCCTGGGTCACCCACAGGGGCTGCAGAACAGCAAAGATTGCTGCCTGTTTCTTCCTCTGGTAACTTCGTCCCAAAAGGGTACCTGCTAGATGTCAGCCGGAGTTCTGTATGACATGCCTCCCAGTTAGGGTACATGGGAGGTCAGGGAGCCATTTGACAAGGCAGCCTATCTCTTAATGTAGCTCAAGCACTGTGTTGGGGAATCCATTGCTCCCTTCAGGACTGCCAGGCAGGGACATTTAAGTCTGCTGAAGCAGAACCCACAACTTCCCCTTTTCCAGGTGCTCTGTACCAGGAAGGTGGGGGCTTTTTAAGTCCCTGATGGGGGCTGCTTTCTTTTTTTTTCTGAGATGCCCTGCCCAGCAAGAAGGAAACCTACTTGACAGTCTGCCTATAGAGGCCTTGTTGAGCTGCCATGCTGAACTCAGCCCAGCTGCTGTGTAAACTTCCTGGTGGCTTTGTTTACCCAGGCAATGTTGAAATCGCCTACTGGATCCTCAGAAATGGTGGGGAAGCTCGAAAGTCCCAGGTTCTCAGACTGCCGTGCTGGCTGTGAGAATCTCCAGCCAGTGAATCTTAGCTTGCTGGTCTTCCTGGAGGTAGAACCTGCCCAGCCAGCTCACTTGGCCCCCTGGCTTCAGCCCCCCTTTCAGGGGGAGTGATCTGTTCTGTTTCTCTGGAATTCCAGGTGCCACTCGACCAAAATGGCCACCTAGTTTTGTGCTGGAAGCCCAGAGCACTGGCATTGTAGGCGCCGGAGGGAATCTCCTGGTCTGTGGGTTGTGTAGATTGTGTGAAAAGTGCAGTATCGGAGTCAAAGTGCTACAGTGTCCTGAAAAGTCCCTAATCTGATGTGGGCATTTAATGCTTTATGTTTCCTTCTTAATACTGCCTTAGCTATGTCCCAGAGATTCTGATATATTGCATCTGTTCTCATTAGTTTCAAAAGTCTTCTGGATTTCTGCCTTAATTTTATTATTTACCCAAAAGTCATTCAAGAGCAAGTTATTCAATTTCCATGTAGTTATATAATTTTGACTGAGTTTCTTCATTTTGAGTTTTAATTTAACTGTACTGTGGTCTCAGACTGCTATTATTTCAGTTGTTTTGCATTTGTTGAGGAGTGTTTTACTTCCAATTATGAAATCATTTTTAGAGTAAGTGCCATGTGGTGATAAGAACAATGTATAGTCTTTTGTTTTGAGGTGGAGAGCTCCGAAGATATTTATCAGGTTCATATGATCCAAGGCTGAATTCAGGTCCTGAATATTTTTGTTAAATTTCTGTCTTGATGATCTGTCTAATAAAGTCAGTAGTGTGTTAAAGTTGCCCACTATTAATGTTTGGTAGTCAAAGTCTCTTTTAAGGTCTCTAAGAACTTGCTTTATGAATCTGGGTGCTCCTTTACTGGCTGCATATATTTATTTAGAATAGTTAGTTATTCTTGTTGAATTGAACCCTTTATCTATATGTAATTCCCTTCTTGGTCTTCTTTCAAATCTTTATTTATGTAATGTCTGTTTTGTCAGAAATTAGGATTGCAACCCCTGCTTTTTTCTGTTTTATTTTTTCCCAGTAAAATTTCCTTCATCTGTTTATTTTGAATCTATGTATATTTTTGCAGTTAGTTGGGTCTCTTTGAGACAGCATACCAATGAGTGTTGGTTCTGTACCCAGCTTGCCACTTGGTGTCTTTTAATTGGGTCACTTACCCCATTTACATTTAAGGTTAGTATTGTTTTGTGTGGATTTGATCCTGTCATCATGATGCTAGTTGGTTATTTTGCACACTTGATTATGTGGTTGCTTTATAGCATCTTTGGTCTATGTCATTCAGTGTGTGTTTGTAGTGGCTGGTAACAGGTTTTCCTCTTCAATGTTAGTGTTTCCTTCAAGAGCTCTTGTAAGGCACATCTGGTGGTCATGAATTTCCTCAACATTTGCTTGTCTAAAAAAAAATCATATTTTTCCTTTGCTTATGAAGCTTTGCATGATCAGGTAAGAAATTCTGGGATGGAGTTGTTTTTTCTTTAAGAACATTGAATATTGGGCCCCAATATCTTCTGGTATACAGGGTTTCCGCTGAGAGGTCTGCGGGTAATCTAATGGGTTTCCTTAGGTAGGCGACCTGGCCTTTCTCTTTGGCTGCCCTAACCATTTTTTCTTTCATTTTTGCCTTAGAAAATCTGATGATTATGTGTCTTCGGAAAGATCTTCTCATGGAGTATCATGTGGGGGGTTTCTGCATTTCCTGAATTTGAATGTTGATATCTCTAGCTATGCCGGGAAAGTTCCTCTGAATCAGACCCAGAAATATGTTTCCCAAATTGATTCCATTCTCTCTCTCTCCTTCAGGTACCCCAGTCAGCTGTAGATTCAGTCTTTTTACAGAATCCTATATTTTTCAGAGGCTTTATTCTTTTTTAAAAATTGTTTTTGCTCTATTCTTGTTTGTCTGTCTTACTTCAGAAAGCTAGTCTTCAATCTCTGAAATTCCTTTCTCCATTTGGTCAATTCTGCTACTAATACTTGTTATACACTGTGAAGTTCTTGTAGTGTGTTTTTCAGCTCTATAAGGTCAGCTATGCTATTCTCTACCCTGGCTATTTTGTCTTCAGCTCCTGCATTGTTTTATCATGATTTTTAGCTTTCTTGCCTTGGGTTACAACATGGTCCTTTAGTTCTTCAGTTTGTTGTATACATATTATAAAGTTCTGTCATTTCAGCCATCTCAACCTAACCACAGTTTTGACCCTTTGCTGGTAGGTGTTGTGGTCATTTGGAGGAAAGAGGTCACGCTGTCTTTTGAGGTTTCAGCATTTTTGTGCTGATCCTTTCTTATCTTTGTGACTTACCTTCGGTCTTTGAGGTTGCTGACCTTTGGATGTGATTTTGGGGGTTTGGGGTTTTTTGTTTGTTTGTTTTTCTGTTAATAGTGTGGTCACTTTTCCACTGTACTTGTACTGTTTTCCAGGGGTCCTTTCCAGACTCTAGTCACCTCATATTTTCCAGTACACAGAACTATCACCAGTGAAGACTGTGAGAGAGCAAAGATGGCAGCCTACCGCTTCCTCTGGGAGCTCTATTCCAGGGGGTTAAAAACCTGTAGCCAGCCTGAACACACCTGTAGAAGATAGCTGGAGGTCCCAGTCGTGAGGTTACACCCAGTGAGGAGGGATTGATCAGGGTCCCACTTAAAGAAGCAGTCTGGTCATGTTTTGCTAGAGCAGCTGCGCTGTGCTGGTGAATCCCTTCCGCACCTGGTAAACTCTCCTAAGCCTGCAGACTGGAATGGCTGAGTTTTCCGAATAGCAAAATTGGCAGTGCATCTCTCCTCCCAGGCACTCCCTCCCAGGGAGAAATCAGGCCTCTGTTGGCTAAAGAATATGGGTGGTGTTAGCTGGAGGCCCCCATTGGGAAATCCTGCTCAGTGAGGAGGAATGGACCCCTTCTTTGTACCAAATACAGAAATCAAATTAAGATAAATTAAAAACTTAAATGTAAGATGTAAAACTATAAAAACTCTGGAAGAAAACCTAGGAAATACCATTCTGGACACAGACCTTGGCAAAGACTTTATGATTAAGTCTTTAAAAGCAATTGCAACAAAAACAAAAATAGGCAAGTGGGATCTAATTAAATTAAAGAGCTTCTGCATGACAAAAGAAATTATCAACAGAGTAAACAGACAGCCTATAAAATGTGAGAAAGTATTTACAAACTATGCAGCCAACAAGGGTCTGATATCCAAAATGTATAAAGAACTTGGGTCAACAAGCCAAAAACAACCCCATTAGAAAATAAGCAAGGGATATGAGCAGACACTTCTTAAAAGAAAACATACATGTGGCCAGCAATCATATAAAAAATGCTGAATATCACTAATGGTTACAGAAACACAAATCAAAACCACAGTGAGAGCCAGGAGCGGTGGCTATAATCCCAACACTTTGGGAGGCTGAGGCAGAAAGATCATGATGTCAGGAGTTCAAGATGAGCCTGGCCAACTTGGTGAAATTCCATCTCTACTAAAAATACAAAAAGTAGTCAGGCATGGTGGTGCGTTCCTATAATCTCAGCTACTCAGAAGTCTGAGGCAGAAGAATTGCTTGAACCTGGGAGGTGGAGGTTGCAGTGCTCCAAGATTGCACCACTGCACTCCGGTCTGGGTTACAGAACAAAACTTCGTCTCAAAATACATACATACATACATACACACACACAATGGGATACCATCTCACACCTGTCAGAATAGCCATTATTAAGATTTCAAAAAATAATGGATATTACTAAAGTTTTAGAGAAAAGGAAACACTTATATGCTGTTGGTGGGAATGTAGATTAGTTCAGCCTCTGTGGAAGCTGTTTGGAGATTTCTCGAATAACTACAAATAGAATTACTCCTAGAAGCAGCAATCTCATTACTGGATATATACCCAAAGGAAAATAAATCTTTCTACCAAAAAGACACCTACATTCATGTGTTTACCATAGTACTATTCACAACAGCAAGGATATCATATCAACCCAGGTGCCCACCAATTGTGGATTAGATGAAGAGAATGTGGTAAATATATACCAATTAACAATATATAGCCATAAAAATAAATAAACTCATGTCCTTTGATCTTGTTCAGCAGCATGGATGGAGCTAGAGGCCATTATCCTAAACAAATTAATGCAAGAGCAGTGATTCAAATACCACATGTTCTCACTTACAAGTGGGAGCTAAACATGGAGTACACATGGGCGCAAAAATGGAAATGAAAGACACTGGGGCCTACTTGAGGGAGTAGCGTGATGAAATCATTTGTACGTCAAACCCGATGACACACTATTTACCCACGTATCAAACCTGCACATGTACCCCTGAACTTAAAAGTTCAGAAAGAAAAAAAAAAGAAATAAAATCATTCTGAGTACAGAAATGAGGCCATATAGCAAGCACTCATTGAGTTCTTTATTTTCTTATATTTACACTGGGACCATGAACTTCTATCCTTTTCATAGCCCCTGCAATATAACAATGGGCTTAAGAAAGTTAAACAGTGTTCTTATTGAGGTTATTTTTATTTAATCACATAATCCATGAGCTGCAATCTTAGCAAATTTTAGACAAATTCAGTAGCAAGATTTTCTTGATGACACTACAAAAATTCAGTGGGAGTGCCCATATCTGGAATCAAGTTGGTAGAAACAGAATTGCTTTGGGAAAAAGTCAGTAGTTAAAAAGTACCACCTGAGGAAATTATAAACCCAATCCACTTCTTTTTTTAATTTCTTCTTCAACTTTTATTTTAAGTTTTGGGGTATATGTGCAGGATGTGCAGGTTTGTTACATAGGTAAATGTGTACCATGGTGGTTTGCTGCACAGATAAACCCATCACCTAGGTATTAAGCCCAGCGTGCATTAGCTATTCTTCCTGATGCTCTCCCTCTCTTCTCCCCTAACAGGCCACAGTGTGTGTTGTCCCCTCTCCACCAATACATGTGTTCTCATCGTTCTGCTCCCACTTATAAGTGAGAACATCGAGTGCTAAGCCACTTCTTACAATTGCTACACCTGCATCTCTTCAACTAAAGTATTGTGGAAAGTATCCATATGAGATTCTCAGAAGTAAAGAAAAAAAAAACAACAATATTCTTTCTTCTTTACTCTTCTACTCTGTAGAAAACAGTTTCATTTGGAGTTACTTATCTTTTGGGAGAGTCACATTAAAGCTACCTCTCCGAAGTCTTAAATATTCATGGAATAATTCATATGACTAATGTAATAATTTGCAAATCTTTTTTTAGCAATGATTTTTTTCTGAATAGTAAATTTATTCAACAAGCTCAAGTCCTATTTATACATAAATGAAGTGAAACTGTCTTCTAAATATTATGCATGAAGATAAGACAGAGCTATGGGAGATATGTAGAGAGGGGAGAGGTGAGCCTTTCTGTATGAGTAACCTGCTGCTTATACCTTTAACCTCAGGATGACACGTCTAGGTTTTTGAATCACATAAAAACTTGTCAATTCAATTAGATTATACAAACATTCATTGTGGTAAAACAATGTCCTAGTAATATGTTTAAATAAATATGAAATTGCTCTCGTATTCAATTAGCTTATGATTTCAATTATGACCACTATGAATGCATAGGGGGTATACTATTAGGAAAAATAAGTTAAACACCATTAAATATGATGGATGTATCATGGTGGTTCAAAGTAGTGTGAGATTATATATGGCTGATTATGTATTGTTGATGGTTAGAAAGTTTTACGATATTTTAGATGTTGCCATTCTAAAGATCAGTTTCATCTCTACTGGGAATAACTATGTGTATTGAAGTTCAGTTGACTCTTAAACAACATGGGTTTGAATGACACCGGTTCACTTGTATGCAAATTTTCTTCTGACTCTACTACCCCTGAAAGAGCAAAGCAACTGCTCCTCTTCCTCTTCCTCTTTAGCCTATCCAATGCTAATACAACAAGGATGAAAGCCTTTATGATGATCCACTTCCACTTACTCAATAGTAAATATATTTACTCTTCCTTACGATTTTCTTAATAGGCTTTTTTTTCTCTAGCTTACTTTATTGTAAGAATACTGTATATGTGTCAGGTGCAATGGCTCACAACTGTAATCCCAGCACTTTGGGAGGCCAAGGCGGGCGGATCACTGGAGATCAGAAGTTCGAGACCAACACGAGGTCAGGAGTTTGAGACCAGCCTGGACAACATGGCGAAACCCCGACTCTACTAAAAATACAAAAATTAGCCAGGCATAATGGCAGGTGCCTGTAACCAAGCTACTTGGCAGGCTTAGGCAGGAGGATTGCTTGAACCCTGGAGGTGGAGGTTGCAGTTAGACAAGATTACACCATTGTACTCAGCCTGGACAACAAGATCAAAACTCTGTCTCAAAAAAAAAAAAAAAAAAGAATAGTGTATATGAAACATAATAACATATACAAAATATGTGTTAATCAACACCTTCTGTTATCAGTAAGGCTTCCTGTCAACCACATGTTATTAGTAGTGAAGTTTTGTGGCAGTCAAAAGTAATATTTAGATTTTCAACTCCCTAAGAGGTTGGCATTTCTAAGTTTCACATTGTTTAAGGGTCAACTCTGCAGCTAAAAACAACAAATGTTATGGAAATTGGTAAGTTTTAATATGTACATTTATTTATATTTTCCTAAAAATAAACGTGAGATTTCTTGATCAAAGCAATTTATTATTTCTTACAGTGATCATTACTTTGGTTGCCCTCGCCTTAGTCTTTCCTTTTTCTGGGTTGATCCCATGAAAGCCAGATGCACAACTCTGTGCTTACACGTCTCCATCACAGAAGATGAAACCCAGAATATGAATATGGCAGCTTAGATATGTTGCTTCCTTCCTCTCCTGATAGAGAGAGATACTTCCATACTACAAATTCTCCCTGGAAGGAGAAGATAAAACTCCTGGCTTCATACCCACTGAAATGTAAACAGATAAAGGTCTAAAAGAGGTTAATAAGTGTCTCTGACTTTGCATCTTCGGGAACATCTTCAAGGTTCCGAGGTTTATTCTCCTCTTAGAGACAAACTCATCATTCCACATACACAAATCTCAGAGTTGTCAATACCTCTTTCAGTCATCTTTTAACTTTTAGGGTTTTTTCATTAACAGAAGTGGCAATGAAATTTATTCATAAAGCCTTAACCATGCAGAGACATAAAAAAAAACATTTCCTGTAGAACCCCAAAATCTGAGATTAAAAAAACAGCATATTTTTCCCTTAGTGACTAAATCATAGTTAAGTAGTATCAGATAGCTTCAGGCCATTCATTTTATAAATAAATCTGGGACAAAACACAAAACAATAGTCCCATGACATTCTCCCAGTCTTCATCATGGGATCATTTGCTCTTCTCTACTTATCATTAGTAGTTGCAAATTCTTAAAGTGCATTTTAGTTTCTTTTCTAAACAATTACTTTTACTTTATAATTTATAATAATTTTATATATTCATAGGGTACATTGTGATGTTTTGATATAATGCGTAATGTTTACAATGTAGAATGATTGAATCAGGCTAATCAACAAATCCATCACCTTGCATATTTATTACTTTTTTGTTGCGGTGAAATAAATGTAAAATCTACTCTTCTAGCAATTTTAAAATATACAAGGCATTATTATTTATTATAGCCACCATTCTGTATCCTGTATCATAGATCACTGAAGCTTATTTGTCTGTCTCTTTTTTTTTTTTTTTTTTCAGGCTTACTCTGCTGTCCAGACTAGAGTGTAGTGGCACAATCATAGCTCATTGCAGCCTTGACCTCCTGAGCTCAAGCAATCTTTCCACCTGAGCATCCCACATAGCTAGGGCTACAGGTGTGCACCACCAAACCCAAACAATGCCTTTTTATTTTTTTGTAGAGATGGGGGTTACACTATATTGTACAGGCTAATGTCAAACTCCTGGGTTCGCACCTCAGCCTCCTAAAGTGCTGGGATTACAGACGTGAGCCACTATGCCTGGTCTTATTCCTCTTTGTCTAATTGAAACTTTGTATGTTTTGATTAATGTTTTCTTCACCTTTCCTCCAGGATTTTGTAACCATCATTCTACTCTCAACTTCTATGAGTTTCATTGCTTTAGATTCCACATATAAGTGAAATCATGTAGGACTTGTCGTTCTGTGTCTGGCTTATTTCACCTAGCATAATGTCCTCTAGGTTTATCCATGTTGTCCTAAATGACAGAATTCCTTCTTTTTGAAGGTTGAACAGTATTCCGTTGTATATAAATATAATGTGTTTTTTATATCCATTAATCTGATGATGGATACCTAGGTTGTATTTATTTCTTAGTGATTGTAAATAATCCTGCAATGAATGTGAGAGCACAGGTATCTCTTTTGCATACTAGTTTAAATTCCTTGGATATATACTAAGAAATAAGATTACTGGATCATATACCAATCCTATTTTTAGTTTTCTGAAGAATATTATTATTGTTTTTCATAGTGGCTGTATTAATTACATTGCCACCATAGTACACAGGGCTATCCTTCCTATATACCCTGGCCAACACTTGTTATCTTAGCCTCTTTTGTTTTCTCACTCAAAATTATTTCCCTAGGCTGCCTCACACACACTTATTTCTTAAATTAGACCCATACAATTGATAAAATTATATCTTCAAACTAGAGCTCTTTTTAACCACCAGATTAATAATTAAAACAACTTACTTGATAAAATTGGAATACCTCTAAGATCCTGAAACTCAACAAGCCCATTAATAAAATAATAATCATTAGGGAAAAAGTGGCATTTTCCGTGATGGCACTTTCAGTGATTAACATCACTAAGAACGCAGGAGTTTGTACTTCTGTGTTCAGATGTATTCAGATGACTTGTTACCCTAGGCAAGCCAGAAAAATAACAATTCATCTGAATATTTTCTTCCTCTTTATCCTCACATCTAAGCCAGAACCAAATTCTCTAAATGTTTTTCTTCTAAGTTTCTCTCAAATATTTCTGTTTCTTTCTGATGTCAACAGTATTCTGTTGGTGCAAATGTAATTGCTGTTTTTGCCCTTATTTTCAAAGTATAATTTGAGCTGCTATCAACTTTTGCCTGAATTAGAGGAAAGCGTTTACTTTGGCCAAAATATCCCACACCAAATCCACTGGCTCTTGATTACTGTGCACACTTATTTCTCTGGTATCACTCTATAATTCACCATAATCTGCAGACAGTGCCCTACCAATGGAATACTATTATCTTGCCTACTTTTTGGCTAATGACTCAACTCTTAGATTTTCAATCAATTGTCAAAATCTCACAAAAGCCTGCCCTAGCATCTGTGATCAGGTCAAATCCTCCTGCTTTAAGTAATCATGTATAATGTGCCTCTTCTTCTAAAGATTTATTATAGCTGTAATTTTACATTTATATGTATGATATTTGATTAAAGAAGGCAGCGATGATATCTGGTTTTGCTCAATTATGGTGATTGGCTCAGAGAAGCTGCTTATATATTTTGGTTGAATGAATTAAGGCCTACTTCTGACTTTAGTAGCTGTTTTATAATGACAGTGATTTGACTGTCATCAAAACCCTATGCAAGATAAGGTCCTTGGTTGTGTCAAAACTATAATCAGATCAAAGTTAGAAAAAATGTTATAGTTTATTGTGCACGCAAAAGAACAGTTCACAAACTGGAAGATTTCAAACCAGAAATGCAAAGCAGCCCTTCTCACTGCAGTTTTTTAATACAACTTATAAAGCACAAATGAGGAAGTACATGGATCTTTGCTGTGATTGGCTATCATAAATGTATATTCCTTTTAGGGAAAGCAGAACTGTCTAAGCTGATTTGTCTGTAGCTCCTTAGTTTAATTTCACTGAATTATGCTGACAAAGACAAAACACTTACATTTCATGTTTTGTTTATTGTAAGAGCTAGTGTTTCAGGGAAATCAGGATAACAATTTTTGGCTACGAGGCTATAGGCCATTGGTCTCGTGGTAGCTAAAGTATAGCCTTTATTTTTATTTATTTATTTGCTTGTTTGTATGTTAACCTTTGGAGAAAATGAAACCTATTCTGCCTGAAAGATAGAAAAAGGAGCTGCAACCAGCAAATAAAACAATGTCTTGTCATGCACAGAGTGCTGCTACTGGTTCTGCTAACATTGGACTCCCACTACTGTGGGCTCCACTGGACTCTTAACTGCACTGCCTGCTGAGTAAATAATCTCCAAATGTATGGCTTTTTAGTCCTGGTGAGAGCATCCCATGGAGAGAAACAGTGCTTCAGCTGCCAGAGAGGAGAAAGGAGGAATATATAGAAACATCTAAACTTTATAGTAGGTCTCCTGCAAAAATCCACACTCTGGGCACTCCTCCCAAGAGGAAAAAAGTCTGGATTCTGAGCAGCTAATATGTCAGCCAAAGTCTATGATGAGGCTTTAACTCAAAATTCTCCTGTGTTTTCTCAAACCTCCCAAATGCCCAAAATACAGCTATTTTGAAAAAATACATGAAGGCAATTTTATGTTGCTATTGTTTGTTTCACCAGTTTGCTCACTATCATACTGATAGAACCTAAAACAGTACCTAAAATATATGCACCCAATAAACGTTTGTCGAATGGATATTGCTTATTAATATTTTCAAGTGACTACCTTTATATCAGTGATTACTACATGTAAGACACAGTTATAAATGTATTTTAAAAGACATAACTCAATTAATTGTTACCATGGTCATAAGAGGCAGGTGTAATAACTATCCCCATCTTACAAATTATAAAACCTGAGTGCAGGGAGATAAAGTAAATTTCCCAAGGTCAGACAATAATGAGCAGCAGAGTCTGAATTTTAATTCAGACAGATTATCAAAATTTCTACATAACTACTATGCCAGACTAAAAAGATGATTTTAAATTTGTCAAGCTATTTTTTTTCCAATAACAAAGAAGATTTTATTTGTACTTCCCTTTTACCATATATTACAAGCTATTCATGCATTTGTGACATACCCTACCAGACCCTAACTTGTGTATCTGGTTCATCTTTGTATGCCCATTGCACCTAGCAAATGGTTTGCTTGGTTGATTGATTGATTACAGAGCCAATGAGAGTATTTCAACACAACAATGCAACGTTTCTAAAACTCACTTCTGCTCAGAACACTTCAATAGCTCAACATTTCCTAGCAATATCTTAAACCCTAAGTCCAGCTTTGCAGGACTTCCAATGACCTTATACCACTTTCCAGTGCCTGGCACACTGTTCACCATTGATGGTAACTTTTCCTTTGATCGCTGTTGATTATTACTTTTAGTGTACACTCCACCTTCATATGCAACCTTATATTCAGTCATTCTTTGAACTTACATATTTATAGACAATCCCAAGAGTTCTGAAGGCCACATATTGTGTTCGACAGCAGAAACAGCAAATACATTTTATAGGGTCCTAGTGAGTCAGCTGCTTTTAGGAACGTGGCTCTCACAGTGACCACATGGTGACACTTTTCCTGCATATGAGCTACCACCTGTTGAACCCATATATTGCATAGTCCATCATTCTTTGTCCTGAGTGCTGTACAGAATAGGGTTCAATAACTGGTTTAGACACGCATCCTAACACTCACAGAATAAACATCTTTCACTGAGGCTAGTGTCAAATATTCCATATGCTGGAATAAGAACACACAATTCAATCTGAGACACAAAGATCAGTAAAGGCAGAGACAGACAACACAGGACCACTTTAACAAGGGCCCAAATCACATATCCCTATCCCTGCACACCAATTATTGAAACTCCTGATTTTGATCAGTTAACTCTGTAACAGATTTGGTAAGACTCAGCAAATGCAGCACAAAGCAGCACAAGAGAACAGTGCTCAAAGTGCAAGCCCAACGCAAGTCAATGAGCACCATAGCCAGCCAGCAGCAGTTCAAGGTGTTTGCTCTCAAGAAGGCAGCAGAACCAGTTAGCAGGCCAACGCACGAGAAGAAAGCAATAGTAATCACCTAGACATCTTTCTCACAGCAACAATTGCTAGGGTTCATCCTATTTTTGTGGCATGACTGCAGACCATGCTTTTTTTTCTTGTTGTTCCCTACTATCCCTCATACGTGCCCATCAGAATCCAAGTTTCAACTAGCATTTCATGGAAACTTTGCTCGTTCTGATTGGTGAATAATGTTCACTTCACTGGAGTAGCACAATACTTTGTTTATTAGCATTAATAGGACAGTAATGATGTTTTATATAAAGGTACTTATTGCCCTGATTGTGCTGGATGTTCCTTTTAAGCAGACTAGGCAGTAATACGTATTTTATAAATATCATTATCACTCGATGCATATCCACCCCTACTAAATAGGTCTCAATTGCAAAATTAAACTAACAGTTATTTTATAGATTGGACTAGCAAGTTTGTTTGTTTTGGTATTTTAAAATTAACAATGACTAGGGTAATGCCCTGTAGACTCTATTATAAATATTGACACTGATATATTAGAAATAAAAATAAGAATCTAGTTCCATGATTTCCCAGGGCTTTCTTATAGTTTCTGGATTTATTTTTAAAAAAGGAAAAAATATGAAAACCTATTTTTTGAAACATGAGAAAGCTAACCTTTGTAAAGGTAGCAAGATTTTGACACAGACAATCTTTTATTTTTACCTTTCTGCCTCTGGGAATGACAAAAAGCACACTCTTCTCCTGCGAAGCAAGGTTTTGAAACTTGCTCCTTGGAAAAAGTCAGAAGGCTGAGCTCTATTCTCAGCTCTGCTGCTAAGTGGTTGACTTACCTGAGGCAATGAAACTAACCTGGCTGTGCCTTAGTTTTAGTCTCTGGGAGAAAAGAGAGTTATTAGATGTCTCTTAAATTTTCATCAAAGTTGTATGAACAAATGAGAAAGATCTGTGAAGGACTTTGAATTGCTAAGAGAATGATTATTTATAAACATAATCCACTGTCATTATGTTTGAGCATGGCTTCAAACTGGTATGTTCAAATTCAATACTTCATCCTGATGATGAATCACGGGACCCTTGAGCGAATAATCTAAGACACATAAACACTTTAAGTTCTCACTCTAATCTTATAACAAAAGAAAAGAGTTTGATATATACTCGTCACACATAGTTAGGACCATTTTATTATATATTTTTTCATTTCATTGAACAAACAAGGAATTAAATATGCTAAATCTCAAAACTGCAGCTTCACACTCTATAAGAACCCTGGTGCTTTTTAGCTTTCACATATCCTTCTAAAACAAAAGATTGGATATCCATGAATCCGGAGTATTTTATCAACTGAATATGGATATCAGGCTAGAATCGAAGGGAACTTTGAAAGGATTGAAGCTGTGGTTATAATAAAACTCCTCCACTAAACCTATAGCATAGCAAACAACAATGCACAAAACAAAGAAAGCAGCTTCTAACCTAGAGAGGCAACATTTAACCTCAGTGTCTTCAAATTTTCACACAAATTCATCTTTTCAGAAAATCTTTACTTAATCACCCTTTTAAAAATATAACAGCTAAATGTTCTCCATCTCTTTATACCTGTTTTACTTCACTTCATTTTTTTCTTCGTCACCCTGACTACCCCGATATCATGTGTGTTGTGCTTGTTTTCTCCTCCAAAATGCAAAATTCCTGAGAATAAAGACTGGGATTTTTGTTCTCTTTACTGCCGTATTCCAGTGCCTATAGAGCATGTAGAAGGAGCTTAATAAATGTTGGTAGAATAGATGACTTTCTGTTTCTGATCCCCCAAATTATCCAAAATATACCTTAAAATATAGTTGAAATACAGTTCTTATGTATTATAAGTGGTAAATCATAAATACTAATCACAGGAAATACTTTATATTGTTACTTTCAATTCTAAAATACTTGATTAGCCAGTATATGAATTTAATAAGACTACATATTACAGTAAAAACATTTTCAAACTCAATACACTTCACAGGCCAGCTGACTGAAAACAAGAGACTTCACATGACCCTGCTACCCTTATAAGACCCATTTTAACTGGAGCTTAAAATTAAACTGTCTGAAGATAGGTTTCATTTGATCAAAGGGTTTTCTGGCTTTAGAAAGTTTGAAACCACTAATATGAAGCTAGTATAAGATGGAAAATAATTTTTTATAATCGTAACTAACTTAAACATAAAAATGCTTATTTTTCTGAAGATATATTCAGTATTGTTCCATGATTTAAAAATACAGTGCCTATTAAATAATGAAAGATATTACCTTTACCTTTAAGCAGTTTATGATGTGGTTGCATGTAATAAAACAACAAAAGCAATGCAAAACATAATTGTATTGAATACAAAATTTAATGAGCTGTATATATTATATGACTTTGAGGATGAGAAATATTAGAGATGGTAGACAAAGAGAAATGAACAAGGAAGATTATACATGATGTTTTAGTCACTTATGGTTTGAATTTAATGCTGACAACGAGAATCAGGGTGATGGAAAAATAGATGTTTCAAATGAAGAAAATCTGAAAAGTTTAAACTATGTTTGAAATATTTTCTTTAATAAATGTTAAATAAATCAACTAATTTTTAAAATAATAATATGGATATGTTAAGATTATTTTATTTATTACTAAAAATAAATTACATTGTCTGGAGAAAATATCCTATGATACTGAATAAGTAAGATACCTTTATATTTTCTGATCTATTAGATTGTCAAATTTGACATTTTAAAATTATGCATTGGCTGGGCGCGGGGGCTCACACCTGTAATCCCAGCACTTTGGGAGGCTGAGGTGGGCAGATCACAAGGTCAAGAGATCAAGACCATCCTGGCCAACTTGGTGAAACCCTGTCTGTATTTAAAAAATACAAAAATTAGCTGGGTGTGATGGCATGCGCCTACGTAGTCCCAGCTACTTGAGAGGCTGAGACAGGAGAATTGCTTGAACCTGGGAGGTGGAGGCTGCAGTGAGCCGAGATTGCGCCGCTATACTCTAGCCTGGCACAGAGCAAGACTCCGTCTCATAAATAAATAAATAAATAAATAAATAAATAAAGTTATGTAAGAGTTTTATTTTTTACTTGTAAATTATGAATAAAATTATGGCCTTAAATGTGTGACCAAGATTAACTTCTGTTCTTTACCTGTGCCTCTATATGAGGAACAAGTATCAGGGAGGAGAATAAAATGCAATGCTAACTATATATATGATTTTAAGCTGATAAAATATTTACTAGATCTAACATAAATACACACAAACTATATTTAAGATAGATTTTTAAGCAGACTAAAGACTGCAGGTGAGCATATCTAAAGAAATATAAACATAGTATACATTTCTTTCTTTTTTTTTTTGAGATGGAGTTTCGCTCTTGTTACCCAGGCTGGAGTGCAATGGCGCGATCTCGGCTCACCGCAACCTCTGCCTCCTGAGTTCAGGCAATTCTCCTGCCTCAGCCTCCTGAGTAGCTGGGATTACAGGCATGCACCACCATGCCCAGCTAATTTTTTTGTGTTTTTAGTAGAGATGGGGTTTCACCATGTTGACCAGGTTGGTCTCCATCTCTTGACCTCGTGATCCACCCGCCTCGGCCTCCCAAAGTGCTGGCCCCCAGCCCCATAGTACACATTTCCAAAAGTTAAGAAAATGTCCCTCAGTCTCAGTTTCCTATTACTGAATTACAATTTTATGTATTGGATCAGATTTCTCATTAGTTTCTAGGGGCATAAATTTTCAATTCTTCCAAAAAAGCCTGTGTGTGTGTGTATGTGAAAGAGAGCACACAAGTACACACTCATATACACATGCCTATATACAAACATATGTGCACATGTACTCATACATTTATTTAATATATAATATTTGAATCACCAAAAAATATTAAGCTTAAGACACTAGAAACATAAATTGGTGTTTTTCTCTATGTTCAACTGGTGGCTTGGCAAATGTTATTGTATTAGGTTGTTACCTTGTCTATAAGAGTAGAAACTAAGAACAGGACTACTTTTCAAGAAGTTTCTTTGAGAAGATAACTCAGGGAATAAGAATGAAGAACAGAGGGAATGAAGCAGAAAAAGTAAAGTCAATAGAGAAATGAGATACTGAATTTGCAACCCACACCTAATTGACTATTTCATCTTCAGGAACTTCCAAGAAGCCTTAGTAAATAGATCTTTTATAAAACTCTCTGTCAATGGGAAGAAAAGAGAAAGCACTTGTCCCTCAGCTTCCATAGTTATTGGTCAAGGGTTTCTCTACAGAAGTTTACTGTTCTGCACAAGTTACACTGGAGGAATGCCAAAAGGGTTCCCACGGGTAACCCAAAGATATCCCCAAGGTAAGAAGCCAAACATACTTGAAGCAATATTTGGCAAAGCACATAGATTGCACCTGAGCAATAGTGGCAGAAGTGTGTTTAAAACTATTTGTTATAGCAGTGACTAAAATAACAACAAAGGAAAAGAATCTAAAGAAAGTAGCCCACACACAATAGGTATCCAATACAGTTTACTTTTTGCTCCATTCAGATTTCACTCATGCCTTCAGTGAAACCCAATGTATCACTAGGGGTGGCAAGATACATTATTTGTTTACAAAGATAGAAGACAGCTTGCAAAACAAGGAACATTCCATGCTTCAGTCACTGGTCTTGGGGAGATAATGGCTATTCATCATCTTTCTCCTTTATCACTAATTCTAGATTTCCTTTGTGCTTGGTTAGCATTTTGGCTAGTCAAGGCTGATTGCTTTGCGACATGACCCATGTCACTCTCCCCAGAAAGCTTGAGACTTTGGTTAACTTGCTCTTGTTGCAATGTGGTTGCCAAAATTGTCCCATTGCAGCTATCATCAGTCAGGGAAGTAGTCCAGGGAATAGGCAACTGAACTCCAGACATCTATCCAGTCCCTTTCTGTAGTCACAAGAGTAGCTTTCCATGCTTATCACATACGATTACCAATTACTTATACACACAATATAATTGTTTTGGTTTAGTTTTATTTGCCTGCCTACTGGACCACTGGACCAAGATTTTTAATCAAATGGAGCCTATAGTTTTGAAGTAAAAATCTGCAAATGGATTAGCAGGAATGATAGAGAAAGGGCCTAATCATACATTCCCCTTTGGCTCTTGGCTCAATGTCCTATAAATTTTGGTAATATATGACCATATATTAGCCATTGGTTCAGCTCATATACCTCCATCCAAGAGGTCCGCACCCCTGCCTATAGGCTATTAAGTTTTAGCTGAACATTACCAGGCCATACCCCCATGTTATTAGGTCCAGTTCCTGATTTTTCTGGATTCCATCATCATTCATGTATGTTGAACTTTCCTTTCTGAAATATGAAGTTTAATCTGAGGCAATTTTATATGGCATATCATAGGAGTACATGGGGCATTTATAAGCCATTAAATGGAAGTGCCAACACAAGTACTGAGGCAATGGAGGGTAAACTCACAGCTGTATTAGCTATGAAGGAAAAATCACTAGAAGGAGTCAGGTATAATCTCCTTACCTTAAAGAAGCAGGATAGTCATTCTAAGTGATGGTGCTTCTCAGAATCGGCCTATACAGCTGGATGGTTGGACACTAAGTAGCTGGAGTAGCCTGACAGTCCAGATGAGACTACTGGGCTCATGTAAAGCCTCCATCACTGCCACTATGGCCACAATGCTCATAAGCCCATCATGCAATCACTGGTGTGACCATAGAAGGAGGGTGCATCATCCTTTCCACTTGGCTCTTGAGTGTTTTCTCTGTGGTTTGGTGGATGCAATTTGACGGGTAAAAATAGGGAAATTGTGCAATACCTATTGAAGCCTCTTTCCACATGCCTCTTTCCTAGAATTTGCTTGCCCCATTAATCTCTTTTCATTTGCCCCTGAAAAACCCAGTCAATGTATTCAACATTAGCCATACTCCAGACCAGTTCTGAATCCCTATGAATTTTATAGCAAATATATTGCTCACAGTTGTGCAGGGAGCAGTTTCTTTTCGCACTGTCCTTTATGATCACTCCTGACTAGAATTCAGCAGTTACCTATTTTCAGCTAGCCATAGGATATTGCTGAACCCATCTAGGAAGCAGGCCAGGTGGAGAAGCAGGCCAGGTGTCCATAAACGATAGGTATGTGTTGAAGGAGAGATGTTAGCACAATATGAATAAACGTCATGAAAGTCCAGGCTACCTAATCACGTAATTTTACACACATTATCTGCATCTACTTAAGTCCAATTTTCATCATGCCATTTCCATTGAACAATGAATTCCTCCTTTGTTCTTGTGGCTTTTTGCAGTAGATCTGGTAATACCTTACTCAACATGGTTAATGCAGGTCTCATGCTCAGGAACTCAGCCTACTGATACCCAGTGGTAGCACACCAGGGGTCTGTCACAGATGGCATTGCCTTTCTCTGCAACCTTCCTGGAACTCTGCTACTGGGATTGCCAAAGACTTATGTACACAGCATCTTTTACAATTGTGATATCTCTGACACCATCAGTTTCCTGGAATGTATGACACAGATTGAAGACATCTTATACTGAAACCTAAACCTTCTACAGAGTTCTCTTTTAATTTGTGTCGCCCTTTTTAGTTACATGATAAGTAGGTTGAAAGAGTATCCCATGGTTTGGCGTAAGCTATCTCCAAAATCTAAGGCTCACCAAAAACTTTCTCATGATAGAGAGTGCAATGCATGGCCACTTTATTCTTAGCACATGCCCCAGACTGTTTCAATTCAAACAACCCATACTTTGGTACAGATATCGGCATCTAATCTATCTACTAATTTCTGTTTACCAAGTCTGATCAACATATTATCATTACTAGAATGTACCAGTGTGATGGAGAATCCTGTGAGAGATGAACATAGATATCCCCAGGGCAAAATAATGAATTTACATTCCTGTTCTTCCCATATCAAAAAGAAAACATGTTTTGATCCTCTTTAACAATTAGTACCATGTTTATTTTAAGTTAATAAAAATAAATTTATTTTTAGTAAAGTAACCTATTAAACCCTTCCCATTCAAGAATGTGTTAGCTATTTTGAGGCTTTCCTGCATGTAAAAATATTAGAATAAACTTGAAAACTTTCTCACAAAATCCTTTGGGTTTTTGATTGGAAATTGATTTCATCTTATACTATATTTGAATATAACTGATATCTTTTTAGTATTTACTCTTCACATTTGTGAATATTTAGGTTACCATAAGCCTCTTTCAAAAATTGTTCTACTTATGCACACTAGGTCTTGAAAATAGGTTTTTTCCTGCATATCTTAAATTTTAATATTTATTATAAATAATATTTTAAAATATATCTAAATTTCTAACTGCATATACTGATATATATAATTGGAATTGAATATGTAATATCGACTTTAAATCTGTATCACCTGTGAATCAATTTGTTTCTTTGCAATCCTTATACATCTTTAATTTTTTTACTTTTGACCACTGGCTAGTATCTGCTGCACAATGATGAATAACAGCAGTGGTACTGTATATGATTGACTTGTTTCTGATTTTAAAGAATCACACGTGTTTTGCTGTTTCTCAAATAAAGCCATAAAAATTTAGGGTAGAATTTGTAGCTTCAACCCATATGGAAAAAGGCAGTTACCAAAGAAAATAATTATATAGTGTTAATTATATGCCAAGACATGTAAAAAGTGCCTTTTATCTATATTTTTATTAATCTTTATTACAATATAAGGTAGATACATGAATTAGGTTTGTTTTAGAGAAGAAGAAAACATGGTAAAGAGAATATTCTTAAACTATATAGCTATTAAGTAGTTAAGCAGGGCTTAATAATTGATTAGTTTGTCTCCTGAATTTGTGTTTTTAACTTCATTGTTAAAAACACGATGTTGCATTAGAAAGTAATCAGGAATTCATTTCTTCCCTATCTATGAAAATCAAAATTATAAATATTTTCCTTGACTTTATTTTTTGGACATCTAGCTATGACTTCCCTGTCTGTCTGTCTCCCTCCCTCCCTCCTCTCTCTCTCTCTCTTTCTTTCTTAATCTAGAAGAAATGGATAAATATCTGGACAGTTACAACCTTCCAAGACTAAACCAGGAAGAAGTTGAATTCCTGACTAGACCAATAACTAGGTCTGAAGTTGAGGTAGCAATTAATAGCCTACCAACCAACCAAAGTCCAGGACCAGACAGGTTCAAAGCCGAATTCTACCAGAGGTACAAAGAGGAGCCGGTGCCATTCCTCCTGAAACTTTTCCAACCAATACAAAAAGAGGGAATCCTCTCTAACTCATTTTATGAGATCAATATCATCCTGATACCAAAACCTGGCAGAGATGCAAATACGAAAGAAAATTTCAGGCCAATATGTAGGGCCTCTTGGCCCACAGGGTCGTGGGGTGTCCCTTATGCTGTGCTGAGGTTCAGGATCCGTGTATTAAGAGACAGGTCACTGAAGAACTGGAAAAGGGCAGCTGGACTCAGAGGGACATGTCACCTATGAGTGGAGACAGGCAAGGCACCGAATGTCCAGAAGCATCTGTATTTATTAGGTACAAGCAGAGGGAAGGGTAGTAAATGAGGTCATCATCTATAGGTTTAGTGATAGGGCATACATAATAACGTGAGTAACAAGTGAGGGGGCCACCCCATTGTGTCACCTGGGCAGAGAGGTCGGCCATGCGCAGTAGGGGGCCATGCCAGTGCCATGGGCAGTAGTAGAGGGTCGTGCACAGAAAAGGGGTCCACCCCCATTAGGTCACCGAGGCACGGAGGTGGGCTGTGTGCAACAGGTGTCCTACTCAACACTTCTTATCTGGGGTCTGAAGACTTCAAATGATTTCTAATAGAAGGATACTGTAAGCCAATGCAGTGGGGGCTGACAGACTTGTGCTCTTCTCTAAGATATTTTATAGGAGGGTGATTTAAGCTTAGCACAGAAGTGAAAAAATGCTGACAGGGTGTACAGCCTCCATGACCCAGTCACACCAGAGGGGTTCTTCTCCCTCGTTTATTTGCAGGATCTCAGGCCTGAGGCCTAGTTTACACAGGAACTGGATGCAAGGTACTACAACTGATTTATCAGGAGAAGAGGCTCTTGCTCCAAGCCTGCCATACAGCATAGCCCTTTTAGGCAGGGATGTCACCGCCTGGGTCTTTGGTTCTTGTCCTGATCTGGCTGTTTTCCCATGTACTGCTTCTGTTCTGTGACTGCTCTAGGCATTCCTCCTACTACAAACTACTATATGGTTATATAGAAGGATTATATAAATCAGCACTAAATGTGTGGGTACAGCTCCGACTACAATACCTATATGATTATATAGAAAGATTATATGGAACTAAGTATGCTAGATATAAGTACTAAGTATGATTATATAAGCTAGATATATGTAAGCAGTAAGTTATACTTCAGTCGCTAATTCTACAAACTAAGATATGATTGTATATAAAGGATTATATAAAGGAAATAACTGAGTAATAACACTATAAACTAAGTTATTCTTCAGGGACTAATTGTGCCTGTGGCGGGTTACACACACCAATATCCATGATGAACATTGATGCAAAAGTCTTCAATAAAATACTGATAAACCAAACCCTCCCTCTTCTTCTTTCTTTCTTTCTTTCTTTCTTTCTTTCTTTCTTTCTTTCTTTCTTTCTTTCTTTTTCTTTCTTTCTTTCTTTCCTTCCTTCCTTCCTTCCTTCCTTCTTTCTTTCTTCCTTCCTTCCTTTCTTTCTTTTTCTTTCATTTTCTTTCTTTCTTTCTTTTTTTCTTTTTTTTCTTTCTATTTCTTTCTTTTCTTCTATTTCTTTCTTTTCTTCTTTCTTGACTTTTCTTTCTTTTTTCTTTCTTGTCTTTTTTTAATAAAGTGAAACAGCACAGGGTTTTGAAAACAAAATTAGCACATATTCCACTTGTACAAATTTCATATACATCCAGGCAATTGCTTAAGATATTAAAGAACCAAATATTTTGTGATCTATAAATAGTGAGTTTTGACTCTAAGGCTATCTTTTAATGTATTTGGTTCCAACTTGGCCTCTAATATAGCTACATGTTCCTTTTGGAAAGAAGAAATCAATCTATAGCACTAAATTTTTCAAACTTCAACCTGATAAGCAGAAATTCAATCATCAAATGTTCTCTGGGAGCTCTTACCCAAGAGTCAGTGTTGCACATGGCTGCACACTGCAATGGAAGAATGCACCAATGGCCAGAACTGGCTCAAGTTAATATTTAATCATCCTTTTTATGCTCTGAGTGGCATATAATTTTACAAATAAATAAATAAAACACCAAGTTGGAAGCAAATTCTAAAATGTTCAAGATTCAAATACTTAGAATAAATGTGATGATAATAAAAAACACATTATCAACAACTTCTCAAGGTCTTGCCTTTAGGTAGACATTGGATTGGGCCTCACTACTAAATACATAATATGTTGTCTGCACCTGGAGAATGCATCAGCATTGTCTTAAAGTGAAATTAGAGTAAAAGTGAGGAAATATAGAATAACTTAAATTTATATATATGTAATACATTCTGGACCACATTTTTATGATGGAGGGAAGAGAGAAGATGATATAAAGGAGATGACTATTCCTGAAATTTATATCTGATGATGACAGTTATGTTTTAACTTGAGCAGGTTATGAGAGCACTGATGAACAATTATAATCTTTAATGGAGTATCTTTTAAAAAGGATGAAACCTTGGATCATTTTGTGATACAGCGCAAAGACCGAAACCAGATTCAAAAATATTCAGTTCAAATCTCAGCAATTCCACTTAACAGTTTGCGTGTTTTCAGAAAAGTTTCCTAAACATCGAGACTGGGGCTTCTTATGTGTAAAGTGGGGAAAATCCTATTTGCCTTCAGAATATTCTGAATATGGTTTACCATGTTGCAAATACCTCAAAATATCTGCAAGGTTGTACGACTATTACCAGTAGATTTTAATACTATGGAGTAACAGCACATTAAGTAGCAATGGCAAACATTTAAAATTACATGTTTATTTAAGGTGAATAAAGTAATGTAATAGAATTAAAATGTGTCATTTATATAAAATTATTGAATACATCTGTAAATACTGATAGAAATGTTTACAATCGATATGTTTGTTATAGGGAGATAGTTTGGAAGAGTGGATTTAAACCATAAATTCTCAAATTTGGCTCCTAAGACACATGTACTGTTCAGTAACTGCATGAATGAGCAAGTTATTCTAATTCTCTATGACTCCGTTTAATCATCTCTGTAACAGGAAAAAATGATAGTATCTACATCATAGGATTGTTGTAAATATTAAATGCTTATAATGGTTCCTGGTACATAGCAAGGTTGATACAAAGTTTTACTAATTTTGGTTGAAGACTCATATTTGCAAAGGATTTATTAAATTCAAGAGAACTTATATATAAAATTTACTTTACTTACCCTTTTAAGTAAAGGTACATTTTTGGGGGGTAATACTCAAAGAATATGATATATATATATATATATGTATGTCTATATTTTATTTTTAATTGATAGATATATCATAGTTTTAATACATATATGGGGGTTACATATACTATTTTGTAATAGTGTAATGATGTGTAATGATGAAATAAGAGTAATTACTATACTCAACACCTCAAACATTTATCTTTCTTTGTGTTGGGAACATTACAATTCTTCTAGCTATTTTGAAATGTACAATAAATTCTTACTAACTATAATTTTCCTACTGTAATGTTGAATACTAAAAGTTATTTATGCCATCTAAGTATATTTTTGTACCCAGTAACCAACTTCCCTTTATTCACCCTTCCCCTCACAGCCTCTGGTAGCCACCATTCTACTGTCTGCCTCCATGATATTCCACTATTTTTAGCTCCCACATATGAGTGACAGCATGAGATTTGTCTTTCTGAGCTTATCTTATTTCACTTAACATAATAACCTCCAGTTCCATCAATGTTGCTGCAAATGACAGAATTTATTCTTCTTTATAGCTAAATAAAATTAAATCTTGTATATTTGCTCTGTGTTCTTTATCCCTTCATTTGCTGATAGACAATTAGGTCCATTACATATTTTGACTATTGTGAATAATGCTGCAGTACACATGGGAGAGCAGACAATAAATTGATTTCCCTTCTTTTGGGTATATACCCAGCAATGAGATTTGTGGATCATATGGTAGTTCTATTTTTAGTCTTTTGAAAAATCTGTATACTGTTTTGTATAATAACTATTTTACTTACATTCCCAATGAGAGTGTAAGAGTGTTGCTCTTTCTTCTTCACATCCTTGTCAGCATTTGTTATTTTAAAAATATTTTTTATAATAGCCATCCTAACTGATATAAGACGATATCATACTGTGATTTAGATTTGCATTTCCCTGACTATTAATAATTTTGAGCATTTTTCCATTTATCTATTGGCTATTTGTATGTCTTCATTTGAGAAATGTCTGTTTATGTCCTTTGCCCATTTTTCAAAATTGGGTTATTTGGTTGTTTTGCTATTGAGTTGTCTCAGTTCCTTTTATATTCTGTTTATTAATCTTTTTTCAAATAGGTAGTTTCTAATATTTTCTCCCATTCTCTAGGTTTTCTCTTCACTTTAATTATTTCCTCTTTGTACAGAAGCTTTTCAACTCGATATTACAAGATTTTTCCATTTTTGCTTTTTTGGTTTGTGCTGTTGAGACCTTACCCCAAAAATCTTTACCCAGACCAATGTCCTGTAGCGTTTTCTTAATGTCTACTTCTAGTGGTTTTCTAGAATTACGTCTTAAATTTAAATCTTTAATTAATTTTCAGTTGATTTTTAATACACTGAAAAATAAGGAGCTAGTTTTATTCTTTTGCATAGTATTATCCAGTTTTCCCATCACCATTTATTAAAGAGACTGTCCTTTCTCCAATATATGTTGTTGGCACCTTTATCAAAAATGAGTTTACTGTAAGTGCATGAATATATTTCTGGATTCTCTATTCAGTTTCATTGGTCCATGTTTCTTTTTCTTCTTTTTTTTTCTTATACCAGTACCATGCTGTTTTATTTACTACAGCTTTGTAGTGTAATTTGAAAATAGGTGGTGTGATATATCCAGCTTTGTTCTTTTTGCTCAGGATTGCTTTAGCTGTTAGAGATCTTATGTGGTTCTTTACAAAGTTTAAAATTTCATTTTAGATTTCTGCGAAGAATGTCACTGATATTTCAATAGGGATTGTATTGAATCTGGAGGTAGTTTTGGGGAGTTTAAAATTTTAACAATATTAACTACTTTAATTCTTGCCTGTGGGATATTTTTCCATTTTTTTGTGTATCCTCTTAAATTCCTTCCATCAGTATTTTCTAGTTTGTTATTATAAGTATATTTTAGTTCTTTAGCCATACTTATTTCTAAGTATTTTTGTAGGTATTATAACTGGGATTGCTTTCTCAATTCTTTTTCTGATAGACTGCTGTTAGTATATAGAACTGGTACTGATTTTTGTTTGTTGATTTTGCTTCCTGTAACTTTACTAAATTTGTTTATCAGTTTTAATAGCTTTTTCGTATATTAGTTTTTTATGTACATAGTATATTTTTAAGTTAATGAAGTGTGATTACTTCAAATTTTACATGTCTCTGAATTTTTCAGTCTTAAAAGAAACGTTTGTTTATTTGAAAATGAACAGGTAGTACAAACATAAGAAGAAAAGGCCCAAAAAAGCACTATAGTGTCAACATTTTAAAGAAATAAATACATTGGAGATAATAATTACTTATTCTTTTTCAATGTGTGTTATTTACAATTGCTCATTTTTAAGTGTTAACTAATGACATAATATAAAATTTGATACAAATTATTTGCGAATCGCTAGGGTAACTGTTGTAGGACATTTTTTAAGGTAGTTTAATTAAGCTACCGTAAAAACTTGGTCTTTCTACAATTTCCTGACAAACTTCCTACAAGGAAAGCTTATTATATGTTAATTGTGATTGTTACTAGAATGTTATTTCATATATTTATCCAATTTCATCAACATTTTTCTTTCTCGTTGTTCCTAGCTCTGCTTTTTGTAGAAATTCAAACTGCCCACAGTATACTTTGTTTCATGGGTTTCTCACTTGGCAGGCAACAGACACTTAAGAACCTGAATAGAAAAAGAGGAGGAATACATGCCCCTGGACGAAGAGTGGGATGTCTCAGCCATAGTAACAAGGTACATCAGGAGGTGCTCCTTTGGCTAGGCTGCCAATTTGCTTAATTTGGCTGAAATGAGGAGTCCTGTCCTTGGGGACTGCAATGACAGGTTGACTAACCTACAAGGCAGAGGTCAGACAAAGTTTGGCTTCTTAAGTGCAGCTGGAGTGGCACACATTTGTAAGCAGATAGCATGCTGATGCTGCTGTCTTACTTAAATCTACTACTGGAGATGGTGTCACTCTAGGACTATACTGACATGCAAAGCCTTGGACTGAGCTGAGAAATGCATCAATTGAAAGACAAAATTAAGGAAGTTTACGTTCCTGCTTTTCTCAGTGCTCCAAAGGAGGTGGCTGTCTCACTAAAGAAATGATCCAAACCAACAGACATGTGCCGGGCCAGAATTCCAGCCAGAGAGAAGAACAGAACCCAAACTCCTAGAGAAGATGAAATGGAGGGCAGGACCCTGGAGAAGAGGACTGATGCCCTCTAGAAAAAATCAGCACACGGTTGTAACAATAGGGACTAGGAAAATTTACCCGTTTCTTTGCTGGCATCCACCACAAGGCAATAAAAACAAAACAGACAAATGGATTAAGAAGGAGAAACCAGCTCTCCCCTGGAGGAAGAAACATGCATCTTCTCTCTCACTCTGAGGTCCCAGTCTGTCCTTTAGGATCTAGCCCAAGAACAAAATGAGAAAGGATCTGTGCACTTGTTAACACATCTTGCTGCATGTAAGTATGTAACAATCACCAAGTTTTACAGGTAGCTAACGACATGCGCCAGAACTATCGTATCAGTCTGCTGACTAAACAGATGGAACAAATTAAAAAGTCTTCTCTGTTTCTAATCTATTCTATCTCCACTAGGTGTACAGGCTGGCTGTGAATACGTTTGAAAATCCTAGTTTGTGCCCCATCTTATACGGAATTCTCGGTCCTGAAAATGCTTAGTCGCTGGCTCCATCTATTCCCTACAAAACAAAATACAATTTCAATTATAAAACAACATAGGACAGGGATGGATTGTTATATAAATGAGGCAAAATAATGGCCTCTGTACATGGTCACTAGGTTATTTCTTCACTGCAGGCTGCAACCCATTAGCTCAAGAGTATGCCAGTGCCAAACACAGATATTTACACATCCAGTTATTTTTAAAACAGCCCAACAAGCTAATTTGTAGCTATTTAGAGCCTTCTTACTTTGAATACTTTGCAAAATCTCACGCCACATCTTCCAGCAATAGATAAGTCCTGGGCCATAAAGACCCCCACATCACTTTTCCTTTCTGGAGGTGGCTCAGCCACATCACCTAGATACGGAAGTCCCATCTTTGATGCCCCTTCCCCCTAGGAATTCCCCAGCCCTCCTCCCTTTCTGTAGCAACCCCACTTAAGCTTCTGGATAGACTTCTGTTCTGTCATACGAGATCCCTTCTCCAACCCCAGGTAAAATAGAAACCTGTCAAAGAGCGATGAAATAAACTGCCATGTCATGGTCATATCTTTTTCCTTAATCAAGCCCCAAATTTCTCAAACCTCTCATGAATATGCCATGCACATACTAATTTAAAGAAAGCTAGGGTTCACCTATTAATATAAGATGATATAGACTTCAGAACATGGAGTTTTATTAATAATATAGAGGGACATTACATTATTATTAAGTAGTTTGCCAAGAAGACTTAAAAATCCTAAAAATATATATACTTAAATGCTGAGCTTCAAAAATACATGAAGCAAATCTAACAGAGTAAAAAGGGAAAAAGAAATCTCCATAATGAAGTTGAGACTTCAACTTTTATCTTTCAGTAATTGATTAAAGAAGTGGAAAGAAAATTGGTAAGATATGAAAAATATGTCTACCTATCTAACAATCAGACCTGAAAAACCTATCTATAAACTTGACCAAATTTACACAGCACTCCATGTAACATCAACCTAAGATTTCTTATCAAGTATACATGAAACACACACCAAGGTTGATGAAATTCTGGGCCAGAAAACAAATCTTAAATAATTTCAAGGAATAGATATCATACAGAAGACATCCTCAGAAAACAATAGATCAAACCAAAATTGATAACATAAAGGTATCTGTCATATCCCCTTAGATATTTAGAAATTAATCAACAAGTCCCTATGTAGTGCCTACACCTAAGAAAAAAATCTCAAAGGATATTGTTTTTGTGATTATACTAAATTAAAAGTAAAAATATCAAAGTTTATGGGATGTAAATAAAGTGAAATTCAGAAAAAAAATTATAAAATTAAGTGCTTATATTAGAATACCACAATGATCTTTTAACTGCTTATTCACCTGCCAATATTTAATTATCAACATAGGACTCATGATTTTCTAAATAGAATTAGATCATATTATATCTCTGCTTTCCATCTTATTCAGAATAAAATCCAAAAACTCATCACAGCCTTCAAGGCTCAACATAATATGGCCACACAATACTTGTCTGACCTCACGTTCTCCTACCTGGGGCTAATGTTTCCATAACGTTAGCTTCCTTGTGCTTTCTCAGAAATGCTCCTGCCTCAATTTTGTAAGAATGTCTCCCTCTGGCAGGTAACACTCTTCTTTTTATAGGCACGTAAGTGAGTCTCTCCCTTCACTAGGTTATCTCAGCCTCTCTTTATTAGCGAGACTTAACTACTCTGTATAAAATATCACTCCTCCTACCTTGTATAGCTGCAATGCTGCATCAAATACACTTGATATGTAAGTTCCTAAAACACAATAGATATTTATATTTTGTTCACTTTGTGATGATCATGCCAGTTTGACACTCCTTCACATCTCTGCTCAGAGTCTTAGGCTGAGTGGAATCAGGCTACCATTTTCTTTTTTTTAAATTTTTTTAAATTTCTTTTTTCTTTTTTTTTTTAGTGCCGATTTACTGAGCAAAGGCTACCGTTTTCAATATGTGGTTTTGAAACTTACTGGGGTCATCTGCATCCTTACTAGTGAAAAGACACAAAGAGGATGAAAACAACAAGAGTATGGTAGGCTTTAGTTTTGTTCACTTTCTTAAGGGCTAGATTAGAAGATCATATACATAATTTCTGCTCACACTTTAGTGAATGAAATCCAATTAATGATAATATTTTACCTCATAAAAGGTTGATTTTGACCACCTCAAATCCATGTTCCGAAGCAAAAGGTCATAATGTAATTTTGGAGAGAATTTAAGTCTTTGAGCTCCGGTTGAATTGTGCCTTCATTTTTTTTAGCATGATGATAACTAGTACCTTCTGCTAGTAAGTGCATTTGTTTCTTTCTTGCATCTCTAGCCTAAATAGAGTGGAAGCATCATGAGAATAGGTACTCTGGGTATTTTTCTCTTCTGTTGAACAAATAGTCATAAATGCCTTGTAGTTTTAAATTTAGATACTGAATTAGTCTTATAAACTGAACAAAATTGTGAATATATTGAATAAAAGTGAAGATAACTTGTAACATTAAATGTTTATTAAAAGTGTCTTGAAAACATAGGTGGATAAAGAAATTATTTTTAATTCTGGGGCAATTTACATACACATATATGTATATAGTTTTTATTTATTATTACTAAACATTTAAAACAAGAGTTATAGCTCTTTATCCAACATGAGGATTCCACATATACTTCCTATTTACTCTGAAATACCCATAACCATTAGAAATAATTCTAAAGTATTTAAAACAAAGTTATAGTCATTATAATGCCTTCTGTAGTAACATTTGGCTTTTGACAATTGAAAATAATTCTCCAAAACTCTCCCACCACAGTAGAAAAACTAAGTATCATTTATATTTGACAACTAAATATAATACAGGTATGCAAAAAAATAGAGGAATATAAATTACATGAATTCAATTGCATAGGGAGTTTTTAAAAATACATTTGGTATTGTTTATATCATAGAGAATATGGTAGTTGTCTTCACAAGCCTAACCAGACAGAAAAAGAAAATTGCAAGTTTCAGAAAGCCCAGCCATTGGCAAGTACCCAAAATATGTAATACCAAGAGGTTTGTACAGAATGGACACTCTGAATAAACAACGCTAGGGCCCCAAATGGAGAAACCTCAGTAATGTTTAGCTGCTGTCTTTCCTAGTGGCAATAAAAATAAATATATTTCTTGATGGAAAGTGTCTTGCTTGTGTAGGAAAGTAACATGTACATTTTTTTCTACTGCTATTGTTATTGAAGTCTTATTTGCTTTTATATAATCATATTTATCTGATTTAGGAAAAAGGCTCCAAAGAAAATTGAGGTATCCTTAACAGGCAAACAGAATATAGAGATGAAATAGAATTGCATTTAAAAAGTGCATACCAATTTTTTTTTGTCAGAAATAGGAACTTACAGAAACATATACAATTTTCATAAATTTTAAAGTTTAAATTTTGTATTTATATTTCATTTCATAACATCCTAACAACAAAACATTTTTCTTCAAAATTATAAGTCATATGTTTAGCCTCAAAATGGATCTGTATTCATATCATCTATTGTTTAAGATTCCAGACTGAGCCCCCTGTTCTAATTGATTACACACCAGAATCTACGGTTTCAGGCACTTTGTTTTTGCATTAGTTATCTACAAGGTTCTGTAACAAATTACCACAAACGTGGTGACTTAAAACTACATGCATTTGTTCTCTTACACTCCAGAGATCAGAAACCTGAAATCAGTTGCTTTGGGGTAAAACCAAAGTGCCAGCAAGGTCGCACTCTCTCCAGAGGCTCTTGGGAGAACGCTTTTTTGTCATTTTCAGATTCCGAAGCTGCATCACTTGCGTTCCTTGGCTCATGACTTCTTACACCTAGCCAGCAGAGTCTCATCTACCTCTGAATCTGTTTCCATCTGCCTCATCTGCTTCTATCTTCTTCAGTCATGTGACCTTCTTATCTGTTTCAAATCTATCTTTGCCTCTGTCTTAAAAGGACACCTGTGATTGCATTCAATGTCTACTTCAATGATATGGAAAAATCTCCCCATCTCAAGATCCTTAGCTTGATCATATCTGCTAAGTCTCTCTTTGCCTTGTAGGTAACATTCACAGGTTCCAGGAATTGGGATCTGGAGACCTTCGGGGGTTATTATTTAGCCCTCCTCATTCAGGATACTTTAAATTGAAAAGTATTTGCCAATGATCAACCCAAGAGAAAGTTAAATTTGACTCAATTCTTATTCATGGAACAATATCAATTTATTTAGTTAGAGATTATCAAAATTAAAGGTTTCTTGACACTCAGAGAAAATTGTAAATTTGATTTGTGTACTTTTCAAAAATGTTTATTTACTTCAAATGATACTTAAGTATCCTGTAATTGACATCTTAAATTTTCAATACCTAGAACAAATCCATCTATATGGAGAAAAAGTGTGTTAGTATTTTGTTTTTACAGTATAGAAATCAATTTGGCATCATAGCTACATTTAGTAACCAAAGAGTAAAATGAGACTTGAATAACAAAAAACACTACCAACTTTCCCTTCTATATCATTAAAAGAACATTTATTTTTGGAGTCTTTTTATATTGCCTTTTAAATAGCATTTTCAATTTGTTCAGGAAGAAACTGCTGCCAGAAAGATGATCATCTGCAAAAGTTTTAGGAAGTGTATGTGAGTTTTGCACATTCTATAAAGGTTTTTAAGAGTGATAAGAAAATAATAAATATGGTGGTACCTGAATCACCTAGGTTAGCACAATTGAATATTTTGAGTTTCCAAAGAAATATCTGATCACCTCATGCTGAGTTAATACCTTTCAGGGTAGTCATTGACATGTTTTAATTAGCAATCAGGAGAGAAGTTTATAAAATTAATTTAAAATTATGTTAAATCTAAATCAAAACACTACCAGCTATATAATTACCCATAGATACACCACATAATAGGTGAATATATGAAGCAGAAATTGACATGCACAAGATCAAGAGCAGTTAGTCTCCTGGATTACTGAGCCTTGTATCATCTGGGTATTATATCTGTAATAGTGGTTTGTATTGTGGTAAACATTATGTAACAAAGTGAATTGCTGCAGCAGAGTACCTTGCTGTAGAACATAGATAAATAGCACTCTTTTTAATTTAAAAACAAACTTTCTTTCCTTCTAAGAGCTTGTTAAAATCTCAATAGGGCAATCATAGCAAATCATATTACCTAGGAAAGAACACACATAAATTTTATTTCACAAAATTATCTCTGCTTTTTTAACGTAACCTGAGAATAGATGGAATTATTTAATCTCATTATCCATTCGTTTTACAGAAAATTGGAGATCTGGAGTCACAAGTTTTCTTGTTCAGTCTCTCTACCATATTTTTAATAAATGTTTATGTGGTAATAACATTTTGATAAAAGTTCAACGTACAGAAAATAATGGAGAACATATATTTTCACAGTTAATCATCAAATGAAACAAACTTGTTCTAAGGCAAAATAGTAGAGAAAAGAACTATAGATTGTACATACATTATTGGGATTTTAGTACAGACTCTTCCATTTAGGAGTTATTTCAACTTCGGAAAAGCAGAAAGGCACAATTGTGTTCATGTTACCTGTGCCGCAAGCAATGGTTATCAGAGGCAGTTTGTTTTTGTTCATTCATTCATTTAACATATTTAAAAAAACATTAATTAAGTTACTTCTATGAACCATGAACTGTTCTAGAAACTGAAAATGCCTCAGTGAAAAAAATACATATATACATACAAGGGGACCTTGACCTCACATTCTATCCTGTGTGTGAAAGTGTAGAAAATAAAGAATAGCTAATAAATAAAATCAATATGAAAGATGTGGCATTTTAGAAAATAGTAACTTTTATGGAATGAAATACAGCAGAAGAGAGAGACAGGGATAATAGAAAACTCAAGAAGGAGGAAGTACTGCCTTACTTAAAAAATGGAATAAAAAGATGTTAAGGAAATAACGTTTTACAAAGTCTTATAGAAACAAAGGAGCAACGCTTATGGATATCTAAGGGAAGGGTATTCTAAGACCACCCTCCCCAGGCAGAGGGCTTAGGGGCAGAGCAAGGGGAGAATAAAATTTGATCATGTTGAAGTTACAAAAAAGTAAGAAAGATGAGAAAGAATTAAAGAAATCAAAGTTAAGTGACACAGCAGATATATCAAGACAATCTGTGTGACTAATGAAGTGTCCTAGAAGAATCAGAGAGGAA